>NC_134853.1:140832023-141132023 GCF_049852395.1 Peromyscus maniculatus bairdii | reverse complement strand
AGCCAGGCCCAGTGTCTCAGCTTTTCCAGCTGTCTGCAGATCCAGATGTAGAACTTTTGTCTCCTTCTTGAGCACTAGGTCTGCCCACATACCACCATGCTTCCCACCATGACAATAGTGGACCAAACGTCTGAACCTGTGATCCAGCCCTAATTAAATGTTTTCCTTTTAAGAGTTGCTGTGGTCATGGTGTCTCTTCACAGCAGTAGAACTCTGAAGACAGGGAACAAACACAAGTATTTAGAAGGCAGTTTGATAATGTGTCTGTCTAGTAAAACAATGGCAGTAGGTTCTTCCACACCCCCAGGGCCTCCCCAGCCATGGACTTTTGACTAGGCTTATAAAAGGGGATATAAATTACTTTGCTGGAGCAGGCCTCAGATCCAATCAGAGAATGTTTGGTTTGTAAACTATTTTTTTATGACATACATACAAAACAAAAGGAAATAAATAGTACAATGTGTTCATAGGTATGGACACCTGAATTCAATATTCAATATTTAACTATAGTTCCATCTATGATGGTTTGAAGGAGAATGGTCTCCATAGGCTCATATATTTGAATGCTTGGTTCCCAGTTGGTGAAACTGTTTGGGAAGGATTAGGAGGTGTGGCCTTATTGGAGGTGTGTCACTGGGGGAGGGAGGGATGGGGGTGGGGGTGGGGAGTAGGGAGTGGGGTGGTGATGGCTAGGCTTTGAGGTTTCAAAAGTCCATACCATTTCCAGTTAGTGCTCTCTGTCTCCTCTCCCTCTCCCTCTCCCTCTCTGTATTATGCTTGTGGATCAAGATGTGAGCTCTCAGCTACTGCTCCAGCACCATGCTGGCCTGTCTGCTGCCATGCGCCTCACCATGATGACCATGAACTCTAACACTCTGAAACTGTAAGCCCCAAATTAAATGTCTTCTTTTATACATTACCTTGGTCACGGTGTTTTAATCACAGTAATAGAAAAGTAACTAAGAGCTGGGCAGTGGTAGTGCATGCCTTTAATCCCAGCACTCAGGAGGCAGAGTTCGAGTCCAGCCTGGTCTACAAAGTGAGATCCAGGACAGGTTCCAAAGCTACACAGAGAAACCCTGTCTTGAAAAAACCAAAATAGATAAATTAAAAAAAAAAAATAAAAAGAAAAGTAACTAAAACACCACCCATTTCCATTATTTCTGTTTCTTCATCACAATATTGTAAAGCAAATCCTGGGCAGTATCTTATTTCACTCTGCTTATCTCAGTATCCATGTCTTAAAGACATAGACAATTTTCTTATCTATCTATGGTGTCACTGTCAAATTTAACAGAACGTAAGTTAGTTCTTTGGTGTTATGGAATGACTGGTCTGTCATTGCTCAATGCCTCAGGTCCCATCATGGCTGGGTTTACTCACATTTAGATTTGGGAAAGGGCTACTGTATATTACACCGTGTTGAATCGAACCCTGCAGTCTCTTTAATCTGCAGTCCTTTCTCCCTCGTCATTTTTTAAACTACGGGTTTACTACAGAACCATTTCAACTGTCCTGTAAAATGTTCCACATTCTGGACCAACTCCCCTTTTTACAGCACGTCTTTTGTGACTTGGCTCAGCACAGTTCTGAAATGAAATGCAAAGATAATAAATATGTCTACTCTGTTAGTTAGGGCCTGGCAGGAAACAGATGGCACACTCAAACCCAGTCTGACTGAGACCTGTGTAATGAAGGGAGTATTGTCAAAAAAAAAAAATATTGGCAAAGTTATGGGAGTCAAGAAGAACGATGACGCGCCAGAGAGTCTCTGCCGCCCACAGGCTCGAAAGGACAAGATAGGAAGTAGTGACCTCTTTTGGCTGAACCCAACTGCAAGCCACTGGGCCAGTGACCTGGCTGGTGCCATTCTTAGATACAGCTCCTGGGGGCAGGGGGTGGGGTACAAAAGAAAATAGTGGATCCGGAGGGACAAATTGAGAACACCCACAAACAACTGTGCATGGGAACTAATGAGCTGTATAAAATATTAGACATTCAAACAAGTACAGATCATGTGCAGCTTCATGAGAAGCCCTGACGTCGCTGTCAGAGGCTTAAAACCATCCCTAGAGTTACTCTAGTGATGACAATAGTTGTGTATGTGGACCAGTCTAGGAGACCTGGACTGGGGAGACTGTTAGTTATTTAGCTGTTTTGTGTTCTTACCCTGCAAGGAAACGTCACGAAACACGACAGAATCCACTTATAAGAGTTTATTAGAGTTAAAGGGACAGAGTGCGCAGGCCTGTGGGAGAGACACGTGCGTGGAGAGAAGAGAGGAGAGAAGAGAGAGAAGAGAACTGGGAATATGGTGCTCCGCTTTAAAAACCGGCTGGGGGCATGGCTAGGTCACGTCACTACTCCACACGTGTGCGTAGATCACATAGTCACGTTGCGCGCTTACGTAGCCATGTAACGTCACGGATTCTGGTCACGCGAGATGCCTTGGCCGGAACTTGCTAGGCAGAGGTGTCCGGCCTGACCGGAATTGGCTAGGCGGAAGTGTCCGCCTGGTAAATGCGACCGTGGGGTGGGGGGGCGTGTTGTGAACCCTTCAGAGACGGCTCAATAGAAAATGAACAAAAGCCGGGAGATGGTGGCGCACACCTTTAATACCAGCACTCGGGGAGGCAGAGCCAGGCGGATCTCTGTGAGTTCAAGGCCAACCTGGTCTACAGAGTGAGATCCAGGAAAGGCACCAAAACTACACAGAGAAATCCTGTCTCAAACAAACAAACAAACAAACACCAAGAAAATAAAAATAAACTAAAATCAAGTTCAAGAAACTGAGTAGAGGACCCAGGGTCTGAGCAGCCATGGGAAAGGCTTTGGCTCTAACTCTGAGTGAAACAGGAAACTATTGCAGGCATGATGTGACCTAGTTCTGTGGTGATTTTGTTTGTGCTCTTACAAATAAAGCTTGCCTGGAGATCAGAGTACGGAGCTAGCACACATTTTAATCCCTACACTTGGGATCTCATGCCTTTGATCCCAGTACTTGGGAGGCACAAGCCTTTAATGCTAGCACTAGGGAGGAGGAAACAGGAAGTGATATGGCTGGGCGGGGAGAGGAAAGTAAGGCAGGAGGAGACAGGAGGTCACCCCTTGCAGGCTAAGGAGTTGATGAGGTAAGAGGCGGCTGTGACTTGCTCCTTTGTCTCTCTGATCTTTCAGCATTCACCCCGATATCTGGCTCCAGTTTTTATTATTAAGACCAGTTAGGGGTTGGAGAGATGGCTCAGTGGTTAAGAGCACTGACTGCTCTTTAAAAAGGTCCTGAGTTCAATTCCCAGCAACACATGGTGGCTCACAACCACGTATAATAAGATCTGATGCCCTCTTCTGGCATGTAGGTATACATGCAGACAGAACACTGTGTACATAATAAAATAAATAAATAGATAGATAGATAGATAGATAGATAAATAGATAGATAAATAAATCTTAAATAAAAGATTATTGCTGGGCGGTGGTGGCGCACGCCTGTAATCCCAGCACTCGGGAAGCAGAGGCAGGTGGATCTCTGTGAATTCAAGGCCAGCCTGGTCTACAGAGCTAGTCCAGGACAGGCTCCAAAGCTACAGAGAAACCCTGTCTCGAACCCCTCCCCCCAAAAAAGACCAGTTAGAATTGGAGCTACACAGCTTGCATTTAGAAGTCTCTCACACTGTCATCTCCCGCTCTGTCCTCTTCTCTGCATGCTCACTGCCTCTCTCTCTGGTCTTGACTACTCTCAGTCTTGAGCTGCTTGGACGTGTTAAAGTCCCCTTGCCTTCTGTCTTGACTGCTTCAATCTGTTTGCCACACGATTTTCATAGAGACTTGTCATTTCTCTTTTTTATTTACTTTGGGGGGTTGGGATCAAACCCGGTGCCCCCATGCATGCGGGCCAAGTGATTTACTGCTGAGCCACATCCTCAACCTGAGAGGTTTTCCTTAAGCACAGATCTGACTGAGAGGTCTCCCCCATTTTCAGCATGCCATCAGCTCCCCCTTTCCAGAGGACCTCTACCCACACACAGACTCTGCCTGCCATATCCCACTGAGACCAAGCATGCACCGGTCTCGGCCAATCTCTCGACTTGTGCGCTGGAATCTCTCCTCTTCCTAGTCAAGGTCAAAGCCATTGCTCTTAAAATTACTACTTTTCTGCAACATTATCTTTCCCCAGAGGGTGGGGGGGGGGTGTAAAATCATGCTGACACATCTCCCTCATTAGCAAAAAGAAAAGTCTTTCTTCAGAGACTGCTTCCTTTGTCTGCTGCTACTCCCAGCTCTCCCGGTGGCTGGGCCAGTAAGTCACGGCCCTTAAAGTGTCTTTGGCTGAAAGCAGAGAGAATATGGAATAGGAAGGAGGGGAAGTAAGTTATACATTCTGAGTATGGTCAGGTGACTTCATGTGGAAATAGACTATTACAATGCATCTTTTCTTCTTTGTTCTCTGTGTGTAGATATTTTTCCTGTAGTTTTTGAAACCAAAACACTTGTTTTATGACTGACTGTTGAAATTGCACCAGCCCCCCTCTTGGGTTCAGATGCTGCTCCTTTATGGAACCCCTGTCGGAACCTGAGACAGACAGTCTCTAGGTGCCTCATTCAACAGTCCCGGGATGGTTTGGGCTTTCAGCCTTTGCATCCCAGTTATACGTTCTCTTGCACTTGGCAGGCTTCCCACACTGGCCTCAGATGGACTTCCGAAGGTGGTGAGCTCCAGAGCCTCATCTGTGGCTCAGTGTGCACACCTGACTGAGGTGCTTCCCACGTGACGATGTTCCCTTCAACAACTTGCTTCTGCTGCCGAAGCCAAAGAAATGTTCTGTGTATATTACACACACACACACACACACACACACACACACACACACACACACACACACAGAGTTTATTTTGTATTGCTCAGGATCAACCCAGGGCTTAGTATATGCTAGGCAAGTACTCTACCCATGAGGTGCATCCCCAGCCCATATATTTGTATGTGTTAATATATTAATTAACTTACCCTCTCTCTTTCTTCAGTGTCTTTATAGGGATTAGTAGGGGTTAACTTTGTGACTGCATCTTTCCTTACAGGACACTGAGGTAGGATCACAACTCAACTAGAAGAATTAATGCCACTCTGAGATTAATTCAGTGACTAATGGGGCTTTTCATCTTCCTTCAGAGGTAGGGTGAGGTAGTGGTCTTGGTTTACCGGGCCTGTGTCTCACTCTGTTTCTTGTTACTATAACAAAATACCTGATACTGGATTTTTATTTATTTATTTTTTTTGTAAAGGTGTTTATTTGTGTCTACAGTTCTGGAAGTTATCAGACAGCTCAGAGCCACTTGGCTTCTGGTGAAGGCCTCGTGTGGGGAAGATCAAGAATGATCATGCATCTGTGAACCCTTTCTGCTCTTGCAGAGGACCCAAGTTCAAATCCCCAGCACACACAACTGTCCATAACTCCAGTGCCAGGGAAATCTGACACTTGGACCTCCTAGGCACTCTTATTCATGTACATGTCACACACACACACACACACACACACACACACACACACACGTTTAAAATCAATACATACATTTTTTTTAAAGAAAAAAGAAAAGGCCGGGCGTTGGTGGCACACGCCTTTAATCCCAGCACTCGGGAGGCAGAGGCAGGCGGATCTCTGTGAGTTCGAGGCCAGCCTGGGCTACCAAGTGAGTCCCAGGAAAGGCACAAAGCTACACAGAGAAACCCTGTCTCGAAAAAACCAAAAAAAAAAAAAAAAGAAAAAAAGAAAAAAAGAAAAAAGAAAAAGAAAAGTTAAGCATGGATACAAGGTCTTGCACATATGAACGTCACCAGCTAACCCGGGGTGTAGATCAGATCGTACTGCTGACATTTCGGGGACATCCTCACTTCCTTCCATGCTTTTCCTTCCCATTTGAGTGCTGGAAGCCTGAGACTTAATTTTCCAGATTCCTCTGCCGGCAGGAATCCTGCTGTGCTCTGTCAGAGGCACACCGGTGAGATTCAAGGCCCGAAGGAAAAAAGAAGCCAACATCATTAAGCCACTGGTGAGGCCTTCATCAGCCAGCAGCCAGGAATTTAGGGTACAGCTTCCAGGCATTGCCATGAATCACTCATTTTGGTGTTTCTGGCAGATGAGATCACCGGTGGTTGGGCCACATGAGCGCCACACTTCCTGATTCCCAACGCCAGCAAACATCTTTGGCTAGAGATCCTTTTTCCCTTCAAAATACTTCTCAAATCTGTTATTACTGAGTGTTCTTCCTTTTCCTTAGCTTCACACGCACGGAGGCCAAGTTGAGCAGGCCAGGGCAGCTCGGCCCTGTTCTCCAATCCCTCCAGAGCAGAGGCATGGAGCGACACCAGACCTCCTGGTACCCTACCACAGCTAGAATGTGTCACGAAAATTCATGTGTTAGAAACTCAGTTCTTACCGGGCTTGGTGACCCATGACTTTAATCCCAGCCCTCAGGAGGCAGAGGCAGCCAAATCTCAGAGTTCGAGGCCAGCCTGGTCTACAGAGTAAGTTCCAGGATAGCCAGGGCTACACAGAGAAAAACCAAAACCAAAAACTAAACCAAAACAAAAAACTCAAAACAAAAAAACAAAAGAAACTCAATTCTTGATGTGTCCATGTTGGCTTGGGACCTTTCAAAGGCTGGCAAGACGGCTCAATGGGTAGAGGTACTTGGTATGCAAGTCTGATGACCTGAGTTGGATTCCCAAGAGTCCTTGTAAAGGTGGAGGAAGGACACCGACTCCATAATGTCGGCCTCTGGTCTGCCCACGCACCTTCCTGACACATCATGCCTCCCCACAACAACAGTAATACATAAACAGTTTTAACCAGGTGTCTCCAGGACAGAACTGTCATGGATGTGTTAACAGTATTACAGGAGCAGGTGTCCTGTCAACGCATGCCCAGACTCATGTTTTCTTACTGAGTGGCATCTTTCACCACATTAAACCCGCATCACATGGGATCCCGGGAACCTGGATTTCCCAGGCGCCAGACCCAAGGCCTGAATCAATTTCAATTCGTTATGAATTATGCAGCCTCAGAAATTCTGTTATAGCAGCACAAAACGGACTAAGACACACCTTTGGACTTCGGTTCTAGCCCCTTTCCCAGGGAACACGAGGTAGGCAGTTCGTTGCAGGGCATGGACAAGGATGGAGTCGATCTAGGCCTGAGCAGCTGCGGCCGTGACTCAGTGGTAGCGAGCCTGCCTTGCGCATGCGAGGTTCCAAATTTGATCGACTTCCAGCTCACAGCCGAGTGGGAGAGTAACCTCGGGCAAACTACGTAACCTCCCTGAGCCCCTGTGCACTTGTTTCAGAAGAAAACACTAACAGAGGTGAGGCGAAGAGAGCCGCAGGCGGAGACCCCCTCCTTCTCCTTTTCTCGGGACTCCTTGTAACACCGGCCCAGGCGCAGCCTGGAGGATTCTCAGTGTTTGGTTTCAAAGCTCTGGCAGAGCCTTTGTGCCATTGTGTAGAAAAGGGAGAAGTCATTAAGAGGTACCTGACTCTTCAATAGACTTGCCCGGTATTCCCAGCAGGCCTAAAAGAGCACTCTTTGAAAGGACAGGGGATCAAAGAAAGAAAACTGCGCGTCCTTGCCCAGAGAAGTCCCGAGTCCTTTGTGAGAGGGGCAGCTTTGCTAATTATGGGAGCGAGGTGGCTAGGACAGGAAGCCCCAGTGGAGAACTGTAGAGACCTCTAAGGGAAAGTAGGCAAGGAGGTGCACCATAGGGCAGAAGTGGGAGGTACAGGCTTCCCCGTCCTGTCCTGTTCTGATAGAGTGTGTGTGTGTGTGGTGGTGGTGGGGGGGGGTGTTAGGGCTACCTCTACACCATAGGGCTGCCGGGTGCAAGTTAGGAACGGGTGCCTGCTCTCTGAGTGGTGTCTCTCCCTGTCTGGTAAGAAGAGTGTGGGCAGTGTGACTTCAAGGTTATGCTGAGAAGCGCTGATTGGCAGCCTTCATAGTTGATAAGTGCAAGGTACATCTGCCCACAGGAATGGAGGACAAGAGGAGGGAGAACAGGGTGGGGCCTGGGCTCGCCCTCGGGTGTGGACATACCTGTGAATGTGAAAAGCTCTTAATCCTTGGAGGTCACTTCAAATCAGCTCTAACTCCAGTCCTAAACCTATGGGGGATTCTACACTGTCCGTGAAGAATCCTGAATTTCCGGGGATTGCATACTCGGGCCATCCTTCTGGTTTTTGGATTCCTTCTCCTTTTCTCCTTGTGGTACTGGGAATGGAAATCAAGGCTTGCTTGTGCCAGGGAAGTACTCTACCACTGGGCGTATCTTCTTCCCCGGGATTCATTCTACAAGTACCATGTCATGTCTTTCTTGCACATTCTACGAGCACCACTCATTCTTAACATTCATTTGGGTATTAGGGTATTCCAAAAGATTTGAGGGGAACTGGAGAGATGGCTCAGAAGTTAAAAGCACCAGAGAAACGGGGTCTGATCTCCAGCACCCACATGGTGGCTCACGAACATCTCTAACTCCAGCTCCAAGGGATCCAACGCCCTCTTCTGGCTTCCATGGGGCACTGTGTGCCCTTAGTGCACAAACATCCATGCAGGCAAAAATCCCATACACAAAATAAAAATAAATACATTCTAATAAATAAATAAAATATTTGAGAATGAGTGATAGCAAAATGAAGTGTCGTTTGTCTTGTTTGTGTGGCTCAAACCCAAGGCTTCTTGCAAGTAAAACGAACTCTCCACCGCTCAGGTCCCTCCCAGTTTGAAACAAATGTCTATCATAGGTGAGGTACACTCAGACTTCAAAGCAGGAGGAAATCCCATCTCCAAACTCCTCTCAGTTACCCGAGCGCCCCGGAGTCCTCACACCATGCAGCGCTTTCCACACTCCGCCAGCTTTCAGGAGGTTCTGATTTTCCTTTCCTCCCCTCCCATCTCCAGGCTTATTTCACCCCGGCATGCAGAACAATTCAGAATTCCCCGGTTCTGGACCTCAGCTCTGGTAACTCCACCCGTTGAGGAGAGTCTTGTAGTGAGTGGAAAGCATCCTCTTCATACTACATCATCCAGCTTGTATCAAGTTGACAAGAAACAAAACAAAACAAAACCTCACCAACGATGCAGCCTCATTCAGCGCTGCGGTTTTCTGGTGACTCTCTGGGCTGGATAACACTTAATAGAGGGAACACAGGACGGTAAGTAGAGTCGGGAGAGCGAGCTTCAGCCAGACTAGAAGCTCGAGTTGTGGTGTGGATTTCCATACTGCTGGGAAAGACAGGTGTTCCCCCTATCTAGTTTAATTGGGAGTATATTGGCCCCATTGACTTTTCTTTACATTGAAATCAAAGTCTCTCAATAATGAACACTTTAATTTGGCACTCCTTAAAGTACAGAAGGGGTGAAGTTAGTTAGGCTAGGTTTGGGGTTTTGTTTTTTGTTGCTGTTGTTATTTTGAGACAGGGTCTTGTGTGTCCTTTCTTTTTTTTTTTTTTTTTGAGACAAGGTCTCACTATGTAGCTCTGGATGGTCTGGTACACACTGTTAGACCAAGTGACTTCTGCCTCCCAAGTGCTAGGATTAAAGGTGTGTACCACCACACCCAGCTCCTTACTAGTGATTCTTAAATACTTATAAAGTCAGCAAATATTCCACTGGATAAAGTGTTTGCCAAGCAAGGGTGAGAACCAGAGTCCAGACCGGTCTGTAATCCTAGCATGTCCACCGTGAGCTTGGAGCTGGGGATGGGAGAATGCCCTGAAGTTCTCAGGCCAGCTAGCATCTGCAGAGGCGAACAAGAGCCTTTCCTCAGAAGGACGTGGAAGGTGAAGATGGACACCGGAGGTTGTCCTCTGACCTCCACCTCTGCACATACTTGCTGGCACTCACAGACACATGAACACGCACACATTCACACTTAAAAAAAAAGAGAGAGAGAGAGAGAGAGAGAGAGAGAGAGAGAGAGAGAGAGAGAGAGAAGTTAGTGAAAATGTGTTTCCGTAAGTCATTTGCAAGTGTGTGCACATGCATGTGGGTGCTCACACCCGTGGAGGCTAGAGGACAACCTTGGGTGTCATCCTCAAATGCCATCCACTTCTTTGGAGACAGGGTCCCTCTCAGGACGGAAGCTCACTGATTAGGCTAGGCTGGCTCACTAATAAGCCCTAGGGATCTGCCTGTCTCTACCTCCCAGCATCAGGGTTGCTGGCACGTGCCACCATGCCCAGCTTCATTTTTTTCTTCCTTCCTTCCTTCCTTCCTTCCTTCCTTCCTTCCTTCCTTCCTTCCTTCCTTCCTTCCTTCCTTCCTTCCTTCCTCCCTCCCTCCCTCCCTCCCTCCCTCCCTCCCTTCCTTCCTTCCTTCCTTCCTCCCCCCCTCCCCCCCTCCCTCCCTCCTTCCTTCCTTTATTTTTGCATGGGTACTAGAAATCAAATTCAGGTCTTCATGCCTGAGCAGCAAGTTCTGAACTGGCTAAACTGTCTCCCCAGCCACAGCTTCATAGTCTCCAATGCCCTGTGACGGAGATGATGAAGGGGAGGGTGAGAAGTTGCTGTAGCAGGCAGCTTCCCATTACTATAATCAAATGACTGAAGACCTTAGCGGTCCTGGGTTTCTCTCTGTTCCTGTGATAAACACCATGACCAAAGCCAACATGGGAAGGGAAGGGTTTGTTTCAGCTTACAGGTTACCCATGATTGAGGGGAGCCAGAGCAAGTGAGCTCAAGGCAGGAACCTGGGAGCGAGAACTGGAGCGGAGACAATGGAGGAATGTTTCTTCTGGCATGTTCAGCTGCCTTTCTTATACATTTCAGGCTCACCTGCCTAGGGGATGGCACCAACCACAGTGGGCTGAGTCCTCCTACATTAATTAGTAGTTAAAATAAAAAAAAAATACTCCCATAGACATGCCCACAGACCAATTTGACGGAGACAATGTAACTGAGTCACTGTGTAATTGAGGGTCCTTCTTCCCATAAGACTCTGGGTTGTATCAAGTTGACAGTGGAAACTAATTATGACACTCCAACCCTTGTCAGCTTTGACCCACAAACACATAGCTTTGAGCCATATTCTTTTCATTTCCTGTCCCCAAGGTCTTCTGTTCCTATTACAGTATACAACACAGTGCAATCTTTCCCCCCTTTTGTTAAAAATAGATTTGTTTTCTCATATCGTGTATCTTGATTACGGTTCCCCCCCCCTCTACTCCCCCAGCTTTTCCCCCCTCCCCTCCCATCCAGATCTGCCCCCTTTCTGTTTCTCATTAGAAAACAAACAGGCTTCTTCCAGATAATAATAAAATAAAGTAACAAAACTAACACATCAGAATATGACCAAACAAACAGAAGGAAAAGAGGCCAAGAAAAGGCACAAGAAACAGATTTAGACAGACAGACCCACTTGTTCACACACCCAGGAATCCCATTAAAACCCCCAAACTGGAAGCTATAATATATACACAGATATCCTGTAGGGCTAAAAAAGAGGAAAGAGCCAGGCTGGTCTGCAGAGCTAGTTCCAGGATAGCTGGGACTGTTATATGGAGAGGGGGGGGGGAAGGGGGGAGGAGAAGGAAGAGGAAGAGAAGGGGAAGAGGAAGAAGAAGAAGAAGAAGAAGAAGAAGAAGAAGAAGAAGAAGAAGAAGAAGAAGAAGAAGAAGAAGAAGAAGAAGAAGAAATAAGTAAGTCCTGACATGACATTATGGGACCAAGAACCCTCGAATAAGCCATTGAGTTCATTTTCTGTTAGCCATCTAGTGCTGGGCATGCATCTACCCGTAAGAGTAGTTTGTTTCCCCAGTGAAACTCCTTTGGAGAAAACTAAACTTTCATTTGCAAGTGGTTATCTGCTGGAGATAGGTTCTGGGTTAGGGATGGAGGCATGTGTCCACTTCTCCTTAGAGCTCCAGCTGGTGTAGATATCTACGCAGGTCTTGTACATGCTGCTACAGTTTCTGTGAGTTCTTATGTGTGTCCATCCTGTTGATTCAGAGGGCCCTGTTTTCTTGGTGTCCCCCATCCCTTCTGGCTCTTACGCTCTTTCTGCCTCTTCTTCCTCTGAGTTCCCTGGGCCCTGACGGGAGGGCTTTGATGGAGACATCTCGTTTAGGGCTGAGTGTTTCAAGGTCTCTCACTCTTTGCATAGTGTCTGGCTGTGGGTGTCTGCATTTGTTCCCATCTGCTGCAGGAGGAAGCTTCTCTGATGATGGTTGAGCAAGGCACTGATCTATGGGCACAGCAGAATGTCAGTGGAACTCATTTACTGCAGTGTTCCTTTAGTAGAACAGTCGTGTTTGGTGTTGCTCTAGACCCCTGGGCTGTCTAGTCTCAGGTTCTTGGTCACAGGATCAGGTATGGGTTCCATCTCATGGAGTGGGTCTTAAGTTAGATCAGATATAGGTTGGTGACTCCCACAAGCCTTGGGCCACCACTACACTAGCATATCTTGCAGGCAGGACAGCATTGTAGATGGAAGGGTCTGTAGCTGGGTTAGTGTTTATGTTTTTCTATGGCGGTGTGCAGAGTACCTTCCTGTATCAGACGCCAGCATGTAGGCTGGAGGCTGTATGTAGGTACCAGCTTGACTTCTCTGTTAAAACACAGTACAACTTTTAAAAGCACCAGTCTTTTTAAATATTCTGGTGGTTTTAAGGTTCAACATCTCTTTAGAAATTCAAAGACTATTAATGTGGTGGTAATCTAATTGTATTGAAATATTATTTTGATTTGTACTGAAATATTAATTTGATTGTATGTTAATAAATAAAGTTGTCTGGGGGTCAGAGCTATTAGAGCCATAGCAAGAGTGTGGCGGTGGTGGCACACGCCTTTAATCCCATAGATATCTGTGTGTTCAGGGTCAGAGCTATTAGAGCCATAGCAAGAGTGTGGCGGTGGTGGCACACGCCTTTAATCCCATAAGATCTCTGTGTGTTCAGGGATATAGCCAGCATTGGAGACATATGCCTTTAAGACCTAGGGGGCTGTACATTCAGACAGTGACGAGGCAGTCATGTGTTTGGGTTTACAACCAATGAGAAGGCAGAACAACATACTTTAAAAATACGAACCGAGAGGAAGTAGGTCTCTTTTCGCGAAGCTGGGACAGCAGGAGGAAGGGTGAGATTTTAGCTCTGAGCTCTGACCTCTTGGCTTTCTCTTTTACATTGTTTCTGTGTTTCTTATTTAATAAGACGGTTGGTTACATCTACATATTAACTAGAGATTCTTGTAAAATCCAAAACACAGGGCTGGAGAGATGGCTCAGAAGAGCACTGTCTGCTCTTTCAGAGGTCCTGAGTTCAATTCTCAGCAACCACATGGTGGCTCACAACCATCTATAATGAGATCTGATGCCCTCTTCTGGCCTGCAGGCATGCATGCAGGCAGAACACTGAATATACAATAAATAAATAAATTAAAAAAAAATCCAAAATACATTACATGCTTCCTTATTCCAAGAGGGAAAAATAGGGGTACAGTTACAAGATCAAATCAAAATCAAAATCCAACTGGGGAAAAATGGCCACAAACTTGCCCATGGCCAGTCAGATGAGGTAACTCTTCAACTGAGGTTCCTTCTTCTCAAGTGACTCTCGAGTTGTGTCAAGTGGACATCAGAAGCTAACTATGACATTACTTATAAAGAGAAAAGATGTATTGAGCTCCCAGGTCTGGAGGTGCCACCCTGAGATTGGGTGAGTCTCTGGTGAGAGCAGTGCCCATGGCAGGAGTGTGCCGTGGACTAAACCGAATTCACTTCATGAGCCAGGAAGCAGATGAGAAAAAGAGGCAGCTGTGGTCCACTCTCAATACCTCTCACAAGACCTCCACCTCTGAGAAGTTCTACCACTTCCCCAGGGTCGCTGTTCTGTGGGGGACAAGCCTGTAACTCATGGACCTTTTGGAGACACTCATTCGAACCATGCCAGTATAATCACTTGGGGGTAATTTTACCTAAAAGTGGGGGCAGAGCTACCTCTGTAGCTACAGTTTCTAAATGCTTTGATCATTCATTTGATCATTCAAGTAGAGATGGAAGCAAAAGATCTCCACGTATAAACAAGTTAAATAAGCCAGAGTTCTCCCTGTGTACCACGTTTAACTGCATCACGCCAGACATCAGTGAATCACAAGTGGGAAGGACATAGGGCCAAGCACATCTACTGTTTGCACACTGATCTCACTGTTCCGGAGAGGTGAGGCCAGGAAGCTAACATGAAGTTTCATCAAGATATCTAGACATGGGGCTGGAGGGATGGCTCAGTGCAGCTAGTAACAGCTATAACTCCAGTCTCAGGGGATCCTACATCCTCTGCTGGCCTCCATGGGCTCTGCATGCACACGGTGCAGAGACATGCATGAAGGCAAAACACACACATTAAAGAAAAAAAAAGATATCTAGAAACGTCTTCCTTCCTTCCTTCCTTCCTTCCTTCCTTCCTTCCTTCCTTCCTTCCTTCCTTCCTTCCTTCCTTCCTTCCTTCCTTCCTTTTTTCAAGACGGGGTTTCTCTGTGTCCTAGCTGTCCTAGAATTTGGTCTGCAGACCAGGCTGGCCTTGAACTCACAGAGAGCCACCTGCCTCTGTCTCCTAAGTGCTGAGATTAAAAACATGCCCCACCACACCCGGCAACATCTGTCAGAGTTTTTAGCAAGCCCTTTTTGGGGTTGCTGAGTTAAGGGCGTGGGTGCCAAGTGGCCTGGAATGATTAGAGCAGAAGCCTTCCCAGTAGATTGACAACCTCTGGCAAGCAGCCAAGAGCCATGGGCACTCTGCACACCCTGCTCCCTTCCCCTACGTCCTCATGCTGCTGAGACCCTCAACTTCCTGTTCCCGGGAGCAGACACACAACCCGGGAAGAGGGCAAATGTTTTAAAAAGAAGTTCTTATTTTATTTGATGGGTATAGGTGTTTTGACTGTATGTGTATCTGCATCGCCTGTGTGCCATGCCCGTGGAGGCCAGAGGAGTGGGATCCTCTGGAACCAGAGTTACAGACAGTTGTGAGCTGCCATGTGGGTGCTGGGAATCAAACCTGGGTCCTTTGAAAGAACACCAAGTACTCTTAACCGCGGAGCCATCTCTCCAGCCCATACTAATTTCAATTATATGTTGGTGTATATGCATGCATGTGGGTACGTGCACTTGAGTGCAGGTGCCCTCAGAGACCAGAGGCCTCAGATCCCCTGGAGCTGGAGCTACAAAGAAGGTTGTGAACCATTTGATGGGGGTGCTGGGAACCCAAGTCAGGTCCTTTGGGAGAGCAGCAAGTGCTCTTAACCACCGAGCCATCTCTCCAGCCAAGTGGGAAATTTTCTTTTAAAGAAAAAGAATGCTGGGACCAGGGGGAGGTGCTCAGAAGCTAAGAGTGCTTGCTGCAAAAGCCTAGTGACCAATTTGACCCTTGGAATGCACATAAAGGTGGAAGCAGAGCCAGATGTGGTAGGACACATCTTTAATTCCAGCATTGGAGAGGAAGAGGCAGGAAGATCTCCATGAGTTCAAGGCCAGCCCAGTATACATAGCAAGTTTTAGGATAGATAGGGATTATATAGTGAGACCTTGGTTTAAAAAAAGGAGGAGGAGGAGGAAGAGGAGGAGGAGAATAAAGAAGAAGAGGAGGAGGAAGAAGTGAAGAAGAGGAGGAGGAAGAAGTGAAGAAGAAGAGGAGGAGGAAGAAGAGGATGAAGAAGAAAAAGAGAAGAGGAAGAAGAAGAAGGAGAAGGAGAAGAAGGAGAAGCAGAGAAACCATCTGTACAAAGCTGTCCTCCTGACCTCCACATACATGCTGTGGCACACAAATCCCCTCCACATACACGTCATGTGCACACACCCAACAATAATATAAAGGATACAAAAGTATGGTACAGGGAATGGAGATGTAGCTCAGTTACAGAGTGCTTGTGTGGCACGCATGAGGTCCCGGGTTCGAGAAATTAATTCTCAGCACTGCACAAGCCCGTCATGGTTGTACACACCTAGAATCCTGGCACTTGGGAAGTAGAGGCAGGAGGACCAGGAGTTCAAGTTTATCCTCAGCTTCATAGTAAATTGAGGTCAGCCAAGGGTTCATAAGAACTTGCCTTAAAAAAAAAAAAAAACACATTAAAATATGAATACAAAGTTAAGTACGCGGTCTTGGAAGGGTGTGCCACAAGAAAGGGCCATAAATTAGGTTCCATGAGTTTCACAGTCAATATGCCTCCAAGTCTGCCCGAGATTTAGAAAGCTCTTCCGGCCCACTGTATTTTTGGCCATCTATTCTTCTGGAAGGACAGCATGGAAAAGGACCAAAGTCCGTGGCATTCATTTCTGCTGAATGGATGGCATAACATCAGAGCAGCCTGGGTCACAGAATCCAGCCTCTTTAGTTCATCAAAGGCCAACTTTGAAACGGGAGAAGCAACTGGACATGGCAGGAACCTATCTGGAAAACATCCGGGTTATTATGAGTGTTTTCCAAGCGTTCTCACACTGATTGCTCAGAAGTTGTTCACAGCGCACAATGCAGTGTGGAGAAGAGCCAAGCCCGGCTATTTATAACTTTCTATAGCAGCAACATCACCCCACCCTATCTTTTTTCTAAATTTCATTTTATGGGGCCTGGGAGTATGGCTCAGTGGTAGAGTAAGTGTATTATGCTTAGCATATATGAGACCTTGGTTTCAGTCTCCAGTAGCTAATACATAGATGAATAGATCATTAATGGGGCAGCCTCCAGGCTTCCTGTACTGTGGCCAGGAGTGACAGAGCTATGTTTACCTGCTACCTTTCACACTGACCTGTGAGTGGATCTGATGTGATCTGACTTGATCTCGGCTGTGGTTTGGAGACCTCCTGGTGGGACAAGAGTCAATGCCGGTGGAGGAGTTGGGGGCGCAGTAGTTGAGGCAAGAGATGTCAGGGTTTAGTCTTGGTCCTGAGGACTTCTGAGGAAAAGTTAGGTTCTGGGTATCTTTGGAAGGCAGGGTCAACAGAATAGATGATAAATTAGATGTGGGGTGGAGACTGAGGGACGGGAGGAAAGAGAGAGCTCAAGGGTGTTTCTAGAGTTTTGCCTGAACTACTAAAAGAAGTTCCAGAAGAGGTGAAGATAAAGCCAAGCACATGTTTGGAAAAAGACAAGAGTTCTCCTCTGGAGAAATAGGGATAGAGAACGTTGACCCATGTAAATGATAGACGGGAGCAGGAAGTTCCGGCATGATGTTATTGTATAGCAGGCATTGTATAGTCGGGAAAGTGCTCGGCCACCGAGTTATGTCCCCAGCCCTGATTTGTTTATGAAGAGTAGTTGGGGCTAGAGAGCTGGCTCAGATCTTAAGAGAACTGGCTGCTCTTTAAAGGACCCCAGTTCAGTTCCCGGTACCCACACAGCGGCTCACACCCTTCTATAACTACTTCCAGGGGATCTGCTGCCCTCTTCTGGCCACCAGGGGCAATCAGACAGGACCGTGGTGAGCAGACAAACACGCAGGCAAACACCCATACACATAAAAAGAAAGGAATCATTTTTATTCCTAATGCAAGGGTCCTGAGCCTCACTCTGAGGGGTGAGAACTGTCACTCACCTGGCAAGCTAACTCAAAGTGATGAAGCTGATAGGACAAGCCATGAACAACCTTTCAAAGCAGGACGCGACCTTGAGCACATATTTTGATTTCCAGAAGCGCTGTCCCTGGAGAAATTTGATTTTTTTTTTTGGTCAAGTTCTCTACATTTCTAAAATGAAATTTTGTTTTATTTAACCCTTTGATAGAAAGGACAGTGTATTTTGTTTACATTTTTCACAAGGGAGCAACAGGCCTTTTGGAATTGGAGCTACCACCATATGAGTGTCGGGCACGGAACCCTGATCCTTTGCAAGACCAGCAAATGCTTTTACCTGCTGAGTTGTCTTTCCAGGGCTCCCAAATAAAGAAATCTCTTAAAAAACAGAGAGCTCTCATTTCCTGTGTAGGCTTGGTCAGCCTCCACATTACCATCCTCCTGCCTCAGCATTCTCAGTGTTAGGAGTATAGGCTACGTCATTGCTTCCAGCTTTACAAAACAAACAAACAAACAAACAAAAAACAACCCCCCCTTTCTAAAAAGATTTTTTTTTCAATTATGTATGCAAGTGTGCTGTGTGTGAGTATGTGTGTCTGGGAGTGGGTATGTGTATTCGTGACTGTGTATGGGTATGTGCATGTGTGTTTGTGAATGGGTATGTGTATTGGTGAAATTATTAAGGCCACTCACGTAGTTAAAAGGGAGGTTTATTTTGTGGGCAACTCACAAAAAGGGAAAGGTAGGTCGCAGAGTCTGGGGAAGGTGTGGTGCAGTCCAGTGGTGTTCTCTGGAGAACTCTGCTCTGTCTACCTCCAGCGTCCAGGGTCCAGGAACCAAGAGAGATGGCGCATCTGGATTTCGGGTCTTCAGGGTCCTCTCTTGGCCCCGCCTTGTAGGCGTGACAGTTACTGAAGCCTCAATGGGGGTTGGAACTTCCAGATCAAAGCTGGAATGACTACCCACTACATATGTGCATGTGTGTCTGTGAATGGGTAAATGCATGTCTGTGAAGGTGCCTGTGGAGGCTGGAAGCATCAGATCCCCTGGAACTGGAGTCGCACAGACTCGATGTGGGTGCTGGCAGCTCAGCTCCTATTCTCTGCAAGACAAGCAGGCACCAACTGCTGAGTCATCTCCCAGACCCAGGAATTTCTTTTGATCACGAAACTGACCAGCATTTGAGCCCCAGTCTGTGGGATATGAATCTAAGCATTTGAATTTTCAAGTCAGTCAAGGAGGGGGCTCTGTAATTACCAATGCAAAGAACATATGTGTGCAGGTAAATTTTGTTCCTTTTACCCTAACATGTAGGTAGTCATGGCCTGTCAGTATCCTAACTAAGTGAGCATAGCCAAATTATACTTCCCCTGGAAGCTTTCTCAGTCTTACAAAAACAAACAAAACACAACAATAAATAGAAGAAGGAAACTCAGGATTACTTTATTTATAATTTAAACAATGATATCTAAAAGACAAGTCTCAAGGATAAATCACCGGCAGTGCTTAAAGGGAATCCTGTGGACAGTAGTCTGCTAGGTGCCTTCCCATTACTTTTTATAATGTATTTATTTTACGCGCATTGGTGTTTTGTCTGCATGTATGTCTGTGTGAGGATGCTGGATCCCCTGGAGCTGGAGTTACAGACAGTGGTGAGCTCCCATGTGGGTGCTGGTGATTGAACCTGGGGCCTCTGGAAGAGCATTCAGTGCTCTTAACCACTGAGCCATCTCTCCAGCCCAACTTTTCCATTACGTAACTAGCTAATTAATGTAATGATCTCCTTCATGAGCAAAAATGTGCTTATCTTCTCCAACAAGAGATAATACTTGCCCAGTTATGTCATTTCTTCCTTCCTTGGTTTCATTTATTCATTCACTAACCATTCATGAAAGCCTTCTGTGTACCAGGCACAGTGCTAGGCAACCTGAACACGGTTGTGAGCAGAGTATCTTCCTTGCTATAATGGGGCTTTCTTTCTAGTTGGAAGGTAGAAAAGTAAGCTCATGGGTCTTCCAACTTCAGTAATCCCGTAGATTAGATAAGCTGAAAAGTCCTTGTTCCACACTGGCTAAGAAGAATAGAGATACAGAATTGATGTGTAATGTGGAAACATCTCCAGGGTCCAGAGTGAAGGCAGAGCTGAACTCCAGGGTGGTGTGAGAGGAGAAGACACAGCGAAGCTGTTCCAACATTCAGAAATATTCTAGGCATACTCCAGGAGGGAGGACGCTACACAAGGGTGTGAGTATCGGGAGGTGGGAATCATTCTCCCTTGATGGCTGAGTTCCACAAACCACCTGGCATAGCACTAAACCAAGTGAGGTGCTGGCCAGCCAGTGGCCGGACAGTATGGAATGCAGATGGGAGAACAGAATTACAAATGCCAGGAGGAGGGGCTGGAGAGATGCCTCAGCAGTTAAGAGTGCTTGTTGCTCTTCCAGAGGACCCGAGTAAGGTTCCCAGCACCCACATACTGAGAAAAGGGCGCGTGCAAAGGCTCGGCTAGTAACTCCAGCGTCAAGGGATCTGCTGCCCTCTTCTGGCCTATGGAGGCACTGCATCCATGTGCACACTTCCCCCTCTCCTACATTATATATTTTATTAAAAACAAACAAACAAACAAACAAAAAACAAACAAACAAACAAGACAAAAATGAAAAAGCCAGGTGTGGTGGCACACTCTTTTAATCCAGCATTCTGGAGGCAGAGGAAGAAGACTCTCTATGAGTTCAAGACCAGCCTGAGTTTCAGGCCAGCCCGAAAAGAAGACCTCTCTCCCAGACAAAACAAAACAAAACAAAAAACAAACCCCAAACCAACCAAACAAATCCCACAAATAATCAGGTAAGACTATAAATGGGGAGCATATCACTTCTTTTATGTATCATGATTTATTTTTGGTTGAAGTAGAAGTTGTACGCATAAAGTTAGATATATT
Organism: Peromyscus maniculatus bairdii; assembly: GCF_049852395.1. Lineage (NCBI taxonomy): Eukaryota > Metazoa > Chordata > Mammalia > Rodentia > Cricetidae > Peromyscus > Peromyscus maniculatus. The sequence goes on along the minus strand of NC_134853.1, from coordinate 141,111,539 downwards.
TAAAAGGCAATAAATCGGGTGGTGGCAGCTCAAGCCTTTGATCCCAGATGGATCTCTGAGTTTGAGGCCAGCCTGGTCTACAGAGCAAGTTCCAGGTCAGCCAAGACTACACAGAGAAACCTTGTCTCAAACCCCTCCTACCCCCACCCCATCCCCCACAAAAAGGTAATTATCCTTCTCTTGCCCTAGAATTATGTGTGTGGTGGATTGGTGCTGGTTAAATCTGACATCTACCCACAAGTTACTATGGAGGAGGATCATGATCAAACTCGGGGTGAGTGTGTGGGGGGAATGGATGCCATTACTGGGCACGGGTTGTGTCTTTTTGGAAGGAGCTGAGTGTGTCTTTTGTTTGCCTTTGAAATAATCATATTATGCGAGGCAGAAGCATTTAAAAAATTGTATATGGTATTTTAAAACGTGGGAACATGTTGCTTGGCAACCCGTGGTTGGAATGCAGAGGACATCTGTTGTTTTCCTCTATCAGCCTTTCTATCAGCCTTCTATCGCTTTCTCATGGAGAAGCCCGTCCCCACTGCACACTTGGTGGGCTGTCAGTCACGGTTCAAACCCCCCTGGTCGAAGGATGATGTCCCATCACAGCCAGGCCAATTGGAGGCACTTCCTCTTGGGAACAACAAGAACAAGAACAACAAAAATAGTGTGACACAAGAGGGCAAAAAACCACTCGGAGTTGATTAACTCCGGGATAGGTAGCAGTAGGAAGGGATTTGTCTGTGATTTGCGTATCTGGAATCACCTCGATCCCTGATATTTTAATATAATACTCTCCTGCTCTGATGGACAGTTTTTTCCAGATTGTTTTGAGTCTATGTATCGTTCACATTTTTCTTTCCATAAATATTTTAGTTTTTGACACAGATCTCGCTGGGTAGCCCAGGCCAGTCTTAAACTAACGTCAGTCTTCTCCTAAAGGATGGGATTGGAGGGCGGGAACCACACTCGGGCTTTCTGTTCCTTCTTCAGTGTGTCAGAGCTGGTTGCTGTTGTTTGCAGCCGGCGAGCTTTAATTCCCGGTTGCTCCTCTGGCACTCACTCAATTGGGAAAACACTCCAGCAAGGGGATGCATAAGTGAGAGGAATTATAACGATCAAGCTTCTCCAATATATGCGCATGGCAATTTCCTCCCCAGGCACGCCTCCACAGGGTGTAAGTCAGCAAGGCTCTCCGGGAAGGTGCCAGAACTTTCCGACACGTTGTACTCAGAACTACTCCCTAAGGTGTGCCCTGTTAACTTGGGTGCCACCGGCCGGCAAGAGGGCTGGGGTAGAAGCATTTGCCCTGTAAGCCCGAGGGCCTGAGTTTGATCCCTGGAACCAACCAGTGGTAGAAGGACAAAATCAACTCTTTTGAAACGTGTCCTCTGGTCTTCACACACGCATGGTGGCACAAACACACGTCACACACACGTAACGGTAATAACAATAACAGGCACTATAAAAAGCCTCTAGGAAATGTCGCTCCTGTAGACTGTGGTGTGAACGGCCCCTGTGTGTTGTGTAGTGGGGGGCCCTGTGCACCTCTCTCTTTCTTGCCCTTTTGAGGCAGTCCTTCTGCTGGATTTGTTCTTTGATGTCTCCTCCTTCCCTTGAATTTTTTTTCTCAAGTGTATGATTGAGCATCTGCGTAAGCTGTTAAGGTCCTATCAATACGGACTGATTTGCTGCTGCTGTTTTGTTTGCAGGGTTGGTGTTGTCATTATTTTGTTTGGTTTTTGAGGCAAGGTCTTGTTATGTAGACCAGGCTGGCCTCAAACTCAGAGCTTTACCCAAACTCTGTCTCTGGTTTGCTGGGATTAAAGGCATGTGCCACCACACTGGCCAGACTGATTTCTTAAAATATATATATATATATATCAATTCAGAATAATTTCTTTAAAAAAAAGATTTATTTGAGCTGGGTGGTGGTGGCTTACGCCTTTAATCTCAGCACTTGGGAGGCAGAGCCAGGAGGATCTCTGTGAGTTTGAGGCCAGCCTGGTCTACAGAGAGAGTTCCAGGAAAGGTTCCAAAAGCTACACAGAGAAACCCTGAATCAAAAAACAAACAAACAAAAAGATTTATTTTATTATTTTTAATTTAATTTTATTTACGCTTATGTGTGTGTATGTCTATGTATGTATGTATGTATGTATGTATGTATGTATGTATGTATGTATGTATTCGGTTATGTGCACATGCATGCAGGTACCCTTGGAGGCCAGCAGAGGGCATCAGATCACCTGGAGCTGGAGTTAGAAGAGATTGTGAGTTACACAGTACAGGTGCTTACAAACCAAACTCATATCCTCTGCAAGAGCAGGATGTACTCCATTCCCCAGGTTGATTTCTTTGGGTCTAAATAAAATGGTGGAGAGCTTTTGTTACAGCTGGGCCTGAGGGTACATCCCTGTAATTCTAGCACTTGGGGGATAGAAACAGGAGGATCAGGATTCAAGGGCATCCTTAGTGGGGGGCCAGCCTAGGTAACATAAGAATTTGTCTCAAACAAAACAAAAAACCTTTTTTTTTTTTTTTTGGTTTTTCAAGACAGAGTTTCTCTGTGTAGTTTCGGTGCCTTTCCTGGAAATTGCTCTGTAGCAAATGCCGGCCTCGAACTCACAGAGATCTGCCTGCCTCTGCCTCCCGAGTGCTGGGATTAAAGATGTGTGCCACCACTGCCTGGCCCTAAAAAAAACTTTCTTAAGGTTCTAGGAGAGCTAGATATGGTGGTACTCACCTTTAATCCCACTACTCTGGAGGCAGGCAAATCTCTGTGAGTTTGAGGCCAACCTGGTCTATGTAGAGTGTTCCAGGCCAGCCAGGGCTGCATAATAAGACCCAGTCTCCAAAACAAACAGCAACAAAACAGAGGACAGAACAAAACAACAACAAAGACCCCAGGGAATGTGCTGAACCGGTAGAGGAAGCTAAACTAGTGTGTGAAGTCGACACCCTCACTCCCAGTGTGGTTGTTCCCGGAGACGACTCCTGTAAGGAAGTAATTAAGGGCACATTAAGATTGGAGCCTTAATCAGTATTCTCGTGAGACACCAAAGGAACACACCTCATACCTCCACACAGGAACACACCTCACACCTCCACATAGGAACACACCCCACACCTCCACACAGGAACATACCTCACACCTCCACACAGGTACATACCTCACCCCTCCACACAGGTACACACCTCACACCTCCACACAGGTACACACCTCACACCTCCACACAGGTACACACCTCACACCTCCACACAGGTACACACCTCACACCTCCACACAGGTACACACCTCACACCTCCACACAGAAGCACACCTCATACCTCCACACAGGTACACACCTCACACCTCCACACAGGAACACACCTCACACCTCCACACAGGTAGGTACACACCTCACCCCTCCACACAGGTACACACCTCACACCTCCACACAGGAACACACCTCACCCCTCCACACAGGTACACACCTCACACCTCCACACAGGTAGGTACACACCTCACACCTCCACACAGGTAGGTACACACCTCACACCTCCACACTGGAACACACCTCACACCTCCACACTGGAACACACCTCACACCTCCACACAGGTAGGTACACACCTCACACCTCCACACAGGTACACAAGGTCACTGGAACACAGGAAGAAGACAGTATCCTGCAAACCAGGATGTAATGGCTCACCAGGAACCAAATCAGCTGGTACCTTGATTTTAAACTTGCTAGCTTCCAGAACTGTGGGCAAATATCTTTCTGTTCTCTAAGCCATGTGGTCCATGACATTTTGTTTCTGTAGTCCAAGCAAAGACAGATTTAAATAGATAGATGGAAGTGGAGAGAAGGCTATTCTGTTCTTCAAGAGTGCTGCCTCTAGACTGTCCCCTTCTAGCTAGACAAGGAAGTGAAAATTTAATGTTTTTGTGAAGAGGACCAATCAATAAAAGATGTGAGAACATAGTATAGAATCAGCTTTGTTATAGATTTCATTGTTTTCCGCAATACATTATCTATAAACATTGCTCACTATATCAAGGTAATTATCATACCGTCAACACACACACACACACACACACACACACACACACACACACACACACACACACACTATAAAACACAAACCCTATTAGCCATTAGAAAAATACAAACCCAAACCATAATGACTGAGCCAAATAAAAACAAGCAAAGAAAACAGGATTGGAGAGATGCTCAGTAGTTAAGAGCATGTGCTGCTTTCCCAGAGGACCTGAGTTCAGTTCTCAGCACTCACATCAGGTGGCTCACAACTGCCTGTAACTCTAGCTTCAAGAGAGGACACCCTCAATCCCAGCACTCCAGAGGCAGAGGCAGGTGGATCTCTGTGAGTTTAAGGCCAGCCTGATCTACAGAGCAAGTTCCAGGACAGCCAGAGCTATACACAGAGAAACCCTGTCTTGAAAAACTGAGAGAGAGAGAGAGAGAGAGAGAGAGAGAGAAGGAGGAGGAGGAGGAGGAGGAGGAGGAGAAGGAACCCTTTTCATCTATACTCATGTGCATACACACACATACATGCATACAACTAAAAGAAATAAAAAAAATCTTAATGAAAACAAGCAAAAACTCATAACAGAATACGACTCTCCACCCAGTAGGATAGCTGTAATCATAAGAGACACGCGTTGAGAGAATGAGCTTAGAACCCCCGATCCATCAATGGGGGAGAATAAGGTTCTGCAGCTGCCTGGCTGTAGCTAGAGTTTTCCTGCCTTGCCCACAGTCAGGACAAATCTTTGTCACCCGCCAGTCCCACAGCCGCTCAGACCCAACCAAGTAAACACAGAGACTTATATTGCTTACAAACTGTATGGCCGTGGCAGGCTTCTTGCTAACTGTTCTTATAGCTTAAATTAATCCATTTCCATACATCTATACCTTGCCACGTGGCTGGTGGCTTACTGGCGTCTTCACATGCTGCTGGTCATGGCGGCAGCTGGCAGCGTCTCTCTGACTCAGCCTTCTGCTTCCCAGAATTCTCCTCTCTCTCTTTGTCCCACCTACTTCCTGCCTGGCCACTGGCCAATCAGTGTTTTATTTATTGACCAATCAGAGCAACAGATTTGACATACAGACCATCCCACAGCACCTGGCAGTGTCTGAAAATATCAAGAATGGACTTATGGGGCTGGAGAGATGGCTCAGTGGTTAAGAGCACTGGCTGCTCTCCCAAAGGACCAGGGTTCAATTCCCAGCACCCACATGGCAGCTCACAACTGTCTGTAATTCCAGTTCCAAGGATCTGACACCCTCATACAGACAAATGTGCAGGCAGAATACCAGTGTATGCAAAAAAAAAAAAAAAAAAAAAGAATGGACTTATTACTACTCCTAGGTATATGTCTAAGAAGATTAAAAACATGTTCATACAAAGCCATGGCTGTTCAAATAGCCAAAAAGGGGGAGGGGGAGGGGACACAAACAGCCTAATGTCCATTAGTTGATGCATGTATAGAAATGTGACCTGTCCATAACTGAGATGCTGAGTCCCCAAATGAGCAAAGTGACGGATGTTACACACGGATGAAATCTGAAGGCATTGTGAAGGAAATAAGGACCACGTACTACACAGTCTTACTTACATTAAGTGTGAAGTAGGAACGTGGAGCAGAGCTTGCCAAGTGCTAGGCGAAGGGACTAGGGAAGGGTTGTTAATGAGAATGTGGCTTCTCTTGGGGGCAATAAAATATTTCTGGAATTTGGTGGTGGCAATGGTTGCACTACCTTATGAAAAGGTACATATTATGTACTCAGGGTGGTGGTGGTGAATTTTATAGTATGTGAATTATGTGTTAATAAAGAACACCAGAAATGAAAGCAAGGTGATTTCAATGCTTGTAGACTTTGGTAGCACCATCCGACCTTATGTTTTTTCACCAAAATGTTAGGGAAGACGGCACGTCTGGAGGTTTGGGGATACAGCCAACAGCAGCACTCTCCACAAGCATATGCACAGGTTTGATCTCCAGCACTGCCAAAACAGCTATGGCTAGAACAAGAGAAATGACTGGTTATGAATTATGAGCCTCTAACTTTAAAAAACATATACATGCTAATGATGATTGCAACACAAAGGTCTGCAAAATGCAAACAATGCCTGCAGACATAGCATAGAAAGTCAGCATTTTCTTTAATTCTACGTAGAAATTAAAGACACGTTCATAGTTTAATGTCAGTCCTAATACCTCCAATGCATAATAGATACTTTACTTTTTACATTTATGTATTTATTTATTTATTTATTTGTATATGTAAATATGTATGTGTATGGGAACATATATACCACAGCACATATGTGGTGGCCACAGGACAACTTGTGGGATTAGATTCTCTTCTTGCACCATGTGGGTTCTGGGGGTCGAACTCAGGTCTTCAGTCTTGGTGGCAAGTGCCTTTACCTGCTGTGCTATCTGGCCAGCCTTCTTTTATTTTAAGAGTCTAAAATTCAAAATAGGATTGCAATAGTTTGTAGTTCTTTTTTAAGGTTTGTTTTTATTTGTGTGTGTGTGTGTGTGTGTGCACGTGCAGCATGGGCAGGTGTCTAGGAGAGTGTTTTATCTCCTCGAGGTAGAGTTACAGGTTGTGAGCTGCCCTATGCGGGAACTAAATTTGATAGTTGCACAAATCAGATTGCTATCATTCCTGGTGTTCTTCATTGACGTACGATTCACACACTATAAAATTCACCTTTCCACATATGTAATAAAATAACCTTTTGTTTGTTTGTTTTCCAAAACAGGGTTTCTCTGTGTAGCCCTGGGTATTCTAGAACTCGCTCTGTAGACCAGGCTGGTCTCAAATTCAGAGATTCATCTGCCCCTGCCTCCTGCTTGCTGGGATTAAAGGCATGCACCACCACCGCCTGGCTGAAATAACCTTTTTATATAAATAAAATAAAAAAAAATCTGTGAGATTGCACAACCATTGTCATTACCAAATTTCAAACTCACTGTTCAGGGTAATTCAGCCTGTCAAGATGGAAGGTGTGGTAGGCACCAATGGAGCCAAGAGCAACTCCTGTCTGTGGGAGCAGGAGTGTGCGGTTCGGCCTGTTACATTTTGGCAGATCAAGGATGGGATAACTCAGGTGGGAGATGGAGTCAGTCTGTAACCCCCACAGCCCACACCCGTATCTCTAATTGCCAGTTAGATCCCATGTGCAAAAGGCTCCTTACCTCTTCAAAACTGTCACCATCTGGGGACCAATCAGCAAACATTCAACCACGTGCACCTTGGGGTGGGGGCATTTTATAACCAAACTTTAAAGAGAATTACCCGTGCACAATTTTCATCATCTAGGGCCAACAAGGACATAAGCAAATTAGATGAAAAGAGAGAGGCCTTTGCACCTAGACCCTCCTAGAAGCAGGAAATAGCCTAGTCATTTGTAAAGTTAATTTCCTTTTGGAAGAGAAGGGATGATTCAGAGGGAGCAACCAAGAGCCCAGATGCTGAGTCAAAACCACAGGGAGTGACCCTGAGCTAAGTTCTGGGATTTCAGAATTGTCTTCGCTCCCGTTGTGCTCTGTTTTTGAGAGTGCAGCCACAGAGGCTACTCCACGCCTTTCTGGTTTGTATAAGAGGCGGAAACCTGCCTGTTCAGTTCACTGTGTAAGGAAGGGCTGTCCAATCAGGAGATAAATCAAGGAATATTATGATAGTCTCAGTAGGAGATGATGGTGGCTTTGAGTGGATAACTGTCCATTAAATGATTATGTGATGAGACCCAGAATATATTTTGAACTTAGAGCCCATAGGTTTTTTGGAATATTAGAAATGATTCATGGCTGGGCGGGACACTGAATATGACACCACAATCTTTAGCCTGAAGAACTAGGTACATGAACATCCCTCAGTGACTCCTTAAACATTTTAGATCTTCCCAAATGCTGGGATTAAAGGCATGCACCACCACGCCCAGCTAGATTTATTTATTTTTATGTGTGTAAGTGTTTTGCCTTTGTATATGTATGTGTATCAATCTGTGTGCCTGTGTCCACAGAGGTCAGAGAGGCCATTGGAGGGACAGAAGGTTGTGAGCTGCCACATGGGGACTGAGAACTGAACCCAGGTCCTCTGAAAGAGCTTCAGAGACCCTTAATTGTTGAGCCATCTCTCCAGCCCCTCCCCTGTGACCCTTTCTGACTGTTCGTTTTCAGATGAAAAATTTCAAGAGTAACCACTGTGTCTGTTTTCTGGCTGTCCACTTTTCATCCCACTCCTGTGTGGGCTCTGCTGACTGGTCCTCTACAAACAATGCTGCTGATGTTGTCAATGGTCACCATCATGCTACGATTTTCGGTTCCCTTCTTCACATGATCATCATGTGGCGTTTAATACGAACTTACACTGTCTTTTTCTAAGATTTACTTCTTTTGTTTATTTGTATGTGTGTGTGTACTTATGTACAGGTACCCATGGGGGCCAGAACAGGACATCAGACCCCCTAGAGCTGAAGTTACAGGTAGTTATGAGCTGTGGGAGAACATGGTGCTGGGAACTGAACTTGGGTCCTCTGAAAGAACATCAGGTGTTCTTAATAGTCAAGCTGGCTCTCTGGCTCTCTTCCCCATGCCTTTAAAAAAATTTTCTTCTCATGCTGGGTGGTGGTGGCATACGCCTTTAATCCCAGCACTTGGGAGGCAGAGCCAGGGGGATCTTTGTGAGTTCGAGGCCAGCCTGGTCTACAGAACGAGATCCAGGAAAGGCGCAAAGCTACACAGAGAAACCCTGTCTCAAAAAAACAAGACAAAAAACAAAAAACAAACAAACAAACAAAAACCTTCTCTTCTCTTGGCAATATTTTAAAAGAAAAGTTATGTTAATTTGCAACATTTTTTTATCGTTTATTTACTGTGTATACGCATGTGCTTGAGTGGAATGTAGAAAGTGCATGCAGGAGCCAGAAGAGGACCTTGGCTCCTCTGGAACTGGAGTTACAGATGGTGGTGAGCCGTCATGTTGGTGCTGGGAACGGAATCTGGGTTCTCTACAAGAACAGTAAGAGCTCTGAACCACTGAGCCATCTCTCCAGCAGCCCCACCACACACACACACACATACACACACACACACACACACACACACACACACACTCCCAAACAGTTTTGGGCCCAGAACTTTTCTGGTTTTCCTCTCTGTCTCTCTAGCTGCCCCTTCTAAATCTCCTTTCTGTCCTCTCTTCTCACTGTCAACGATCCGTTCTGATCTCACTCTTTCAAGCTCAGAACTCTTCACCCATGCTTGCTGGCCATATGTCTTCTGACCTCCAGGCCCCACTCACACATTCAGAAAACCGCACAGACACCCCAAATGGAACACTCATAAGGCTCATCACCTCCCTTCAGGGGACCCAGTGTGCCTAAGGAAATATCACCGGTCTAGCTGTTTAAGCCTGGTGGTGTGCGATTACTCAGTCTTCTCACACCCATGCCACACGTCAGTCACAGTCCCTTCATTTCTTCTCATTCCTACAGCTAAGGCATCACCACCTCCTGCCCCTGACTGCTGCGTCCGCTTCCTTTTCTGGCTCCCTTGTGTTTATTGTCCCCCTTACTCATGGTCTGGTTTTAGAAAAGAGAGTAGGGCCAGGAACTAAACCACCTTCAGGACTAAAGACACACACACACACACACACACACACACACACACACACACACACACACACAATGGGGGAGGAAAAGGAAAAAACCAGGAAGCCCAAGAGATTAATGTCTATTCATTTCCCATTCTGTGAAAATGGCCTCATTTTAATACCTTTTATATATTGGGATTGTATACAAATGTTTCATTTGAAAAGTAAAGACACATCATATTAGATTAACGATCTTCCTTGCAAGATAGTCCAAAATCAGCCAGGTGGTGATGGCACATGCCTTTAATCCCAGACTGAGGCAGGAGGATTGCAAGTTGAAGGTTTGTCCTTGGCTAAAGAGTGAGTTCAAGATTAGCCTGGGGACTAGAGAGATGGCTTGGTGGTTGAGAGCACTGGCTGTTCTTTCAGAGGACCCGGGTTCAATCCCCAGCACCCACATGGCTGCTCACAACTGTCTGTAACTCCAGTTCCAGGGGATCTGGTATCCTCACATAAGCATAATACAAGCAAAACACAAATGCACATAAACTAAAAATAAATAAATAAATAAATAATGCCAGCTGGGCGGTAGTGGTGCACGCCTTTAATCCCAGCACTCAGGAGGCAGAGCCAGGTGGATCTCTGTGATTTCTGTTCGAGGCCAGCCTGGTCTACAGAGCGAGATCCAGGACAGGCACCAAAAGTACACAGAGAAACCCTGTCTCGAAAAACCAACACACACACACACACACACACACACACACACACACACACACACACACACACCAGCCCCAAAAACCCTGTCTCAAAACAAAACAAAACAGAAAAAGAAAGAAAGAAGGAAAGAAAGGAAGAAAGGAAGAAAGAAAGAAAGAAAGAAAGAAAGAAAGAGAAAGAAAGAAAGAAAGAAAGAAAGAAAGAAAGAAAGAGGGTTTCTTTGTGTAGCCCTGGCTGTCTGTAGAGCAGGCTGGCTTCCAACTCATAGAGAACCACCTGCCTCTACCTCCCAAGTGCTGGGATTAAAGGCCTGTACTACCAGGTCCAGCTCCCTCTATCTGTCATTTCTCTTTATTATTTTACTTTTTTTTTTTTTTAATTTTTGAGGCAGAATTTCTCTGTGTAACAGTCCTGGCTGTCCTGGAACTTGCTTTGTAGACCAGGCTGGACTTGAACTCACAGAGATTCACCTGCCTCTGCCTCCCAAGTGCTGGGATTAAAGGCGTGTGCCACCAGCGTCCGGCTTCCTTCTTTCTTGTGCTCAGGCACACTGATCTTAACTTCTTCCTTTTTTTTTTTCTTTTTACATTTTAAAAATAATTTATCTTTATTTTTATGCCCATCAGTGTTTTGCCTGCATGTGTGTCTGTGTGAGGATACACAGTTCAGAAGTCTTGGAACTGGAGTTACAGACAGGTGTGAACAGGTGTGGGTGCTAGAAATTGAACTCTGGTCCTCTGGAAGAGCAGCCAGTGTTCTTAACTGCTGAGCCATCTCTCCAGCCCCTGATCATCTCAATTTCTTGAGCATGCTTTCTGCATACTGTCACATTCTGCGTGCGTGCGTGCGTGCGTGCGTGCGTGCGTGCGTGCGTGCGTGCGTGTGTGTGTGTGTGTGTGTGTGTGTGTTTCTTCACTGTAGTAAAACCTGTTACCTGTTGCTGTCTGGTGTGTCTGAGATTTTCCCTTTGCCTTTTAATTCTTTAATCAGAAGAGAAATGAAAGCCAATAACTCCTAGAAGTTAACACTTTTGCATCAAAGCCTGATATATAAAATATACACACTAGGGCCATTTTCTTTTTCCTCCCTCCCTCCCTCCCTCCCTCCTTCCCTCCCTCCCTCCCTCCCTCCCTCCCCTGTCTCTATCTTTCTGACTGGATATCACTGCACAGCCCTGGCTGTCCTGGAACTGCTATGTAGAGCAGGCCTGGAACTCACAGACATCCATCTGCCTTGCCTCTTGCTGAGAACTGAGCCCAGGTCCTATGGAAGAGCAGTCAGTGTTCTCAAGCCCTGAACCACCTCTCCAGTCCCACAAGTCTTGTTAGTCTGGTTGTTACATTGCTCCGTCAGACTGGGAAAATTTGATTTTTCCTAACTTGTAATTTAAAAGAAAAAATGTAACACTATTGCAGAACGAAATTTATCTACTTAATGGGAGGATTACTACCCAAGTTTGGAATCTGAAAACTCTGGTTTCAAATTAGAACCTGACTAACTAAGCAAGTTAACTAAGGTCAGCTTTAGTTTCCTCATCTGAAAAGGGGATAAACCTAACTTTTGAAAATTAAAAAAAAAAAAAAAACCATCAAACTTCTAGTATATTAAAAGACTCAGGATTGAACAGGATTTCAAGAAGTCTTAAGACTAAAAAAAAAAAAAGAAGAAGGAGAAGTCTTAAGACTTACTCAGAAACTTCTTTCATCTTGAAGGAGCCTGTATACAGGACTCTCTGAAGTCAGAATTGGCAAGGCTGCCATCTTGTGGCGATTTAAGCTTGTGCTGGTTAACGTCATTCCCAACAACTAAAAGATGTTCAAAAAAGTAAAGCTCTACCTTAGTATGTCAGACACTCTAGAGAGACTTTGGGATAAAGATAATAATTAAAAACAAGGTTGCGCGCCATTACTGGAAAAAACAAGAAATAAAGGACCTAAGAAGGAACCTTTAAGAATCCCAGCACTCAGGTGGCAGTGGCGGCAAGATCTCTGAGTTTGAGGCCAGCTTGGTCTGTAGAGGGAGTTCCAGGACAGCCAGGGCCACACAGAGAAACCCTGCCTCGAAAAACAAAACAAAACAACAAAAAAAAGAATCATCCCATCTGCCCTGAGCGATGATGCACACCTTTTCTTTAATCCCAGCACTGGGGAGGCAAGCCTGCTTGGTCTACATAGCCAGTTTCTTGACTTGCTCTGCCCTCAGGCTTGAGGGGACATCTGCTTTTACTTTGCCACCTGTTGAAATAAACCTTGACTGCTTACTCTGAAAACAAAACAACAACAAAAAAAACAAACCAAACTCAAACAAAATAAAACACCCCTACCCCATCCCCCACAACAACAATACTTACTTCTAGTAGGGAACTCTGAAAAGAGGAAGAAACAGTTGATTTGAGCTGGAGATAAGGCTCAGAGGTTAAGAGCACTTCCTGCTCTTGCAGAGGACCCAGGTTTGACTCCTAGCTCCACACGGCAGCTCCAATGCTGGATTACAGTCAGCAAAGGACTGGAGTGAGCACACGTGGCCAGTGGCTAGGAGATTCAATTGCGTCAGAGCTTCTCCAACTTTCACGATGACTGGGAAAACAGAAGTTGCTGCCATAGGGTAGTACACTCCAGAAGAGCAACTTCACCTGCAATTCCAGTTCCAAAGGCGTCCATGTCCTCTCTGGCCTCCATAGGTCCCAGGCACACACTGGTGCACAGACAAAATTCAGGCATAATGCTCATACACATAAAATCACAAATCTGAAAAACGAAGTCTTGACTGCGTTATGTGTTTGAGAAAATGGCTAAAGCCGATCCTGTCCTTTCTTTTGAAAATCTTTAAAAGCTTTTCGGCAGATTTGACCATTATGATCATGTTTGTTATGGATGTACCCAAACCACAGTTTCCACTGTGCCCCTTCTGAAGGTGTATAGGGAAATCTGTTCCTCCCACCTCCTTGCCACTCCCCCGCCCCCCCCTCTATTTAGTACTGGGTGTTAGACCATGGGCCTGCCCCCTTAACGTGCTGATCACTCTGGAAGGCCAGATCTCCCCCTGCAGGTCTCTCTTTGGGACAGAGAGTTAAGAAGCTCGTCTGTCCTGTGCTATTTGCTGGTTTGTTTAATTTATTTTATTTTCCATCGAGTGTGTGTGTGTGTGTGTGTGTGTGTGTGTGTGTGTGTGTGTGTGTATCTGTGTAGTGTGCACACAAGTGCAAATGCCAGCAGAGACTAGAGGAGTCAGATCTCCTTTTCCAGGGGTTAAAGCCACCTGGGTGCTGAGAATTGAACTAGGGTCCTCTGGAAGAGTAGCAAGCGCTCTTAACTGCTCAGCTCTCTCCCTAGCCCCAAGCCTGTGACTTTACAACTCCTAATCCAGGGTCTTACCCATCGAGGACTCCTCCGTTCTCCTTGCCACACAGGCTATCCTGTTATGAAACTTCTCAGAACAGATATAACAGTCAAGTGTTTTCTTTGTTCTGGGGACTTCTCTGGAGGGTTCCTTCTTTGGGACTCCCCCATCCATCATAATGGCTGTCTCTTTTACGTCCTTTCAACTATCTGGCTTAATAAAGCTCCAGGTTTTAAAGGGAATCCTCTCCTTCTCTTTAGGTCCTCTTGTCCTGTTTTTGATACATTGTACTTTTCTTTTAATGCTGTGTCACCTCAGCATCCTTCATGAGACCATGTTCCAGGCCCTCTCTCCCAATAAAGCGTGATCATGGGTCAGCTCCTTTCCCTAACCAGCCAATCAACTGTGTGCGCCTCCCCCACACCTGCCTAATGAATTTAGGACCCAGAACAGGCAAACGCTATGACAGAGTTCCTTTTCCAGCCTTTTCACCGAGTTCCTTTTCCATCCTTTTCGAAGTCCTCTCTGCTTTTCCTATCACCTGCTCTCTTTCCTTTTCTTGTTTTGATTTTCTTTGTTGTTTTATTCACCGCCCCCACTCCCACCCCTTCTGGGGACCGAACTCAAGGCTTTGCTCGACCACAGAGCTATACCCCAGCGCTGTTTGCCACATCTCTGACTCTGTCTTCCCTCCTTCCCTTTTACAGGTCCATGTGATTGTGTTTGATTTATCTGGACAATCCAGGATGCTTTCCCCACCTAGTCTCCTTAATTTAATCAGGTCTGCAAGATCTGTCTTGCCACAAAAGGTAACAGGGTCACAATTTCCAGAATTTAGGATGTGGGCATTTTTGGAGAGCCGTTAATCTGCTGTACCACAATGCATTTCTCTTAGTTTTATATTTAGTGATGTAACTTTGATGGGTTAAGATCATGAGGAGTATTTAGACACACACTAAAAAAAAAACCCTAGAAGATCTAGAAAATGTTGCAAATCAGGGTTTTACTCTCCTGGAAAACCTGCTGCTAATCCTTTCTTGCATCCACACCTCTGGTCACAACGGCAGGCATATTATCAAACAGAGAAATGTCAACTAGTGTGCTGGCTAACACCCGTAATTCCACTTTGGAGGCTGGGGCAGGAGGACTGCTGGGAATTCCAGGAGCTACGCAGTGAGTTTGAAATTAGTCTAGGCTATGCAGTGGAGACCTTGTCTCAAAAAAGTTACTGAGTTGTGTCTCCCCCCCCCCACACACACCTTTAATCCCAGCACTCAGGAGGCAGGAACAGGTAGATCTCTGAGTTCAAGGCTAGTCTGACCTACAAATCGAGTTCCAGGACAGCCAGGATTGTTACACAGGAAACCCTGACTCAAAAATAAATAAACAAATAAATAAATATAAAAAAATAAAAAGGAAGAAAGAAAGAAAGAGAAGGAAGGAAGGAAGGAAGGAAGGAAGGAAGGAAGGAAGGAAGGAAGGAAGGAAGGAAGGAAGGAAGAACTTTTGGAGCTGGAGAGATGACTCAGAGCCTCCAGAGGTCCTGAGTTCAATTCCTAGTAACTACATAGGGGCTCATAACCATCTATAATGAGATCTGATGCCCTCTTCTGGTGTGCAGGCAAAAATTTAATAGAAGACTATGGGAATATTATACACTCCTTAGCACCCAGATAAAAGCTGGACGTAGTGGTGTGTGTCAGTAAGCCCTGGGCTGGATGTAGGTAGATCACAGGGCTGAGATGGAAGCTCTATGTTCAGCGAGAGACCCTGTATTAAAAGCAAGCATGGAGGAGCTAGGGAGATGGCTCAGCAGCTGGAAACACGTGCAGAGTACCGTGGGTCAGTTCCCAGCACCCACATAACCCAGATCCAGCGTCCTCTTCTGGCACCTCGCATGGATGCAGTGTACCCACATACATGCAGGCAAAACACCCATACACATACAATAATAAAATAAAGTAATTTTATTTAATGACTCCTGACATTGACACCCCCCCCCCCCACACACACACACCTGAAGGAGGGAAGGAGAGACAGAAGGGGGATATATGGATAAAGATTGATTTGGTCCACATATGAAAAACTCAGCGATTGTCCCAACTAGAAGCTATGTAGAATACATTCTACTGGATTCAATACAAACACAGGGATATGTGCTACTGCAGGGCTGGGCTTTTAGGATGTAGCACGCCTATTTCATGGCTTCTTTCTGCTTGCATTGCTAGGACCCCAGTGAACTGAAGTGTTGAATGAAGACAAAGAGAAAACAGAATGAGCAGGGGACATGTGCAGTGAAAAGCTACCGACTGAGGCCTTGAGACCAGTCACAGGAAGGTTTCTTGATATTCACTCAATATTTACATATCGTACTGAACTCTCTCCTTTCTTCCCCCTTCCCCAGTCCCACATAGCAGATGTGGCATATTGGAGTGGCTGAATCCGTAGTTGACAGAGCACAGGCGGGGATGGGGGGTGGGGGATGGGAGGGGTGGGCTGCTCATTATGGAACTGGAAGAAGCACGACTATTGTCTGGAGATCCTGGACTCCATACTAGATAAAATAATGGAAGGGGTTTTGCATTGATTCCATTTTTTTAGGGTAAAAGGTAGGTATGGGACATATTATTTAGATTATAAAAAATTGTTTGAGGTTTGGGGGCTGTTTCAGTTTTTGAAGTGTAAAAATAGAGAGAAGGGTATATGTTGCTACTGGACACTCAAAAAGGTCTAGCGTAGTGTATGCCTGTCATTCTCATTGGACCGTCGACACTGGCATTCCCCCCTCCCCCATGTGTCTGGGCAATGTGCTTACCAGAAACAACGTAAGGGAAGAGAGGTTCACTTTGGACTACAGTTTCAGAGGGATCTTAGCCCATCACAACAGAAAGGGACAGGAATGTGCTGTGGCCATCACAGAGGAGGACTGTGTTCACGGGAAAGCCATCCAGAAAGCAGAGAAGGCACATTAGAAGCATGGCTGAGCATAACCTTCAAAGGGCCACTTCTGGTCGCCCATTCCCACCAGTCAGGATCCACTTCTGAAAGGCTCCACAGCCTTCAAAACGGTGCCACAACTGGGCACCAAGCATGCTCAAAATGTGGGGGTACGTTCCAGATTTAAGTCATAGCAGGCCTTATCCCACATGGGAGAGTGGGAGAGGGCCCACCTTCTACTGCCCAAGCTGACACTGCTCACTGTGGATTGATTTCCCAGGGCATTAGGCCCATCCAAGTCCATTGTTTTTTAAATTAGATTAATTTATTTAGATGTATGTGTGCCCGCTTGTCTGCAGGGACACCACCTGTGTGCAGGTGCCCATGGAGGACAGGGGAGGATGCTGCATCCCCTGGAATTAATTATAGGTGGTTGTGAGCCACCCAGTGTGGGTGCTTGGAACCAAACCCAGGTCCTCTGCAAGACGAGCAAGTGTTTTTAACCACTGGGCCATTTCTTCAGCCCCTCCGTCCTCTTTTTAAAAAGTTAATTATAATTACTGCTGTTCTGGTGGTGTGTATATTTGGGGGACGGAGGGGCACCAGTGCAGGCCACGGTACACATGTGGAGATCAGAGGACAACTCTGTGGAGTCAGTTCTCTCCTTTCCCCTTCCGTAGGTTCCAGAGGTCAAACTCAGATCACCCGGCTTCTGCAGCAAGTATGTTTACCCACTAAACCCTCTCTCTGAGTTCCCGAAGACAAGTGAGTTCAAATGAGTTTGAGTCGTCCGGTGTGTGTGTTTGTTTACAGCCAGAGTCTCAAGCGTCTCATGCTAGCCTGGGACTCACTTTGTAGCCCAGGATGGAGTTGAACCCTCACCCTAACCCTATCCCCTCTCTCTAAGGATAGGATGACAGGTGTGGGCCACTACATCTGGCTTATGCAGTCCTGAGAATCAAATCCAGAGCTACATCCCTGGTGCATGAGCCAGCTTTTTGGAGCCTAGTGCCTATGGTGGGACATCTTGCATGCAGGGAGGAGGGGCTTTGGACCTACCTCAACTGAATGTACCAGGCTCTGATGACTCCCCATGGGAGACTTTGCCTTGGAGGAGGTGGGAATGGAGGAGTGGGTTGGGGGAGAAGGCTGGGGGGGCGGGAGGAAGGAGGAGAGGGGGATCTGTGGTTGGTATGTAAAAGGAATAGAAAATTTCTTAATAATAAAATTTTCTTCCAGCACGAAGGAGGTGTAGCCAGGAGGATCTCTGTGAGTTCAAGGCCAACCTGATCTATAGAGCTAGATCCAGGACAGGCACCAAAACTACACAGAGAAACCCTGTCTTAAAAAACCAAAACAAAAAAAAAAATCTTAATAATAATAATAAAGCAAATGCCTCCATAAGATCCGGCTGTAAGGCATTTTCTTAATTAGTTATTGGTGGTGGAGGGCCCAGCCCATTGTGAGTGGTTCTATGCCTGGGCTGGTGGTCCTAGGTTCTATTTTGGTTGTGAGCCTAGCCTTTAACGGCTAAGGCATCTCTCCAGCCCGGTCCTAGGTTCTATAAGAAAGCAGGCTGAGCAAGCCACAGGAAGCAAGCCAGTAAATAGCACTCCTCCATGGCTTCTGCATCAGCTCCTGCCTCCAGGATCCTGGCCTGTTTGAGTTCCTGCTCTGACTTCCTTTAATGATGAACAAAAATATGGAAATGCAAGGAGAATAAACCCTTCCCTCTTCTCCTTGTTTTTTGATCATGGTGTTTCATTGCAGCAATAGAAACCCTGACTAAGACAGTGAGTGAGTGCTTGGTTATAGCTATGAGCAAGTGAGCTCAGGACCTCCGGGGAACCCTGGGAAACATTGTGAAATGAAACTCAGAAAGGTCCCTCTAAGAGACAGGGAAGCTGAACTCAGTTCACTGAGAGATCTGGCCCTGAGACCGGAAACAGGGTATGCTTTGTGGGTTCTTGAGAAAACTTCAGCTTTCCAGTTTCAGACACTGCCTCTTCCCTTTCCTCTTTCCTTAAATATGATGAGACAGCTTGGCTGCAGCAGCTTACTTGCAACTGAAAGGGTAAGACGGGAGGCAGTGGGGATGCACGCCTTTAATCCCAGAACTCAGGAGGCAGAGGCAGGCGGATGAATTCCAGGTCAGCTAAGGCTACATCCTGAGTGAGACCCTGTCTCCAAAATAAGTGGCAAGGGGGAGGGGTCAGAAGATACTGGCTTTGATATTGAGCCATTGAAACATTTTTTTAAAATGTCCTTGCAGCCAGGTTCTCTGCTATTTGCAGGCAAAGGCATTTCAAATTCCTAACTGATTTGCTTTAGTTTCACTTGCAGCCAAGAACACAGCCCCTGACCCTGTGTCAAAAGATAGCCACAGAAGTAAGCAGGGACTGTAGAGATCTTTCTGGTGAGATAGCAGTGGCAGTTCTGGTGGCACAGCCAGTGTGTTGACACTTCAGATCCTATTTTGCTCTCTAGTGGCCTTTACCAGGGGCGCAGACAATGGGTTCTTTGTTCTGAGTACTAACTGTTAACATTCACTGGTTCCTAAGAATCAACTGCTTTTATAAACTGTATAAATTTTCTTTCTTAATTCATATCAAGCGTTTCAGTGGGGTATACATTTCCTTCTTGGAGGTTAAGTGAGGATAATTCTGAGATCACAGTCAGTGGCAGATTTGGGATTCGTTTTCAGGTCAGTGTGACCCCGAAGTCAGATTTTTAACCACCACATTTTATCTTTGCTCTTTCTTTTGGCAACTCCTAAGTGTGGCCTGGGACCCTTTCTCAAGCTGTGGCCTGGGGCCCCTGCCTTAGGAAGGGGAGAAAGACCACAGTGTCCCAAAGTCTGTTGTCTGCCATCAGCCCCTCCTGGCAGAGGATACAGGATCTGCCCAAATGCACACAGGCACGGAGCCAGGCTACACAGATGCACACAGTCCTCTGAGCCAGGCTGCAGGGATCCGTGCTGTCCTCTGAGCCAGGCTGGGAAGTGCTCCAGATGAACTGTCAGAATTCTGTGTCTGAAACCCTGGGAGATAAGAAAGAGAGTTGGGTACCACACCCCCCTCCCACCCCAAACCCCCCATCCCGAGACAAAAGCAATTCTGCAGATCCAGAATGTGCTGAAACCCAGCCCTCCACCCCACCGAAAAACAAAAAGAGGTGATAACATATGCAAAGAGTGTTGCAATTCCTCTCTTCCCAGGCTGGAGTTTAAGGCCTGAAACTCAAAGCCTACAAATCCAAATCCCGTCCTGCTCTCACTTCCCATCACCCACACCCCAAGTCTCCTACCCCTTCATTTAGTCAATTTTTCCCTATAAATATTTGCTATCAATTCTGTGCCAGACACACAAGGAATTGCAGGGAAAAAGAAACTAACGGGGAGAAAGACATTCAAAGATAATTGTGCCCAGCATTTGGGCAACAGCAGCGGGTGGATCTCGGTGAGTTTGAGGCCAGCCTGGTCTATATAGTGATTTTCAGGCTAGGCAGTGCTACATAGTGAGACTCTGTCTCAAAACAACCAACCAACCAACCCCCCCAACAATTATGATTATAGTGCTCACTGAGGAAGAAATGCAATATTAAGTGAAAATATACACCTGCTGTCAGCCCTTCCGGCTACAATAGTAAAATGCCCGAGACTGGATAATTTATAAACCATATAAATTTGTTTCTAACAGTTCTGGAGGTTAGAAGTCCTCAAGCTGTCTGATAAGGTCCCGTTCTGGGCTTTCTGAGATGGTTGCTTATTGCCAAGTTTTTCACAAGGTAGAAGGTAGGAGGGCAAAGTGTCTTTCAAGTCTTTTAAAGACATTACTGCTATCCATATGGGCAGAGTCCCCATGGCCTAATCATATCCTAAAAGCCCTATCACTTGTTATTGATTGAGATAGTTTCTATGAGTTTTAGAGGAACACCGGCATCCCGGCGGTAGTCCCTGGGACCAAATGTACTGTAAAAGATCATATTCATTAGTCATACTTCTATCTCACAATCAGTATTCCTTTCTCAAGAATAGTGTCTTTTTATTTTTTATTTTTTTATTGTGTGGATAGTTTTATGTCAACTTGACAAGGAATGGTGTCTTTTATCTTAGACCATATACTGCAACTTTGAGTCAGATCCTCTCTCTCTTTAAAAAATATTTATTTATAATTTTAAAAATTAGGTGTATGTATGTATATCTCTGTGTGGGTATGTGCATATGAGTGCATGCGTTCATGGAGGCCAGAGACGTCAGATACCCCTGGAGCTGGAGTTACAGGCAGTTGTGACCCATCAGACATGGGTGCTAGGAACCAAATTTGGGTCCTCCACAAGAGCTGTACACACTCTTGACTGCTGAACCATCTCTCCAGGGCCTGTCCTCTTTAAAAGAACATAAATTATCAAATTATTATTATTTGTGTGTGTGTGTGCGTGTGCGTGTGTGTGTGTGTGTGTGTGTGTGTGTGTGTGTGTGTGTGTGTGACATATGTGCGTATGCATGCCACAGAGCCATGTAGAGGTCGGAGCACAATTTTGTGGAGTTTGTTCTCTCCTTCCCCCTTTATGTAGTTTCCAGGAATAGAACTCAGGTCATCAGGCTTCCGTAGCAAGTACGTTTACTCACTGAGCCATTGTGCCAGCCCTCTTTCTGTCTTCTAATAGGTCTCCCTGTCTCTTTGTCCTGCCCACTCAGGTCCATGCTCTACAGCACATTTTAAAATGCAATCTAATAGCTCATCCAGTAAGGTTCACCTTGCCTGTGTGTGGGGGTGGGGGTGGGGGTGGGGCACAGCCAAGGGTGGAGCATTTGACTGCAGCAGGTCTAGCTCTCCTCTTGAAGGGTTGGTTTTGCTTCTTTGTCCAGCCTTATGTTGAGGTCTTTTTCTATAGGAACTACTTACCTCATCCTGACCAAATTCCCATCTCCACTGTTTTACCCATCCATCTTGGCCCAGGAAATGAGTATTCTGAATCCAAGGCACTTACTGAATATGTGCTAAAAGTGAGCCAATTATAGATGAGACATTGTGGAACAGTATCAGTGGGAAAAAAGAAACCTGGAAGCCACTGTTGTAGCTGGAAGTTTTCCTGCATCCTGCCTGGTCTCACAGCCACTCAGACCCAAATAAACATACGGAGTCTTACGTTAATTACGAACTGTATGGCCATGGCCTATGGCTCAAGCTTCTTGCTAGCTAGCTCTTATAACTAAACTCAGCCCATTTCTAGTAATCTATATGTCGCCACGTGTTCCACGGCTTTACCTGTGTGTCATTACATGCTGCCCCCTGGACAGTGGGATGGCGTCTCTCCTGCCTCTTCTTTCTCCTTTTACTATCTCCCTTGGATTTTCCTGCCTGGCTCCATCCTGCCCTGCCATAGGCCAAATGGCTTTATTTATCAACCAACCAGAGTAACACATATTCACAGCGTACAGAAAGACATCCCACAGCATACTGTTCTATCATAGTTGTGGAACTTGAAGAAAGTAACATAGTGCTTGGTACACAGGAAGAGCTGAATACATTTCCTTCGATATATAGACAAATACACAACAGGTAATGTTTGTATTCTGTGACTGGAGTTGGATTCAAGACAGGCAGTTCCTTAGGGTATGGGTTGTAAGTTGTGTGTTCGTTTTCTATGATCATTTTACAAAATGACTTCAGAAAGGTCATTGTCATTGTGACCTCACGAATTATCATTCCAGTTTTATAGGTAAGGAAAAGGTCTTTCATTTTTGTATATATTATAATACATGCATGATACACGCCATTTCAAGTGTGTGGAGGTCAGAGAATAACTTCCGGAGTTGGTTTCTCTGCTTCCACCTTTGTGTGGGTTACAGGGATCTTCAGGTGTACATAAGCACCTTAACCCATGAACCATGTCACCGGCTCCCTTTCATCCCTTTTTATCTCTCTTTCTCCTATTGCTCTTGGATGTATGTGTGATCTGTATGACATTTCTTGTCCCTATTCAAGAAAGGGGTGTAGGAGGGTGAAATAGATTAGGGGGAGGGGGTGTTGGTTCTTCATACACATTTAAATTTAACCTTTTAACTTTTTGTTTTGTTTTCAGACAAGTTCTTGCTGTGTAGCCCAGGCTGGCCCCAAACTCAGAATCCTCCTACCTCAGCCTCCCACTAGCTGAGATCATAGGTGTGCACCACACCTGTCTCTCACCTTTTGATGCTGAGACAGTATTTTTGACCAAGTGGTGGTGCTGCATGCCTCTAATTATACCACACAAGAGGCAGATGCAGGCAGATCTCTGTGAGTTCGAGGCCAGCCTGAAAACCCTGTTTCTAAAAACAAAAACAAATTTAAAGGCACATATATAGTTTTAAATTAAAAAAAATTATTTATTGGCCAGTACACCTTTTAATGCCAGCACTCAGGAGGCAGAGGCAGGCAGATCTCTGTGAATTCGAGGCCAGCCTGGTCTACATTGTAAGTTCCAGGCCAGTCAAGGCTATGAGACATTGTCTCAAACAAAACAAAACAAAAATTGTGTTTGTGTGGGGACTAAGAGCCCATGGGCCCTGGGTGACTTGCTGGGGTCTCCTCTCCTTCTATCACGTGGGCCTTGGGGGATTCAACTCAAGTTGTCAGCCTTTGCAGCAGGTGTCTCACCCCACTGAGTCATTTGCTTGTTTGAGGCAGGGTCTCACTGTGTATCCCTTGCTGGTCTGGAACCCACTATGAAGATCAGGCTGGCCTTTCACTCACAAAGATCTATCTGCCTCTGCCTCCCAAGTGCTGGAGCTAAAGGTGAGAGTCATTAGGCCTGCCCCCCAAATCCACATGTTTTAAGTATACAATTTTTGTCAATTATGTTGTCATTTCTCTTTTAAACATACTAGGATCATAGAAGTAGGAGAGGCCAGTAAGTTGTCCAAAGCAACTTGTCCGAAGTCGGACCCCTAGTAACAGGCTCAAGACAGGAATGGAACCAATGTGCATCTAGAGCCAGAGGCATCCAGTGTCTCAAATGATTCCAGGTTGGTCTATCACCGGGCTTAATTAAACTCATGGGTTTTAAGAGTCAGATGTGTGTTCCGTTCAAAGTTCCAACATCTACTTTGTGACCTTGGCAAGTTATTCAGCTTCCTCATTTGAAGCTCCGAGAATGTAATGGTACCTACCGCAGAGAGTTGCTATTAGGATTAAATGAAAACGGGTTGAGCGCTGAGCACAAGCCTGGCATGTAGTCAGCGCGCAGTAAGTGGTAGCTATTATTACAAGAACTGTATTTATTGAGTGATTGACTCTGGCATATAACACCTGCATTCAACTTGAACACGGAACTGTCAGTCATTCAGTCTCAGGGGTAAGAACCATAGCACAGCACTCGCCAATTTTTTTCTAGAAATAAATCTTTGTGGGAGGATAATGACCAGTTAGAAAGTGTTAAGTCTAGAGGAAACAAAGACGTGATCTCCCGTCTAAGAAGCTGGGAGGCGAAGACTGCCCTGCAGGCTGCAGTTCTAGTTCTCAAACGCGCTTGGACTCATTAGCAGCTGCTACCTGAGCATACGTAGCCTGGGGCGAGGACGCCTCAAAAGCACGATTTTTGAGGAGTGGGATAGGATCCCCCTCTAATTCTGCTCATTTCATTCTCAGGGACCACACCCTGCTGGATGGGAGGAAGGACTCCAAAGCCTCGGGGCGGAAGCTTGCACGCGGCCACAGACCTGACCATCTATGGTCACAAAGCGCATAGAGCAAACAGGAAGTGGGGCGCGGGAGTGGAAGGTTTTCTCCACCTTCCCAGCCCTAGCCACAGAACCGAGCAAGGGCGGGCATGCCCAGACCTGCTCAAAGCCTGACCTGCTCCGCTCAGCCTCCGTGAGTGCAATGCTTTTCCGCACCACAGACAGGGAAACCAAAGTTTGTACGCCCAGCGAGGGGTGGAGTTTGGCCCCGATCCCCACCAGAGACTCTGGCTCTCGGAGCCTTCAGCGTTACTGTTGTTCTCTGAGCCGCTTCCGGAGTGAGGTTAAAAATGGACCAGCCTCAGTCACTGAGCACAAACTGACAGGAGAAGCAGCCACTCAACTGTCCTCTTTCGCGGAGGAGGGACTTGTCCAGGGACTTCAGATCCTCATTGGTCCGGGTCTCGGGGCATGACCAACCTGTAAACCCGCCCCTTCTCCTCGTCGCCCCCGCCTTGGGGGCGGAGCCCTTTCCCAAGTGCGCCTAGGCCGGAATCTCTCTCCGGTGGCGGGGTGTGAGGGCGGAGTCACGAGCCGGGCGGCCAAACTTCTTCCTCTCTCCGGGGCTAGCGTTTCAGCCGGTGGTTCATTTCCGGTGGGGGTGCCGCGCCCAGTGAGGGCCCGGAAGTGGGTCGCGCGAAGACCGCTGGGCGGTTCTTGCCGGAAGTGGAGAGCGGCTGATCGCAGTCCGGAGGTGAGGCGGAACTCTTAAGGTGAGGGTTGGTGTCTGGTTAGGGACTGGGGTGGTCTTTGGGGCCCACCGGTTCCTGGCGTTGGTAATGGCCTTGTTAGCCTACTCGTCTATGGGGAGCCCTGTTGAGGGGGCCGTGGTTCTTCGGCGATCCCGGGTTCCTGGGTGCGGTCTCTTGAGGTGGGGCCGGGGTACCAGATTGAGCCTAGAGATCCTGGGGAAACCACTTTCCTCTCGATTTCGCAGCTCTGCCTATCAGCCTCCGCTGAGGCCCGACTCCGTGAGACCTTAGAATTTTCTTCCGATCAGGTCTCGTTCCCATTGCACGGATGGGTAAATTGATCTTGGAGAAGAAAAGAGTCTGGTTTTAGAGAGAGGCTTCCAGTCCCAGGTCCTTCCCATGTTCTTTTCCTTGGAAACGCACTAACTTGGGGTAGTTTTTCGATCTGGGCAGCTGCAGGTTAAAGGCTACCTGATATCTGGAACTAAAAATAAATAAATAAATAAATGTTTGGGATGTCTGTTGAGTTTAAAATAGTCTAGTAAGCCCCGCGTTTACGTTCAGAGAACTCCCCTTACTCTTAGATTGCCGCTGTTACTAGGAAGCCAGGCTAATTTTATGGGAGGTGCTGTCCACTTCTGGATCTGAAATCAGATGGTTCGGGTTGGATCTGGCCCAGTTGCCCAGTGCCCGTTAGCGGTAGGATTCCTTATTTAGCTTTTTTACGCCTTGTTTTGCTCATTTTTCAAGTGGAGGTGTTTGCTCTTCTCACAGGGTTAAATTCAACGTATAACCAAACTGTGTTTATTCTGTGTCAGCAACAGGGAAGATTCATCAAATACAGCTTTGAAAAGCCTTGTCCTTGCCCTCGTGGAGTTAACAGTGCAGAGACGGTTAAGAAGTAGTTATACATGTGATGAGGGTGCCGAGGAAGGATGTAGCAAGAGAGTCAGAAACATTTTGAAAGCTCAAGAGGGGATGAGACTGTTTTAGATAGAGGTTAGCATCAGAACTGTGAGCTGTAGCTCTTTGTATCACTTTCCCTTGAAGGGAAACTCCAGGGTTAGGACGGCACATTCATCATTTGCTAAGCATTTATTGGACCTTACTATGTGAAACACCTATTAGATAAGGCACTTAGCCTTTGTAGCTAGGAATGCACTTGTGAGGTTTACAGCTTGGGAAGGGGCCGCCAAATCAAGGATGGCTGAGTGTGTGCACCGTGTGAACACAGAGCTACTGAGACCAGAGAGGAGAAATATCCGAGCCACACTTCTAGGCCTGTAAAGAGCCTAGAAAACAGATTTCTAGGCAGAGAGTACCTTTGGTGGAAGGAGGACATAGAGACTTGGGCATGTGAAAGACAATGACTAGTCAGCCTATAGTATGACTTGGAGAAGTGGAGAAAATCAGAGGTGGTGGAGTCCAATATGGAGGCTAAAGAATTTGATTTTAGCCTGGAAGCTATGAAGGATTTGAAAGGTTTTCTCACTAGGAGGATGGGAAGGGACCAGACACTGGAGTAGACCAGTATTTAAAAGATGCCACTGTGCCACGGCTTGCGCTAGAGAAGGGAAGTGGAAGTGACCAGGAAGGGTTGTGTTTGAGCAGTATTAAACTGAAATTTGGCCAAATGTGGTAGTGCATAGCTGTAATGTCAGCACCTCGAGTCTGAGGCAGGAGAATCACGAGTTAGAAGGCCAGCCTGGGGCAGATATCAAGGCTGGAATTCAAGGAACTGGAGGCTTGTTATTTATGGGAGTGAAGAAGTAGTTGTAGTCTAGAAATTGCTGATGTTCTGGCCTAAGGAACTGGGTGGTACCATTCAGACAAGGAATGTAAAAGACTCATTGGAAAGAGGAATAAAACTGAAGTGACAACGTAGAACAACATCTGGAGCCTTCCAGGTGTCTGTGGTCCAGCCAGAGCAAACTGCAGGAACACGGGTGTGGAGGCAGAAGAGGGTCTGGTCTGTACGGCTTAAAGAAGTACTCAGTCCTGGGCGTGGGCAGACACTGGGGATGGGTTGGGGGGCTGCCAGGCTGTTCGGGGCTTTTGGTGTCTAGTCCGAGTGTCTTTGGATTTTATTTTGTGGCTGTCAGTTTGCTAATTGGGTTGCCGTAGCCCAGCATGAAGAACTTTCTGTAGGTACTTCCTACTTTTCCAGAAATACTTCGGAGATCAACTGAGTATAATTGATGACTCAGAGAAGTTTAATAAAAGTGGTAGCAATAAAAGTACTTTAAAGTAAAGCTTACCCAGCAGACTAAGAGGTAGATAGCACCGCAGACTCCCTGAGGGCATCTGGCTTTGAGGAAGCAGTGTTTGTGAAATGTTTCCATCCTGAGGGGGACCTTTTCGTCCATGTCGTCGGTGGTAGTGAATTCGTTTTTTAGTTGATTTTTTTTTTTTTATTTTATAATTTTAACAGAGACTAAGCTTTTAAAGGTACGATTTCTTTCAGTTTTCTGTGAAACAATAAGTACAAGATTCATTTTGCTTAGAAAAGCAAATACAAAGTGTGACTGGAAGTAAAACCCTTTGGTTTGAAATTTAATGCTGAGGTTTGAAATCTGAGGGCCATATACTGTATCTTACCCAGTGGTTGTGATTATTCCGGTAGATCCCATCATCTGTTCATCTCCCATTAGCCCGTCTTCTGTACCTAACATTCCAGTTTGTGTACCACAGTGAATCTTATAAAGTTCTTTAAAGTGGATCATTTTTCACCCTTTGCCCATTTCCGCATTATTCTCACAGACTTCATATCCAAAAGAATCAAGTCTAAATTGCTCTTCCAGCTTAACGGGGTCTCCACAGCTAGACTCCCACAGTTGTATTGTGCTGTGTGGTGTTTTGTTTTGTTTGGGAAGTGCTGGGTTTTCGTCCCAGGGCCTTGGGCTTCCTTGTCTACCACTGAGCTGGAGCACAGCCCCACGCAGACACTTACCTAAATTAATATTCAGACGTGACTTTCTAATTTAGAGTAGTGTTTTATGTGAGTCATTTGTTCTCCCCTTATGCTTCTTATATTAGAACAGGTTTTTTTCAGCCTTGGCACAGTTGACTTTAGGGGCTGTCCTGTAAGATGTTTGGCAGCCTCCTTGGCTTCTATCAATTGGATGCTGGTAGCACTTCCTCAATTGTGACAACCAAAAATTGCTTCTTCTCTTCCGTCATTGCTAACTGTTCCATGGAGGAAAGAATTTCTCCTGGTGGAGAGCTGCTTAGGACGACTTCACAGGTACTGGTGAGATGACTCGCAGTGCAGAGGCCCCTACTGCTAAGCATGGCCACCTCAGGTATACCCCTGACAACATGGCTATGGTTCTGCAGG
Organism: Peromyscus maniculatus bairdii; assembly: GCF_049852395.1. Lineage (NCBI taxonomy): Eukaryota > Metazoa > Chordata > Mammalia > Rodentia > Cricetidae > Peromyscus > Peromyscus maniculatus. The sequence continues at coordinate 141,083,185 of NC_134853.1, read as the reverse complement.
GTCTTATTTCCTCAGCTAAGGTCTCGGAGGAAGCTCTGTAGCTTCACTTAGCACGTTATAACTGGAACGAAGGAATCATTTGTTTCATTGAGGCACCCGGAAGTTATTGTGCTTTTAAGGAAGTCCTTGGTTGTCTTTAAAGAGCTCGCCATGCTCCTGGCAACCCCCGTTTAAGTTATTTTTTTTAAAACATTTTAATTTTATGTGTATGTGTGCCCAGGTGTATGTATGTACACCACATTTGTGCTGGTTATGGAGGCCAGAAGGCGGCATTGGATCCCCTGGAGCTGGTTACAGACAGTTGGGAACAGCCTGATGTGGGGCTGGGAACCTCGGCGTCTTCTCTGAGGGCAGCAGTGCTCCTAACTGCTGAGCCATCTCTGCCTGGAGCGCCTCAGTCGCATCTTTTACTAGAGAAAGGCCAATGATTGGCAGGTCCTAGCAGCAGAGTTTGTGGTAGTTACCTGGCAGGTTAGCAGATCTGCCTCTCCCGATACTGTGGCTGTGTAAACTGCTTTGGTCATGTTGGTATTGCCAGCTTGCTTGGGTTTAGTGGATGGGGACTGTAGATTTGATAGGTTTGTAGTTTCTCTGCCTTTAAAGCAGTATAACTTCAGCATTCACCATGAAACTGTTTCTTCTTGATATACCATTATATAAACCCAATTAAAAAAACAGCCAAAGCTCTGAAAATATTCCTCAGCTACAGTGCAGCTTTGTTTGCCTTCTATTACCAGACATGTGCCAAACTTTTCCATTTGGCTGGAAAATAGTTGAAATGTTTAATGGAAGGAATAAGCAACCTTGCTATTTTTGTTTGAGGTTCCTTTTTGGGGGAGAAGTGTTTTTAGTTCTTTTTTTCCCCCAGAGGCCATTACAATTCCTATATTTAAGTTAATTACAGACTTGGAATCACAGATCTTTTCATATCTCTAGTTGTAGCTGAATCATGGCTAAGGATGGATTTCATCTTGGAATCCGTATTTGTGAGCAGGGAAGGCTGTTCCATTAAAGCACCCATCCAGGCCGAAATGGGCCGTGGAGTTGTTCCACACAGTATAAAGGAGGAAGTGACAAGGGCCTGCTGAATGTTCCTGATACTCTTAGTGTCGGGGAGAGGATCCCAGAGCCACCATTATCTGCTAACCCGGACCACTGAACGAACCCTCTGCTTCCCAGGTCAGCCTTCAGCTTTAGAAGTACTGAAATACTGGACAGTACTGGTTTCACCTAACACTCCTGGAGCCTCCGCTAGAGGACCGTGGAAGGAGGGAACAGGAGACAAGCACTGATACTGGGTTGGATTCCTTCCCTCCCTAGAAGAGAGGCCTTTCTTTTCTCATCTAATCCTCAGGTGGCAGTGACTTGGGCCCTAGAGGTCATTTTCATCAGTGAAACCAAAATCTTAGGGAAGAACAGTGGCTCCTGATTTGGGTTAGATTTAGATGACATCTTTACTCTGCAGAGTCAATTCTTTGGTTTCTGGGTTAAGCCAGCTGTCTTGGTTAGGGTTTCTGTTGCTGCAGCGAAACACCATGACCAAAAAGCAAGTTGGGGAGGAAAGGGTTTATTCTCCTTATACTTCCAGACCGTAGTCTGTCATTGAAGGAAGTCAGGACAGGAATTCAAACGGCAGGATCCTGGAGGCAGGAGCTGATGCAGGGGCCATTGAGGGAGCTGCTTACTGGCTTGCTTCCTGTGGCTTCCTCAGCCTGCTTTCTTATGGAACCCAGGACCGCCAGCCAATGGATGGCACCAGCCACAATACCCTCCCCCCCCCCCCTGCACTGATCACTAGTTAAGAAAATGCCTTACAGGTGCCCTTCTCCTTAGACGACTCTAGCTTGTGTCAAGTTGACATAAAACCAACCAGACACCAGCCTACATGTAGGTATCTCCTATTAGCATGTCTAGAACCTAGTCCTAAGTATTGCTATATTGTTAGGGAGAGAAGAAGCTAATATTTAGCTCTGTGGTAGCTTGAAAAAGATACACAGGAGATAGTGTTCTCCCTCATCCCTCAGCCCTTTTTTGAAACTGGGTCTCACTATGTAGACCAGCTGGCCTCAAACTCAGATGTCAGACTGCCTCTGCTTCCTAGGTGCTGGGATTAAAGATGTTTTTCTTGTTTCATTCTAAACATTTAGACTTCTATGTCAAAGTTTAGAAAAAAGAGGAATTTGCTGGAAAGTTCATCATTGTGATGTGGTAGTTACTGTAAATCTTACATCCAGGTTTTTTTCCTCAGTGCATTTAGCTGTTCCCCATAATTAGGAGCCTAAGGTACATTCACTATAGCCGGGTAGATAGAGATTTAACACTGAGTGAACATCTTCATGTTATCACTTTCACTGTATTAGCATAGTTTACTTTCTTAGGATAAAGTCTCAACAAGCTTACAAAGCAAAGTCCAAGGGAAGCATTTGAAGGTCAGTTGGGTTATTAAGACTATAGGCTGACTTGGACGGTTGCTTTCATTTCCTTTTTGATGACTTAGAACTCCCATGGGACAAAATAGAAACTGTTTCTTCCTACCGGCTTTAATGGCCTTCTGAGTTGTGACCAGAACTGCTTGAGTGACCCAGCCCATTGCCTTCTGTGAGTTAATGAATAGCAAGATGTCGGGATGAAGAGGTCGAGAGGTTGTGGACATAGCTCAGTGGCTCAGTCTGTGTAGCATGTACAAGGCCAGGCCCTGCTTTTCTGTCCCCAGTACTGCAAAATATAGGATCAGGAAAAAGAAGCAACTTCGGCAAGAATCTCCAGCCATTTCTAGTTTTTCTGGGTTTCAGGCCACAAAAGAAATTGCTGGAGAATCAGGCTCATAGCTTCTTTCTGCTCTGCATGATGATGTCATGAGCTTTTCTTGCCAGTGACTTGTAAACATTATCTCTAGTCTTGATCCTTTCCCAGGCTCTTTCTAAATGCTTACCGGACATTTTTACTTAGAAGCTTCATCTTCTCTTCAAGATTCCATACGTCCAAAATGGGACAGCATGTTGTGCTAGCTAGAACCTGCTAGAACCTGCTAGAACCTGGTAGAACCTGCTACTGCCTTAATTTGTCATCATCGTTCTAAGGCCCCCATCCGTGTAACTCCACAATTGTCTGTATCTCCCTTCTCTGACTGCTGCGTGCCCTCAGTCAGGGCCACACAGTTACACTTGTTCTCTGTCTGGTTCACACTTGTTATGTGTGCCCTCCAAGGGCAGAGCTGAGAGCAGTGGGTGGAAGTTGCAGGGAGGCAAATTTACCTCCATATAAGGAGTACTTTGAGCTGTCTGAATAGAATGGGCTGTCTCAGAAGTCGAGGCTCCTCCATCACTGAAGGTGCTTGGTCAGGGACTGCCCAGCTAATTGCTGAGGATGTTGAAAGGACTGTTCCGGCGTCAAGAGGTGATTTCTAGTTACTTTAACCCAGAGAACTGATCTATGGAAGGGAGCTTTGTCTATCCCCTTTTGGGCAGGGAAACAATTTATCCTTTAAAAAAAAAGTATCCCAGCCCTTAATTTAGGTGCTAGTTACCCAGTTGCCTAAAGGGGATTGTTTGTAGGCTAATTGATGGTTTTCATTTAGTTTGAATGCTTAGGCATCAATTATTGTGAGGTTTGATTTTTTTTTTTTTCATTGAAATCTACATGGTGTCATGCCTTTAATCCCAGCACTCCAGGCAGAGGCAGGTGGATCTCTGTAAGTTGGAGGCCAGCAGGTCTACACAGTGAATTCCAGGACAGCCAATGCTACATAATAAGACCTTTTCTTAAAAAAAGAAAAAAGAAAAAGAAAAAAAAGAAAAAAAGAAAAAAAATCTTTTGTAGTAGCCTTCATTTTTTTCTCTGAGCAGCTAGATAGATAAGTAACCTTACGAACCCTGTTTTTTTTTTAATCTTTCATTCAAAACCCATTCTGTTTATCAGATAGTATCTGTAAGTTCTTTGCTTTCTTTATCTTAGTCCCTTTTTCATTTCATCATTATATTAAGCCAGACACTATCTGGCTTTTCCTGGATATCTGACCTAGCTTGCTTAGCCAGCCTTATTTCCATACGCCATACCATGTGCATTCTAGCTTTTTTTTTTTTAATATAGCCTGTTTCTATCACTTTTTAAAAAGATTTATTTTTAATTTTATTTATTATTTTTGAGAAAAAAGTCTCATTATGTAGCCCTTACTGGCCTGGAACTCATTATATAGACCAGGCTAGCCTCACATAGATCCCCTTAAAAAAATAAATGGGCTTGTAAGTGGGCTTGGAGAGATGGCTCAGTTTATTTCCCCAGACCCCACCCCCTAAAAAATTTAGGGGGCTAGAGAGATGGCTCAGTGGTTAAGAACACTAGCTGCGCCAGGTGGTGGTGTCGCACACATTTAATCCCAGTACTTGGGAGGCAGAGCCAGGCTGATCTCTGTGAGTTCGAGGCCAGCCTGGGCTACAGAGCAAGATCCAGGAAGGACAAGCACCAAAGCTTCATGAAGAAACCCTGTCTCGAAAAACCAAAAAAAAGAAAGAAAGAAAGAAAAAAGAAAAGAGCATAGCAGGCTGGAGGGATAGCTCAGCGGTTAAAGGCTAGGCTCACAACCAAAAATATAAGAACACTAGCTGTTCTTCCAGAGGACCTGGAACTGTGTATAACTCAAAGCCTAGGGGATTGGATACCTCTTCAGGCTTCTTTGGCAAGAAGCACACATCTACACAGACATACATGCAGACAAAACACACATACATACACACACACACACACACACACACACACACACACACACACACACACACGCGCGCACACACACACACACACATGCACACACAATTTTCTTTAATTAAAGAAAACTGTAGAGTGTGTGTGTGTGTGTAAGAAGAAGATCGCTTGTGGGAGGTAATTCTCCTTCGGATTTGTGTCCTGGGTATTGAACTCAGGTTGTCAGGCTTGGTGGCAGGTACTTTTACCTTCCGAGCCAGCTTGCTGGTCCTAAAATTACATATTCTAATAAGCAAGATTACTCACTGTGGTTCTTAGTTTTAAGGTATCTGTATATCTATGATTTATGACTGAGAAGGCAGGATTTATTTTTAGATGAGCATTATTTTTTGTAAGCAAAGAATTATAAGAAGGAGGAAAAACACTTCCCCACAGAGTTGACAGGAAGGAGAGAGGCCAGGCCTGTGTTTAGATATTAGTAGGTAGGGTTCCACTCAAATTTGTGTATTCATCTATCCAAAGACCTGGTGTAACCTACTGTATTTTTAGCTCCTGTTAATTTTGTAATGCTGTATTTACAAAGACAAGTCATGATCCCTGCCCAGGGTGGCAAATTGCCTATTGGTCCCTTTCTTGTACATTTATTTATTTATTCATTTATTTATTCATTCATTCATTTATTATTTATTGTGTGTGTTTGTCCATCTGTCTGTCAGTACATGTCCCTGTCTGTTTGCTTTCTTTTACATCTGTGTATGTATATATATATGTCTGTCTGTCTGACTGTCTGTCTATCTATCTATTTATTGCATGTGTATTCGTGTGTGTGTGTGTGTGTGTGTGTGTGTGTGTGTGTGTGTGTGTTCATCCATCTGTCCATTTGTCTATCTGTCTGTGTCCCTGTGCATCTGCACAGAAGCACAGAGGTGGAAGGACAACTTGCAGGAGTGTTTTTTCCCCATTATGTAAGTTCCAGGGATCTAACTCAGGTCATTAGGCTTGGTGGCAATGCCCTTATATGGTGAGCCATCTTACCCACTCTAGCCTGTTGGTTATTAAACGATTTTAAGCCTCTGTATGGTGATAGAGCTAAGTGCACAGTATTATGAAAGTACATAAATGGGCATGATATTTATGTAGGTGATATCTTATCTGAGTCTTAAAGAGATAGGGTAAAGTGTAACTAAGCTAATAAATGAAGAAGGCATGGCTTTTTATGGAAATACAAGTAAGTCTTGGTTGCTGTAGTGTGGTTAAGATAGGTGGAGTGAGAGATTAAACCAGGTGAGCACAGGTGAGAATGCAAGGCTAACTTATGGAAAGGCTAACTTATTTGGACTTTACCCTGAATGCTGTGGGAAATGCTGGACGGTATTAATTAAAAACATGTTAATTTTATGGGCGGGGCAATAGTTCGGTGAGTAAAATCTCATACTGCACAAACCTATTGACTTGAGTTTGATTCTTGGAACCCATGTTGAAAAAAATCCCAGATGCTGGATGTTGGAGCTCACATCTGTAATCAGGCATTCTTACAGCAGGATGGGAGGCGGAGGCAAGAGAATCAACCAAAGATCACATACACAAGGCAACCACAAGAGACACTGAGAGGTCCTGCCTCAAAACCTATCTAGAAGGAGAAAATCAACACCTGAAAACTGTCCTCTGCGCCCCCACCCCCATCTACACAAAATAAAAAATACATCCTAATTACATTTGCCTTGAGATGGATGAAGAAAGGGTATGTTGCTGAACTTAGGGGAGACTAGCTAGGAAGTTGATGGCAGTAACCAAGGCAAAGCTTTAGTGGGTTTTTTGTTTGTTTGTTTGTTTCTTTTTTAATCAGGATGAAGGCAAGGGACATGTATCTATTCTTGAAATATACAAAATAGAGGCTGTAGTGTGTTTATTTCGGATGGTGTTCCATGAAGCATTTGGAAGATGTAGGCAGGAGAATCAAGAGTTTGAGGCCATCTTGCCCTAAGTGAGACCCTGTTTCTACAAAACAAAAAACCAGAAAGATAGCCGGGCGGTGGTGGCACATGCCTCTAATCCCAGCACTCGGGAGGCAGAGCCAGGCGAATCTCTGTGAGTTCGAGGCCAGCCTGGGCTACCAAGTGAGTTCCAGGAAAGGTGTAAAACTACACAGAGAAACCCTGTCTTGAAAAAATAAAATAAAATAAAATAAAATAAAATAAAATAAAATAAAAGTAAAACAAAAAAACCAGAAAGACTACTTTTGTTCCCTCTTCTATGGCTGACACTTTCCAAGTTATTAGCTTAAGTATTTATGTGACTGCCGGCAGTGCTGGGCCACTGAGACAGTGTGGACAGGGCTTGCTGGGGAAGATGGGGAATTGTATTTCAGTTTGAGGTGCCTTCTGGACAGCCAGGTTTAGATGTCTAAATGGAAGCTGAATCTAAGATCTGAATCCGGGAAGAATGGCTTGACTTGGATATGCTGCTCTGAAGTCTTTACCAGATAGGTGCTTTCGAGTGGCTTGGGTGTGTTTCTACAGTAACAGCAGCTGAAGGCTAGGGAGAAGTGGACCTGACCACCCTGAAGAGAGTGTATGGGGTGAGAAGTGTGTCTTGCGGGAAGTGGTGGCTTGCACCTGTAATCTGAGCACTTGGGAGGAAAGTGGTGTGTCATTTGGTTTGTCTCTCAGTCCCTTTGCTTCTGGACATTCTTTCCCATAACGCATCAAAAATCCCTCTATTCCCACAAAACAAAACAACCCCAAAGCCTCAGGGTTCTCTATTGGTTAGAGGGAGGAGGAGAGTAGCTGTAAATAGTAGCTTTATTCAGGTAGGGTGATTCGTGCCTGTAATCTTAGCTTGTGGGAGGTACAGGAAGGAGGATCTGGAATTCAAAGTCATCTTTAGCAACTTGGGAGTTGGAGGAAGATCGGTTTTTTGTTTGTTTTTTTTTTAAATTTTGTGTATTTGGGAGTATCTGCATGTGAGTGTAAGTGTTCATGGGGCCAGAAGTCGTTAGTTCCCTGGAGTTGGAATTACAGGTGGTTGGGAGCTGTCTGAAGTGGTGCTAGGAACAGAACTCAAGTCCTCGGAAAGAGAAGTGCAGTCTCTTAACACTGATCCATCTTTCCAGCCCCTAAAGCTGTTATGATTGATGAGTGTTCAGGGCTGGAGAGATGGCTCAGTGGTTAAGAGCACTGGCTGCATTTCCTGAGGACCTGGATTCAGTTCCACCCACATGGCAGCTCACAGCTATCTGTAACTTCAGTTGCAGGAGATCTGACCCCCTTTTCTGGCCTCTGTGGACCATCTACATACATAATGCACAGGCACACTTTTCGTGATATTTTGTGTACCCCAATAAAGCTTGCCAGAGGATCAGAGGACAGAGCCAGCCACTAGATTAGATATAGAGGCCAGACAATGGTGGCACGCACCCTTAATCCTATCACGTGGGAGGCAGATATCCATCTGGACCTCTGTGAGTTCAAGGCCACACTGGAAACAGAGCCAGGCAGTGGTGGCACACACCTTTAATCCCAGTACTGGGAAGCACACACGCCTTTAATATCCTAGGAAGTGGCGACGGGGGCGTAGAGAGGTCTATAAGATGTGAGGAGACAGAAACTAAAGCAGTTTAGCTGAGACCCTTTCGGGTGAGGACTCAGAGGATTTCAGTCAGGATTCGTGGAGTTGGAGAGGTGAGGTTGGCTGTGGCTTGCTCTGCTTCTCTGATCTTTCAGCTTTCACCCTGATATCTAGCTCTGGGTTTTTTATTAAAAGACCATCTAAGATTCAAACAACACACACTTGTAAGCAAAAACACCCATTCATGTGTGTGTGATTGTTTAAAAACAAATCTTAAAATGAAGTTAGTTTTCACAGCTGCGGTAGCATGTACAATCCTACACAGTGTGTATTGTATTTTCCATATTAGCACTGGCCTCACTGGTTGCCTTTGTGTGTGGCAGAGCATGTTATACAACTGAGTGCTGTTCATGGACCATAGCTTTAGGATTGAGTTTCTTCCCCTAGACTTAGAGTGTAGATTATATGTGAGTGCCCTGGCCAGTGCCAGAATGGAACAAGGAAGCAGGATGGCTATTGTTAATGCGTTTGCTAATGTGAGGGAGAGTGGGTGTCTGCTGTCCCTGGTCTCTGGTGCTTGTGAGTAGGGGTTGCCCTAAAGGTTTATGTGCTTCTTCAGGTCAGGAAACAGAAAGGTTGCTTTGATTTTTCGTGCTTATTTTTTTCTCACTAACACTCTTAACATTCGGTAACAGGTGACTGGGTCCAGAGAGATAGGACCTGCTCACAGAGGAGAACGAACAGGGATTGTATTGTCTGGCAAGCTGCTTATCTCCTGCACCGGGAGGCCAGTGTGGTAGATATTCTGGCGTGCTGTCTATGATTTTATAGAAGAATCATAATTGTTGTAGGAGTCGCTGAGTCCAGTCAGCTTCAGTTATTTGAATTACCGAATGTTTTGATGAATTGGAATGTAAGTCAAGGCTTTAACTGAAATTCTACCGTCTCAGTTACCTTGTACAGGTGCAGATAGGTAATGTCTCACACTTGGGTGTGTGGTCAGAGCAGCTGTGAGAGCCCTTGTCCCTCTGTGGTTTCATGATATGTAGAGGTTCATAAATATGTACTGCACACTTCCAACCTAACCTGCCAGGTAGTGATCCAGATGGAAGAGTAGAGTAAGACCCAAGTAGATAACCAACACTTTCTCCTCTCTTGGAGCTTACTTTCTTTAGGATCTTAGAGAGTGAATGAGGTCGTTTCAGGAAGGGACTCTGACAAGTCTGTAACAAGCTTTCAGGTCTGTCGGCTCTTTCCTGGCTGCTTATCCAGACCCTACCCATTCTCTTTTGAGCCTGGCTCAGATGGCAGCTTCATGATCCCCTTATCTGATCCTCCCAGCTGATGCACTCAGCCCTTCTCTGAAACCCCATGCCACTCTGTCCGCAGCTTATGCCATCTTCGGCTTTTTCCCTATTTGTGGGGTAGCTGTTAGTGTATACATTAAGTACCCTCGCCCCGCCGTCAATAAAAAGTTAACAAGGCTGGTATTTGTCCTGGTATGTGATGTCCCACTGCAGGCAGCAGGAAGTTGGGGGTGGGGGAAACCATATTGAACACATAGCTAGGAGATTTGAAAGTTGGCATCTGTAGTAACTAGTGTGCGACTAGAGACACGTCATTGAATGTTACTAAGAATGAAATGTCTGTCTTTAAGAGTGTAGTAGTGGGTTGAGAGTCTGATGGAGTGCTTGCCTAGCATTGATGAAGACCAGGGCTCACCCTCCATCCCCCCAAAAAGGAGTATAGTAATTATTCCACATAGTTGTAGAGAGGCTTAACCTGAGAAAATATGTATGACCATACTTTGTAAATTCTAAATTCCCACACAAATATTTGTTAGTATATACTAAGTACTCAGTAGGTGTTTGAATAAGATTTACATTAGTGAACACTTTTTCCTGAGTAGTTTTCTTACTTAATGAAGGCTGCATGGTTTTGCAAATTTTTTAAATGACTTTCCCACTGTATTTTATTACTAAATTATCCTGTTCCACAGAACTGGCATCCTTCTCACCTCATGTGGGTCTAATATTAAAATAACACCTGACATTTGATCTGTTTCAGCAGGTGGAACATTATGGCTGACATGCAAAATCTTGTAGAAAGATTGGAGAGAGCAGTGGGCCGCCTGGAGGCAGTGTCACATACCTCTGACATGCACTGTGGCTATGGAGACAGTCCTGCAAAAGGTAAGCCAGACCAGCGGGGTGCCCTGAGGTGCCCCTGCCTTAGTCTTTCTGTCCCGGGAGCCTGCCTCACAGACTCACCGTAGGTAGTTTGTCTCCTGTGAACAGATAAGGAAGGAAGCGACTTGGCACAGGGAGGTCTGTGGTTAAGTAATTTTTAACACAAGAACTTCCTGCTTGTGTGATGTTTCCTGCCCTTTAGCAGAATGACTTGAGTCATTCTGTCAAATGACAAATGATATCAAAGTTTCTTATTTCTAAATGGTTTGGCCAATTAACCATTTGCCTATACAGTAACTGACCCATAGAATGTTAGAGCTGCAAGGAATCCTGGAGGATCGTTTGTTCTGTTTATTTTCACTCGATGGAGATGGAGAACATTGAGCCTGGAGAGTAAGGATGCCACAGAGGCAGTTAGTGATCCTGTTAGAGACAGCTCTGCCGCCCGACTGCTGCTCTAGTTTCCTGTGCACTGTGTCTCCTTGGCTTTCCACTTGTCAAGAAACATCTCCTGTCTGGGGAGATAGCTCAGCCCGTTCAGTGCTTGCCAAACAAGCTCGAAAACCTGAGTTCCGATCCACAGAACCCACTCAGTGCTGGACACGGTAGCACGTGTCTATAATCCCAGTGCTCCTGGGAGACAGAGATAGGAGCCTCCCGGGAAGCTGCCGGGCTCATCAGCAGGTGTGTGCAGCCGTGAACAAGATGGGATGCTGTGTCAGAGCAGAAGGCAAGGACAGAGACCTGAAGTAGTCCTCTGACGTCTGCATACGTGCCTGCTCACACATCACCCACGCATGTTTCAGTCCTTCTGTTGCGCGACTGATTCTTCCTATTGTGTGTCTGCCTTCCTTCCCCAGGAGCAGTTCCGTATGTGCAAGCATTTGACTCGCTGCTTGCCAATCCCGTGGCAGAGTACTTGAAGATGAGTAAGGAGATTGGGGGAGACGTACAGAAACATGTAAGGATATGGGGGTCTTTCTTTTCTTCCTGTTTAAGACCTGGCAGGTTTCTTCACATCTCCTTCACCCTCAGCTAAGCCCTCTGGAGCATCCTGGCTCCTTTTCTTCTACCTGCATTGGTCTGGGCACAGAAATGGTTTCATTTCCCTAGGCCTCATGTTTCTATTACATATTCTGTGTGTTTCTTTGAGAAGTTTGTTCATAAATTATAGCCATGTTCATCTTTGTGGTGAAGAATGTGTTAGCGGTCTTATCTTCATGTTACATAACCAAGCAGAGGGTGGGCTTATTCAAAAGACTCATTATCCTGACTTAGCATTTCCAAAAGCATGCTTGATAGTTATTAGTTATGCTAATATGGGTTACTTTCACACTTACAGTCCCCTGTGAGAAACGAACAGGCAATGACAGATGCCTGTCCACCCACGTCCCTTCATGTGCTGCCTCCTACACTGTCGCCACCACCCGCATCCCACGCTCACATATACGTTACTCTGTATCTCTTCTGGGGCCCAGCACCTTTCTGCTGGTGCACTGAATGATCATTTCTAAACAGTAACTACCTTTAGGATTTCTAACTGGTCCTGAGCCCCTTATACACTAGCCCTTGGCAGTGTATGAGAGCTCTAAGCTCTGTGGAGTAGTGCTGGGACTCGGCAGTCACCGTGGGGGAGTGTGTTATATTTTTTACTTTGGACAGTTTTGTAACATTTGAATAAGAATTAAAGAAATTAAAAAAAAAATTTATGCATCCAGATTTTGCCTGCATGCACATCTGTATGCCACTTGTATGCATGCATGGTGCCCTCAGGCCAGAAGAGGGCATCAGATCCCCCGGAAGTGGAGTTACAGATGGTGTGGGCCACAGTGGATGCTAGGAATTAACTCTGGGGCCTTTGGAGGAACAGCTGCTGCTCTTAACTGCTGAGCCCTCTCCAGCCCCTTGAAAAACATTTCAAAACATATGTCACTTTTATCTTTGAAAGTACAAATCCAGCTGCATGTAGTAGCTCCCACCTGACTTCCTAGCCTTGGGGGACTAAGGCAGGAGGAGGCCACAGTTTTAAGGTTTACTTAGGTAGACTATAAAGTAAGATCCCCATCTCAAAACATCAAAAAGTGGAGTAAGGAGCCGGAGAGATGCTGCTCTGGCAGATGGCCTCAGCTCTCTTCCCAGCACCAGCATCAGGTAGTTCACAGCCATTTACGGCTCCAGTTCAGGGGATCTGACACCTTTTTATGGCCTACATTGGGATCTGCACACAGTGAGGTTTGCACACAGAGATACATGAATAAAAATAAAAATAAATTTAAACAAATTTATGTGGGGCTGTGATATGTTATTAGCTCGGTGGTGGAGCGTTTGCCTAGCATTCACAGAGCCCCTCACCAAACAAATCCCAAAGCACTTCATGTGAACTCACTAACCCGCCTTCACCTAAGACAAGTCATAATTATCCTTATTTCCAGCTCTGGCTGTTTGTCTTTGAAAGTTCCAACAAGAACAATAGGAAATGTGATTCTGGTATCAGTCCCTGGACTCTAGGATACATGAGGCAGACAGCATGGAGGGCTTGGATACTGTCAGGGCCTGTGACATGGAGGTTTCGGGTTCTACTTGATTAGGGCCTCTCCATTGTCATGTGGCATGGATAGCAGCTGATTGTTTCTTCCTGCAGGCGGAGATGGTCCACACAGGCCTGAAGTTGGAGCGAGCTCTCCTGGTTACAGCTTCTCAGTGCCAGCAGCCAGCCGGTGTAAGTTCATCACTAGGTGGTTTAGTTGTTCTGTTGCTCAAGGCAAACCGAGAAATTTCCAAGAGGCGGTCACAACATGCTGTAATAGACCTATCATACTCGTGGTAATATACAGTCATTCCAAATCAAGAGCCCTCGTGGGAATGTGTCTTGGGTAGCTACGGGTCCCTGGTGACTTTTGTTTTCTGTCATTTTGTCTCTAACTTGAGTTGCCCCTGGGACGCTGCTGCCTCTGCAGGAAGCAGGTGGCTCTGGCGTTTGATGGTAGGTGGGCAGGGCTGTGGTGGAGCACCCAGCCTCTGGAACTGTGACTCCCCTATCCTTTCCTGCCCTCGGCGTCTTCCTTTAACTCGTACTTCAGCATTGTGCGCTGCAAGATGTGGAAAGTTAGAGAAATGAGAGTTTTCTCAGAAGGAAAGAGTCTTCTGTCTTAGGCTTTCCTAGTCGTAGATTATAAAACAAGTCTTCCTGCCAAAGCTAAAATTAAACACTTGATCCATGTCAAGCCTAAGTAATGCGAAAATAATGCAGGATAATTGAAATATCTGTCTTGAGTGATGAGAGTTTTATCTAGATCTTTTCTCCAAGCTCATACTTTCCCAAATAAATAAAGCAGCTGAGACATTGTCATGTTTTAGACCAAGTGTTAGCAAAGCTACAAGTTGCAACCTAATCTGACCTATCTCCCATGTATGGAAATGAAGTTTTTTTGTGTGTTTTGTTTTGTTGGTTTTTTTTTTTTTTTTTTTTTTTTTTTTTTTTTTTGAGACAGGGTTTCTCTGTGAAACAGCCCTGGCTGTCCTGGAACTCACTCTGTAGACCAGGCTGGCCTCAAACTTTCAGAGAACTGCCTGTCTCTGCCTCCTGAGTGCTGGGATTAAAGGCATGTGCCACCGCCCCGCTGGAAATGAAGTTTTCTGGGAACAAATATTTACTGACTGGACTTTTAGAGAAGAAGTTTTCACACTTCTCATTAGACTATGTACATGTAGGATCTGAGGACTGACATGATTAGGAAACCTAGTTTTGAAGGTAGAATCAAGAAATGGAAACACGAGGTTCCTCCATTCAGCAGCTGCTGTGTGGCTCATGGTACATGGAGGACAAAGGAGAACTCAGACAAAGCCCTTGCCTTTGAAAAATTAACAGGAAAAGAAAAGCAGATTTACACCAGCCTTGGTGGTATACCTTTAATCCTAGCATTTGGGAGGTAGAGACAGAAAATCAGGAGGAGTTTAAGGTTATCCTCGGCTACATAAAGACCAGCCTGGGCTGCATAAGACCCTGTCTTACAGAGAAACAAAGGAAAGGAAGAACATACATGGGTCCAGTGGTAGTTTGCAGTGTTGTGTGTAGTATGGTGCCAAGACTGGTTATATTTTCACATGATCAAGAAGCATGCCATGGCTGGGGTAGCAGGGCTGCTCATGAAGCATTTGGATAGGTGGAAAAAGAATATAAGTGAAGAGACAAAAATAAAGTGGCATCTTTTATCTATTAGGGGGTCAGAAAAGAGACAAGTGGCTTGAATGGTAGGCTTTCCTGGTATAGAATATGGATCTTGAGCACAGAGTCTCTCCTGTAGTTGAAACTTTATGCAGAGGAAGGATGTGAGCAGTATCTTAGCCACATGATTCAAGGCAGGAGGGATACAGCATTTACCTGTGTGTTCACTGTAGACCGTAACAAATTCTTACATCATCAGGTGTTTTAGCACATGGTTATAATTTCAACATTCGGGAGGCTGAGGCAGGAGTATCCTGGAGTCTAGACTACATAGACTATTGTCTCTAAAGAGGGGGAAAGCTTGCCTTCAGCATCGAGAGTTCATCAGCATCTGTAGCTTTTACAGAAATCCTAACCACAGTCATTTCTCGTCTCTCGTAGAATAAGCTCTCTGATTTGTTGGCACCCATCTCAGAGCAGATCCAAGAAGTTATAACCTTCCGGGAGAAGAACCGAGGCAGCAAGTTCTTCAATCATTTGTCAGCTGTCAGTGAAAGCATCCAGGCCCTGGGCTGGGTGGCTCTGGTAAGAGGGAAGCGGGGGTGGGGGTGGGGACGGGTGGGGACACACGACACTAAGCAGGTCAAGGAGTTCCAGCTGCAGAGGCCCTCAGTCACCGACTGCTTCCTCCCCCACAGGCTGCAAAACCCGGCCCCTTTGTGAAAGAGATGACTGACGCCGCCATGTTTTACACAAACCGAGTGCTGAAGGAGTACAAAGATGTGTGAGTCTGGGGATGGGACGGCGCAGCTGGCTGCCCCTGGAGGGCTTCTGTGTGGCCTCTCTCACCGCAGCCCTGTTCTGTGGGAAGCTCGGTGGACCCTGGCTCAGACAGTGCATTTGCAAGCAGGAACTAGTTCCGCTTCCCTTTCTTTTTCCACTCTGAATGGCAGACGCTCTTTGGTTTCTTAGTCCTTAGTCTCCCAGGTTTAGGGTTATGCTGGAGGTAACGAGGATTAATGCCCTTGAAGTTGCCCCCCCCCCCCCCAATACTGTATTATTCTTTTCTGTTTTGGTGTTTTGCCTATGTGTAAATATGTGCACTTTGTATATGCATGGTTCCTTCAGAGGCCAGAAGAGAGCCTAGGATCCCCTGGAACTGGAATTACAGATCTTGTGAGATACCACGTGGGTGCTGGGAATTGAACCTAGGTCCTCTGGAACAGCAGCCACCACTCTTAACCACTGAGCCAACACTCTTAACCACTGAGCCATCTCTCCAACCCCAGGAGTTGCTTGTTTGTATCAGATTTTGCTCTCGTGTTGTTATGTCTCAGCAGTGGTACTGTGGCAAAGGGGTCGGTGGGACTTCACTAGAAAATGACCTTGCATATTCACGTATTCAGATAAAGTGACAGCAAGGTTGCCTAGCCAACACCGGGCTTCAGTAAGGGAGTCAGTGCATTCCAACCACACAATCATGTTTGTCCCAAGTGACTTCTTTCTCTATTGCTAATTTTGAGCTGGAGTGACTCAATTACTAGCTCTATAGCTGTCCAGACCACGATCAGTCAGTAGACATTTGTTGACTGGTCGTGTAAGAAATAAACCTTCATTTGTGTGAAATGTGTCCACAACACCACACACTTTCTTTAATCTTTCTAGCAGCCTGGAATTACCCCATACTCTGCTTGGAATTTACCCTATCATTTTATAGCTGACGAAACTAGGTCTTGGGCTAAGTAATCACAGAGTCTTTCAGCTACCATTTAGAAAGAGAAGGGATTATTCTAGACACAGTGCAGTGTATCTTCTGTAATAAACACTGATTGTTCCGTTTTTTTGGATTTTTTTTTTGTTTGTTTGTTTGTTTGTTTTTGAGATAGGATTTCTCTGTGTAACCCTGGCTGTCCTGGAACTCACTCTGTAGACCAGGCTGGCCTCAAAGTCAGAAGTCCGCCTGCCCCTCCTCCAGAGTGCTGGGATTCAAGGTGTGTGCCACCACTGCCCGGCTGATGGTTTCCTCTTAAAGAAACATCTTCAGTTGGGAGCCTGCTTTGACAGGGGCACTGGGCTCCTGGAGTCCCTCAGTTCCATGGCAGCGCTTGAGTCATCTTGGCTCCACCGGGGCTCCTGTACAAATGCCTGCTTTTACCACTTTGCTGCTCGGTTCTGCCTGTGGTATATTTTGAAAACCACATTTCTGGTCCTAACAAAAACACTGGTAAACAGTGCTATCAAAGATAGCCATCACGCCAGCACCTCTGTCCTCCTGGAGTTCGGTCTCATTAGGGGAAGGGGAAGGTTTGATTTTGGTTCTTTCATTTTGTTTTGTTTCGTTTTTGTTTCGAGACAGGGTTTCTGTATGTATCCCTGGCTGTCCTGGAACTCAACTCTGTAGATCAGGCTGGCCTTGAACTCAGAGATCCACTTCCTCTACCTCCCAAGTGCTAGGATTAAGGTGTGCACCACTTTGCCCTGTTTTTTGTTTTTGTTTTTAAGAAAAACATCATTGATGAGAGGCTAGGGAGATGGCTCAGGAGTTATAAGCACTGGCTGCTCTTGGGGAGGACTCTGCTTTGATTCCCAACACCCATATGGAGGCTCACAACCATCTATAACTCCAGTCAGGGGATCCAACACCCTAGTTTGGCCTCCTCTGCCATCAGGCATACACGTGGTGTACAGATATACTTGTAGGCAAAACATGCGTACACATAAAATAAATTAATTAAACTATTAGTTATTTAAAATTAAACTGTTAATGATGATAGGGAAGCTGCCATTGAGCAGAGCCTAAGAAATGCTCCAGCAGAAGGATGTGAGCCCATGGGCAGGAGGGGTCTGGAGTCACTGTCACACTCTGAAATTCCTTTTTAACTTTCCCAGGGATAAGAAGCATGTGGACTGGGTCAAAGCTTACTTGAGTATCTGGACAGAACTGCAGGCTTATATCAAGGAGTTCCACACCACTAGCCTGGCCTGGAGCAAGACGGTTAGTGAGTCCTCCTTCTCCCTCTTCCTCTCCTTCTCTCTCCAGGATAACCTTTGAACTCCTGATCCTCATGCTTCCTCTCCCTGAGAGCTGAGACTCTAGGTACATCCTACCATGACAGCTTTTAAAGCGTGCTGGGGATTGAACCCAGGGTTTCAGGTACATCCCCAGGCCTAGATTCTAGTTGGTTTTACTAAATACTGGTCAGGGACAATGATTGGTGCTGGAGGGCAGATACAGATGAATGAGTCATGCTATCCCAGCTTTCAAGGAATTAAAAACTACAGATGATCAATGTGCATCTGCTCCCTTATGTGCACACGTGAATGCATGCACACACAGACACACACAGTCTACAAAGACAGGGCTATGGGAATATAGTTTAGTTGGTAGAGTGTTAGCCTAGCTTTCAAGGAGCTCTGGGCTTAATTCCCAAGTCATGTCACACATTTATGTTAAACAAATCCATGAGAGTCCTTTAAAGGGGACCAAGGATTTATTGAGATATAAAATGGGGAGAAATATACTCTTGGATACAGAACAAAGTAAACAACCGTCATTGGCCTCTATTCTGCCCAGTGGTGGGGATGGGTGGTCAATGGAAGCAGCCTTATGGTCTCTGACCACCTCAAGAGAGACTGAATGCATGCCCCCTTCTCAATTTTAAGCTGTTAGGTACCCAGAGAAAAACACACCCCTATTGGGCCTTGATACCTCAAGGTCATTTGCCGAACAAATTCTTATAACACGTGTGTTACCTCAGAAGATGGAGACATGAGGATCAGGATTTCAAGGCAATCTCTCTGCTACATAGTAACTTCCAGGCCAGCCTGGGATACATGAGTCCCTGTCTCAAAAAAGAGGAAAAAAAAAAGTATAAATAAGTACATCAGCCCATATCACAGCCAGTCAGAATCTATTTTTTTAAAAAAATGGAGAGACATGGGGCTGGAGAGATGGCCTAGCAGTTAAGAGCACTGACTGACCTGTTAGAGGACCTGGTTTTGATTCCCTAGGCCCACAGGGCAGCTTGCAGTTGTCTGTAACACCAGCCCCCTCTCTGGCCTCCCTGAGCACCAAGCACACCTGTGGTACACAGACGTGTGTGCAAGCAAGATACCCATACACATAAAATAATAAAAAAGTAAGTTAAAAGTAAATGAAATTTAAAAAATACCAAGATAGACCCCTATTATAATTACTGAGCCGAATGCTATAATAAATACACAGAGCACAGCAAATAAAGAAAATACAGAGGATAACGAGAGGCTGACTATACTCCCTGTGCTTCCTGTTCAGGGGCCTGTGGCGAAAGAACTGAGTGGATTGCCATCTGGACCCTCTGCGGGATCAGGCCCACCTCCCCCTCCACCGGGCCCACCTCCTCCCCCAGTCCCTACCAATTCGGGCTCCGACGACTCTGCTTCCCGATCAGCACTGTTTGCACAGATTAATCAGGGGGAGAGCATCACACATGGTGAGTATTTTGGCAGAAGCAGTTGTTAGAGCAAATTGTTTGGATTAGACTTCATCAACCAGACACAACAGCTAGTCTAAACCAGAACCCTGGCTTGCATGTGGGAACATTCATTTGGGATGTCACTTGCCTTCAAGTTACCCAAAGGGACATGAAACCTGAGTTGTGATTGAAGGGCCAGTGAGCTGCTCAGTAGGTAAAGGTGCTTGCAGCACAAGCAGGGTCATCAGTCCCTGGAACCCACGAAAATGGAAAGAGCTGACTGTTGTCTATGCACACTGGATGAGTGCCCCCTACCCACAATAATAATTCTTCATAATAGAGCAGCTGGCGCAGTGGAGAAAGGAGCTAGCCACCAAGTCTGATTGATGATTTGAGTGTGACCCCCGAGACACACTTGGTCCTCTGACTACCCTCTCCCTTCCTATAATAAATGCAGAAATAAATACTTATTTTAAGGAGGAGAAATGAACTTGGGTAATGACAGTGGAAGTCATTAAGTAGCATGTCCGGGGCACCTTCTTAGCCAACTCAGTGCTGGCAGTTTGCCCGGAACCTGTGCCACATAGTAAGTACCACATGGTCTCTGAAGTCATTGTGTTGGGATGCTAACTTCTCAGAGGATGTATACTTGTCACATGGGTAATTTGCATAAGAAGGACCTATTGTTAGAGAGAAAGTAGACACTTGTGTCCCTAGCTGGTGGAATTCTAAATTGTACAACCCTTCATTAAGAATGTATTCATAAAAATAAATAAAACAGTCTTACATTGTTACAGAAGCCAGTAGTGGCGTAGTCAGGGACAAACCCAGCATTAAGGGAAATGGCTGTTACTGTGGTGTGTCCTCTTGATTGCACACTGTGCAGCCGTGAGATAACCTCTTCCGCCAATGGCACCATGTCATGTTTAAGGAGCAAACAATCTCGTATAGAAGTGCCCCCTCTTGGAGCAGCTATGGGGATGCATAGATCCAGCCCACCTGAGGAAGGTAGATCTCAGCACCCTCCCGAAACAGCTTCTACCTCCCAGACAAGGAGTGGTAGAGCTACACTGCCATTCCCTGTGGGTTTATGTAGTCAGCATACTTTGGACCAGCCTGCTTACTAAGACTGTGTGGTCTTTACCACCCCCCCCCAAAAAAAAAGGTAAAAAACATGAGAAGTTTTTTAAAATTGATTAGATCAAATTTGTTGACCATCTGTATGGCTGTAAGGAAATGGAACAGTGTGAGTAGGCAAAGACTGGATGACAGAGGAGAGCCAGGACGTAACCTTAACCTCTGCTTACCCGAGCTCCTGTAAGCCAGCCTGGTGAAGCTCACTGTGTCGCACACAGGGACTGAAAGGAGAAGGGGCGGGGGCAGGGGACAGGAGAGGTAATGGGGGTGAGTGTGATCATAGTCTACACATGTGTGAAACGTCACAGTGAAACCGGGATTGTGGGTAAGTAATACACAGTAACAAAAAAGTAGATCTTCAGATGCCAACCAACACCTGATTAGGAGGGGTAGCTGTATGGGAGGCTTTCCTTGTACTAAATTTTCTTCACTGTGACGTAATTTCCCTTTTGTTAGGACATACATACATATTCTATGTGCGTACACTTGAGACATACCTTTCTAGATCTGTTTTTGTGCATTTACATATTCTTGCTCCTTCCTCACCTTCGACACATATGGTTGTTGTTGTTTTGTTGTTGTTGTTGTTGTTTTTTAAATAAACCATATAACCTAGAGGACAAGAGAAACCATCAAAGCACTTCTCAAACTGCTTGCAAGATGGCCTCTCAAGTGTTTGAGTTCTTGAAGTTTCTCTAAGGACTAGTGATAGCAGATCTCGGTCCAAAGCTCTGGTGTGAAGAACGGGAACAAGGTAGCTGTTGTGTGTTCTTCCAGCCCTGAAACACGTATCTGATGACATGAAGACTCACAAGAACCCTGCCCTGAAAGCTCAGAGTGGTCCAGTTCGGAGTGGCCCCAAACCATTCTCTGCACCTAAACCCCAAACCAACCCCTCCCCCAAACCAGCCACAAAGAAGGAGCCACCTCTGCTAGAACTGGAAGGCAAGAAGTGGAGAGTGGTGAGTTAAAGGAGCTTGGCCTCCTGGGAAACGGGAGGAGGAACGGTGCTTTATGCAGAATTTAGCTGAGTCTCGCAGGGTCTGGCTTATGGGGGAGAACAAAGGTTTGGGGTGAGGCACTGTTTTCGTGGGCGTGTGCTTTGTTGTAAGAATCCTGGGGTGTGTCTTCATCAGGAAAACCAGGAGAATGTTTCCAACCTGGTGATTGAGGACACTGAGCTGAAGCAGGTGGCTTACATCTACAAGTGTGTCAACACGACATTGCAAATCAAGGGCAAGATTAACTCCATTACAGTAGGTGAGTCCTCCTTGCTGCCCTGGAGGCGGTTCTGACCTAGAGCCTGAGAGGGCTGGAGCCATCTTCCACCGCTTTGTAAATTCTTGCGTTCTTGTCCTTTGCAGTTACACTGTTGATCTCTTCCTTTCTCCTCCTAGATAACTGTAAGAAGCTTGGCCTGGTGTTTGATGACGTGGTAGGCATTGTGGAGATAATCAATAGTAGGGATGTCAAAGTTCAGGTAACTCGATATCTTGGCTCCTCCTTTTGGTCCCTGAGGAATTAATTGAGAGACACAGCAGACTCACAGATGGTCCTTGGGCAGGAATCTGATCCTCCCAGTCTGTAAGCTGAGCTGGTTTGGATGTGGCAGAAGTTGGCTCTTTAAGGGAGCTCTTTCCAGGACCTAGCCCAGCCCACCCGTTCCCAATAGCTGTGTTGTGTACTGGGGGGCTTTTGTGAAGTAGCATAATCACTTAAAGCAGTGAAAATTCTCTCCACAGCTTAGTCTACCCGTACCTGCTGGAACTCAGTTGTCTTGGTTTTCTCCACAGGTGATGGGGAAAGTGCCAACCATTTCCATTAACAAAACCGACGGCTGCCATGCTTACCTGAGCAAGAACTCCCTGGACTGTGAGATAGTCAGTGCCAAATCTTCTGAGATGAACGTCCTCATTCCCACAGAAGGCGGCGATTTTGTAAGCAAGCTTTCTTTCTCTCTTTTTAAAGTGTCTCTTGTATTCTAGGCCGTCCTGAAGCTCATTGGTGATCCTCCAGCCTCTGCCTCCCAAATGCTGGGCTATAGCCATATAGCACAGGGCTGTTTATTTGCTGCTGAAGATTGAACCCAGGTCTTTGTTGCATGCTAGGCAAGCACTCTACCAACTAAGCTATATCCCTGAGGAGTAAGACATTAAAAATGGAAGAAACAGGCTGAGCCTGTCGGTATACACCTGTATTCCCTGCACTCAGGAAGCTGAAGTAGGAGTTGGAGTTTGAGGCCAGCTTGGGTTATGTAGTAAGACCCCATCTCTTGAATTTGAGAAAAGTATTTGATGGGTCATTTGGAACTCTGTAGGTAAATCCCAACAATGTACACAGAAGCCAGGTAGTCCTGTGAAGGGGGCCCCATGGGAGGGTCGTTCCTGCCTTTCTTAGCTCCCTAAGAGTCAGAGTCCTGGGCCCCTCATCAAGCTGGTGTCTAGGGCTTTCTGAGCCTGTCAGGATCATGGCTCACTAGAGTGAGCAGCGCAGCACCGCGTGGCTGCTGGGTTGGTTGAGTTTTTCTCATTCCATCCCACACTGCTCTCAAGGTTAAGTGGAAGCCAAGCATTGGCAGAAGTGTGAAGTATAAACAGCCCCAGTTCATTTATAGGCAGGCTTCCACTGTTATCTCCCGAGTTTGTTGTTGCTGTTTAGATTTGTTTTCTGTGCTGGAGTGTTTTGTCTGCATTATGTAGTTGCACCACATGTGTGACTGGTGTGTAAAGGTCAGAAGAGGGCGCCAGGTCACCTGAGCTGGAATTAGACTGTTGTGAGCCACCATGTGGGTGCTGGGAATCAGCTCAGGTCTTTTGCAAAAGCAGTCAGTGCTCTCAACTGCTGAGCCATCTGTACCTCCATCAACCTGTTACCTCTTCTTTGCAGAACGAGTTTCCAGTCCCTGAGCAGTTCAAGACCTTGTGGAATGGGCAGAAGTTGGTCACCACAGTGACGGAAATCGCTGGATAGGCGAATGCCAGCGGGTCCTGTGCCCTCTCCCTTCACACCATGGGATACATCTTTATGGAGACAGTTCTTTTCTAGATTTCCTCTACCTTTCTGCTCTTAAACTGCTTCTCTGCTCTGAGAAGCCCAGCTACCTGCCTTCACTGAATATACCTCAGGCTGAGATTGGGGCGGGACAGCAGGTCAGTGGATCTTCGGCGGGAAGTGCAGCTGCACCACAGTCCGTGCTTAAGAGCTACAGGCCCAGACTGGGGCATTGAAGCTTTCAGCTTTGGGGGTCATTCTACCAACAAACAGTCCTTGGGGGGAAAAAACGTCCTGGAAACAAACAGATCAGAATGCATACTGATCTAAGAGTGAGCATGGAGGTAGCAGGAGCCAGTGTGATTCCGAAAGGTCCTATCCACCCTAAGTTTTCATCGTTGAGAAGTGAGGCCAGGGTTGCGCTGGACCAAAGGCCAAGGCTTGCCACTCGGCATTCCAAGCAGACTTGTTTCCTAAGAGCATTCCTTCATTCCGCATTCCACCCTGGGCCAGCCTCAACCACAGAGTAGCAGGCTCCCCCTTTTTGAGAAAGTCTCAAACCTTCCCCCTCCCCCCAGGATGACTACCTTGGTTCCCTTGGGGACAAATTCCAAGGAGTCTGGCGTTCCTCTTCCCTGCCAGATGCCTGTCATCGCCTCCACTCCTCCGCCTGCCTGTCTGTCATGCTCAGCAGCTTAGGCCCTAGTGCAGGCCCCTGAGCAGGACTAAGACCTCCGCTGCAGGCCGTTTAGATCTCGATTCACACACGACTCTTGCACAGCATTGCTATTGTAAATCCCAGCTCTCCCTCTAGGACACACTGACCAAAATATGCAACGTTTTTTTTGTTTTGTTTTGTTTTTGGTGGGAAGAGAGATTGTCCTGTGACTTCTGCCCATTTCCTGAGGCCTGTGGAAATAAACCTTTATGTACTTAAAGTTATACAGAAAATAGAATAAAGTTAATACCAAACTTGTTCAGTTACTCACCTGATCTGTACTGAGATGTAAAAATACTGAAGATGACACCATGGGTAAGAAACTACTCTTTATTTTAGACAGCCTGGTCAAGTTATTTTCACATCCTCCCGCTTCCTGTCCTTAAACCTCATCTTTTTATTTGAGCAATAGATTTAAGAAAAGGAAAAGCTGGCAAAGGGCTAACAGGGTGCCTTCATGAAAACAATCATTTCTCCAAACTAGATAGGAATCATCCAGAAAGGGCTGTGGTCCCAGCATGGGTGCTGAAGGGTCCATGCTCCAATAGCCCAGGAAGAGGTGGGTCGCTGCTCCTCTTTAACCATCAGAGTCGGCCCTCGGTTTTTAATGTGGGTTGGTCTCCAGAGGGAAAAGGAAGTCTACAATATTCCTCCATTGTTTTCTTGAACCAAATCAGCAGCAGTGTGGAGTATGCTGGTAAATAGGATTGGGGTAGAAGTGTAAAAGTCCATCTTTTCAGACTGGTTCCCCATGGGCAGTGGTGTAAGCGACATTTACTAGTAATGAGGGCAGTGAGCCAAGAGTGGCAGGGACAGTCACCCCTGGTTTTCACTTGTTTTTGTTTTTTTGAGACAGGGTTTCTCTGTGTAGTTTTGGTGCCTTCCTGGAACTCACTCTGTAGACCAGGCTGGCCTCGAACTCAGAGTTCCGCCTGGCTCTGCCTCCTGAGTGCTGGGGTTAAAGGCGTGTACCACCACCACCTGGCCTGGTTTTCACTTCTACTCACTTCCCACTATCTCACGGCATATATAAGACACACATTGCTGTAGGGTGTGGTGGCACATGCCTCTAATCCCAACAGTCAGCAGGCAGGGGGATCTCTGTGAGTTCAAGGCCAGTCTGCTCTACATAGTGAGTTCCAGCCAGCTAGGGCGACAAAGTGAGTCCCTGTCTCAAAGAAAAAAAAAGTGCATTTCTTCTCTTAAGCAACCCCGCTGGCTGTTCCCTCCTTTTGTGACTAATTCCACTGCTGAGGCTACAAGGTGAGTTCTGTGGGGGCGTGGCGGTAGGCCTGTGGAGTGTAGGCCTGTGGAGTGACTGCTAGGTGCCACTAGATAGGAAAACAGCCTTAGGAGATGGTGCAGAAACATCATGCAGGTGATGCTTGTGTGAGCACCTCGGGACTGGGTACCACCAGGCTCTTGCCTGCTCCCAAGTCTGTGGGTTTTGCCCTCGGAGCCTGTCTCCCTGCTCCACGTCTTGTCTGCTTTGGGCACAATCATTGATCTGCAACAGCAGACTCCTTAAGAGGAAGCTCGACCATATCACAAGGGCGTAAGACAATCTCCATGGTTATTAGCTAATTAAGCTTGAATTCAACACCATGTGGGATAGGAGGCGGCAAAGAATGAGATTGGGATCTTAGATCTTCCAAGTAGGGCATGGTAGATAACAGGAGGGGACTGCTTGCAAGCTAGATTAGCGTCAGGCTTGAGCGCGGAGAGCTGGGGTTTCCTGAGCTCTGCTGCAAAGTGCAAGGGCTTCACTTGAGGAAAGGGATGATGTGGGTATTAAACCATTCTTGAGTCAGTTGAAGATGGTCCCCTTCCTTAGCCAGAAACACGAGCTTTCCTGCTTTGTCCATTTGTTTTAGCCCCAGGCGGTCCTGTAGAGAGAAAGGCCATAATGAACTCCAGGCTTCCGGGAAGGTTTTAGACTAAAACAGAAACTGTACAACATTTAGTCTCACAATGCACTCTGCCCTATAGAGGTGTACTGTTGGGGGGTGGGGAGGGATGGCTGCTTTCAGGGGTTTGTTTTGGCTTTTTGAGACAAGGTCTTGCTTTGTAGCCCTAGCTGGCCTTGAATTTGCAGCAATCCTGCCTCAACCTCTCGGGTGCTGGGATTTTAGCATGCGCTGTTATGCCTAGTTCCTTCAGTTTCTTCTGTGCATTAAAATACATGGGTAAGGCCGGCATAGCGGCCCACCCCGCTTAATTCCACCATTCAGGAGCCAGAGGCAGAGGCAGGTGGATCTCTAAGTTCAAGGCCAGCTGGGTTTATATAGAGTTCTAGGACAGCCAGGACTACATACAGAGAGATGCTGTCTTTTAAAAAACAAAAATGTGCAGCTGAAGTTGTTCTGGTTCTGCCCCACTCCCAACCCCTGCAAGGTGCTAGAAATAAACCCAGGACCTGCCCCTGACCCCAGTGCCTGTCGTCAGCTTTCTGAAAAGCAGCAGCTGGGCAAGCCACAGGTACACCTGGCACAGAGCATCTTTGTGAAGTAGGGCTGAGCCAGAGACGGGAGAAAACTGCCAAATGTTTCTAGAGACAACATATCCAATGCTTAGGCTAGTGAACTTGGGACCTGTTAGTATCTTGCAGTTACGGTGTCATCTCCCAAGAGCCAGGCTGTCAGTCTCTTGTTGGGAGGAGAAGATCTAGCGGTAGACAGCGCCACTGCTTCTCTGTCTGCCCCAGGGTTTGAGTTTCATGATAAGGAAGATCTTGGCTGTAATTTCCAAAGCTGCCAAATTGGGGTACCATATTTATGAGAAAAGCAGAGGGAAATAGGCCTCTGAAATTGTGTAGGAAAAGCTGTAGTAAAAGATGGTTCAGGGCTGGAGAGATGGCTCAGAGGTTAAGAGTACTGACTGCTCTTCCAGAGGTCCTGAGTTCAATTCCCAGCAACCACATGATGGCTCACAACCATCTATAATGAGATCTGGTGCCCTCTTCTGGCCTGAAGACTTACAGGCAGGCAGAACACTGTATACATTAATAAATAAATAAATCTTTAAAAAAAAAAAAAAAAAAAGATGGTTCAGGTGTGATATGTGGGCATCTGTGAGTCCATCTCCAGTATAAAGTAGACATTCTCTAGTTGGTGGCAAGCCATAACTGGATGTGGTGAAACACTGTAACAGCTGCTTGAGAAACAGGACCTACTGTTAAGCAGCATCCACAACAGCCCTGGTTCAGATCTTAGAGTAGGAGCTTGCCTGGTCAATGCTAGATTGATAAGTCTATTGTTGGTGCTAGGGAAGAAGCCCGAAAATCATGAATGCTAAAAGCACATGGTCTACCATGGAGGTATACCTTCAGACCTCCAAAGTCCACGCCTCCCATTTACTGTTGCTATAGCATGACATCTCAGCCATGTCTGCATTTACTTAGAGGCTTCTGGGATTTGTAGTAAATTGCAAAGGAAGCCAGCTCCAAACCTTTTCTTCAAAAGTAAAACCTTAGAGATGTGTCTCTCTTTTTGTGTTTAAAAGCCACGAGCTGCATGCATGTCTAAGGATGCAGTAACTATCTACGAACTAGCACCTAGGAAGTTAGTGTGACAAGCAATAGCTCAGAAAGACCTAAGTCAGATGGCTCATGAGTGCTCTGGGACAGACAAGGCAGGGTCTGCCCCCAGAGAGCCAGCCCAGCAGCTCCAGGAGCCAGGGCTGACAGAAATAGCGTCAACCTCCCAAGGCAGAGCTCTCCCTCCATTACCTCTGTGTAAAGAGTGCTCTCCTGGAGGGGAATGGTTTCCTTAGCTTGGCCACTTCGGTAAAATCCAAACCACTGCAGGAGAGAAGGAAGAAAAGCAGGTCAGATTATCCATCCACCCAGCACACTTTCAAGATCCTCTGACGCTGGCTAGTCCCTAAAACCACCAGCAGAGTGGACACTGCAATGTACGCAACATAGCAGGCGAGAAGGAAGACGGAACGGGTTTTGGGTTTTGGTGTCCTGGAACTCACTTGTGTAGCCCAGGTTGGTCTTGACCTTGCAAACTTTCCGTCTGAGCCTCCTGAATGCAAGAACTATTGGCATGTGCCATCATACGAAACGTAAGGGTATAGTTTGAGTCATCTCATTTTCAGGTTCAATTCTGAGGGATGAACTAATAATCCCTCTCTAGTTTTCCATTTCCCCATAACCTGCTTCCTTCCATAACTGCATCAAATGAAAGCCCCTGGGCTGGCCCAGTTATTCAAGGATGAATATACAAGCCCCTTTCCTGAGAAGCTCCCAGTCTAGCAGGCACAGACCCATTTCATTGTTTAGCATGGGGTCAGCAGACTCTGGAAAGACCAGATAGAGACACATGGTTGTGGCTACTCATTTGCTAATGGGATGCAAAGGGAGCAACAGAGTGTGAGAAACAAGCAAGGGTTTTCTAATGAAATGCATTTGTAGACGTGGAAATTTGGTTTTCATCGCATAAAAATTTTGATTTTTTTCCCTCCGTTTATATATATGTAAAAATTCTGAGCTCATAGGCCACTCAAAAATATGGTGAGATTTGGCCCCCAGGCTGCTCCCCCCTCCAACCCCCATGATCTGACAGTGCCAGCAGAACTTCAGTTGAGGCTGGTGACCTCAAAAGCAGAAACAGCTGGTGGTCCCTCACATCTGTCATCCCACTACTCAAAAGAGTGAGGGTGAAGGATCAGTGCAAGTTCAAGGCCAGCCCAAGCTACTTGGTGGGGATCCCACTAAAAAGAAGGAGCCAAATTATGGGAGTATGGATAATGTCCTAGAGGAAGTGACATTGTATTTGACCTTAACAAAAGAACAGGTTCATCAGGTGGAAAAGCCAGGGGAAAGCATTCAAAAGACTAGGGCACATGAGAGAAGCCTACAAGCTTGGGGCATTTCAAATACTAAAATATGGGTGACGCAGCTGGAAAGACTGATCATTCTGAGTCAAGGCAGACCTGGACATCAAGCTTAGGGGTTTATAAACATGGGGCTAGTGATTCTGAACCTCTGTCGGGACAGATCTCTTTGAGAACCTCTATAGACCCTTCCCCCACAGAGTGTAACCACATACTTCTACATGAAATTCTGGGTGCAGCGAGGGGATCGCAGCTGACTTTCACAGGAGGAACGTGGGTGGTGAGGACAGATGTGGCCAGGAAGCAGCTGCAGGGAGTACTGTTAACCTCGTACAGTCTGTTGGCACACTGCGGCCGCATGTCTCACCTCAGAGTCTACAGGGTCCACGATGGAATCGTTCAGGAATTTCACCATCACAAACTTCTTGAGGGCCATCAGGTTCTTCTTGTAGGACTCATTGACACACTGGAAGAAGAATGGGCAGTCCTGTAGGGTGGCTACTGTCATGTGCTGGCAGGGATTCAAAGATCAGCCTTCCCTTATAACTGACCGACATGTCAAGCATGGACTGGAGTCTACTGTGAGTTCTGTCCACATACTCTCTACAGACATTAGTCACTTAGGTCACAGGCTTCAAGCCAAGGCAAAGCACACAGAATTCTGGGTTGTTCTGTTATCTGATTCAGTATTGTTTCCTGGCTTTTGTTTTTGTTTATTAACCCCTTCAACTTTCCTGCTTCAAACAACAAATACCCTCTACTTAGCCATCATATAAAATGAACCAATAAATT
Source organism: Peromyscus maniculatus bairdii (assembly GCF_049852395.1). Classification (NCBI taxonomy): domain Eukaryota; kingdom Metazoa; phylum Chordata; class Mammalia; order Rodentia; family Cricetidae; genus Peromyscus; species Peromyscus maniculatus. The sequence continues at coordinate 141,053,635 of NC_134853.1, read as the reverse complement.
TACCAGAGTGTCCCAAACCATGCTTATGCCCGGGCACAGTCCATGCCCTTTCTAGGGTCCCTTAAATATGTCTTTTCTGAGACCACCTGCTCTGAAGGGTCCCACCAGGAAGCCATCCTTTGAAGATGGCAGCTGTGAATTCCCACTTGGCTCAGCAGACCACCTACTGTAACTTCATCCTGCTGCTTCAACATGAAGGAAGCGGAGGGCTTCAGGGAGGAAGAGGGCCAGATGAGCCCCAGCCCAGCTGCCCTAAAAAGAACTGAAACTCATATGAGTACTGCCTCTCACAGTGAAAACCCTTGGTTCCTGGCTTCTACTCCAGCTATTTTTCAGGAATGGTCCCTGCTAATCTTTCTGACGGCCAGAAAGGAATGCCTACCCATGGGAGCGTGTTTGGGTGCCTACCCTCTCTTGGTTTATGTCTGCCAGGAAGATGCTGTGGTTGCGGTACACATCCTCCTGGAGGGGGTCATGCCAGTACTCGGCTTGCACCAGCCTGAGGAAGAGAAGAAATAAAGGTGATTAGGTGCTTCTCAGTCAGTGCGTCCAGGGCATGCCTCAGTGCCTATATAACCAAGGGACTACAAAAGGATGAAAGACCAAAGTCCCCAAGTCCCAGGCCTTGCCTTCTGATAGAGATGACGTCGTAGACCTGTCAACAAGACATATCTTACTGAGAGGGGGACAGGCCATTTGGCAGACACAGAAAGTCCAAATATTTGGGGGTTCTCTGTCTATCAAGGGCCAAAATCAATACTTGGCTCCCTTCTAACCACATGGGCCCAGGCTGTCCTTCCTCACAGCCCCACCTCCCTCCCTCTCCTTTGCTTTCCATTCATCCTGTAAGATGCATCTTCCTCCCCATTATCCCTTTCCTCGTCTTCCTCTGCCAGGGATGGAGACTTAGCCATCCCAGCCTGACTGTCACTAATCAGAACGACACTCTCTAATCTGTTCATAAATGTATTTGGAGCCAGAGGGGGTGGTACCCACCTGTAATACCAGCACTTGGGAGGTAGGAGCAAAGGGATCAGAAGTTCAAGGTTATCTTTAGCTTCTGGTAAATTAGAGGCCAGCCTGGGCTAACATGAGACCCTGTCTTGAAAAAATATATTTGGAAGTTCCAAAAAGTTTAATTTCATTGATACATAAAAATTCCGAGTTATGAGCTAAAGAAATGGCTCAGTGGTTAAGAGCACTGTCTGCTCTTCCAGAGGACCTGGGTTTGATCCCCCACCCCCACCCCCACCCTGCCACGGTGGCTCACAATTATCTGTAACACCAGTTCCCAGGGATCCAAAGCCTTCTTCTGGCCTCTCTGGGCACCAGGCACATATGTGGTGCACATACATACAGGTAGGCAAAACACCCAGACACATAAAAATATCTAATATATAAATAAATAAAAACTTCAGGGCTAAAGGTATAGTTCAGAAATAATAGTATTTGTCTGACCTGCAATGACTCTGGGTTTGATCCCCAGCACTGCAGAAAAAAATTAGATAAATAAAAGTTCAAAGGACAATGTATTAAGTACTGCCATCAATACTGATTTTGTCATAGCTTTAGTATTACTGCTCACTGTTTTTCCCCTACAAGGCTGGAAGGCCCTTGATAGACAGACAGTAGATGCTCTATACTAAGGGTCTGCTAAAAGACATGGGCTCACAGGATGTGAGACAAGCTATGCTGGAGCTTGGCTTAGGATGTAAGAAGAAGGGAGGCTGTAGTAGTGAGAACACTCCGGGTGGGGCCACAGCTTCAAAAGTCGGTGGACAAAAGCACCAGGTGACACCCTCTCTGAGGTGACTCATCCCGGCTCACTCACACAGTGGAAAGGGATGACGAGGAAGGTCTTTGGACCCAGTCAAGTTGGTGACCCTGACTTCCAGGAGGCCAATGGCCAAGGGTGGCGTGAGGGCAACCGTCACCATTACGCTTTTGCCATCAAAAGGAGACAGCTAAGAGGAGATGGCAGGAGGATGCCAGGGACTTAAGTCCATCTTAAGGGGCTTGATGCAAGCGGTACAGCCCAGAGGAGGCCTGAGGATGAACAGAAGTGGAGGGCCTGGAAGGAGGAGGTTCGGGAACAGACAGAAGAGAAATGGGTGTGCACTTCCACTATCAACTCCCACCACCCAGGGGTAGATTGGAAAACTAATCTAAGCTCTACCACAACAGTAAAGATAAGTCTACCCACTTTGTTTGGAGTTCTGAGACAGGGTTTCACTATGTAGCCCAACTGGACAGTCTTCCCGCCTCCATATCCCCAGTGCTCGGATTACAGGCGTGCACCACCACATTTGACTGTTTATCAGGGAAGGTCTTGCTATGTATCTGACTGGCCTGGTCCTTCACCATGTAGCCAATGCTGGCCTCAAACCTGTAGCAATCCTCTCGCGTCACCCTCCTGAGTGCTGGCGTTCCAGGGGTGAGTCACTCACCCTGCTCTCTGAGGTGTTGGGAACCGAAATGTTCTGGAATTCCATTGATCTATTCTAGTGCGTATGTGTGAGTATACACATGTGTTCACATGGGTATGTGTGGGGATGACCCCTGTTCTTGTGGAGGATGACACTAGATGTCCTCCTCTCTCTCTCTCTGTACCATAGTCTTTGAGACAGGGTCTTTCACGGAACCCGAAGCTTGCAGCTCTGATAGGCTAGCTGGATGGCGAGCTCCCAGGATCCATTTGTCTCTGCCTCACAGTGCGGGGGTGGGGGTGGGGTTGCAGGTGCATGCCACTGTGCCCGGCTTTGTATGTAGCTGCTGGCAATCTGAACCTGGGTCCTCATGTCTGCACAGCAAGCATGACACCCATTTAGCCTTTGTGCTAGCCATTCTTTTCTTGGCTTCTCCCATGTTCTTTCCATCTCCTTCTTCACACCCTAGCTTAGAGGTACCCAGTGCCGGAACCACCTTCATTACTTGCATGCCTGCATCTTAGCAGATCCCACCTAAGGTATCTGTCTCCTCTCCCCGGCTAAGCAGGAGACCCAGGTGCCCAATGACCAGGTCTGGTAAATAGTAACTCAATATTTGATGAAATTATGAATTAAAGACTTCACAACTGCAACTACAAGAAAAGACAAAATGACACTAGAAAGGAAACAGAAAGCTGAATGTTTTAAATATAGCCCAACCATAAGAACAACCCAAACCTGTTTATGATGGGAACTCAGGCTGCACTAAATAGCTTACACTCAGCTTGCTTAACCTGGAAAATGACTCCAGGAAGGCATGTTACTAACCTCATGTCAGAGGTTCCAAGTGCCCATGGCCACACAGCTAACTGATAACAGAAAGATAGCTCGCCAGTGTCCCCCAGGAGGAGAACATGGGAGGCCATCTCCTTTCCCTTTATTTTACCTCATTTGCCCTCACGCTGGGTTGCTCCTTAGGACAGGCATACAGGACTCAAGGTTGGTGGACAAAGCTCCACACCACAGCCTTCTGGGTGGCAGTGGTGCTGTAGTGGAGTATGCTGCCCCAGGATTTGAACTCTTCAGCTGCATCCTAGTTAGGACCTATTCTCCATGCCCGATGCTTTGAAATTTCACAGGAATGTACCGCAGTATGGCTTTTTTTTTTTGTTTTTGTTTTTGTTTTTCTGTCCTTGCCTGGGTATTTAGCAAGCCCTTTCAGTTTGGAAGCTCATGCATGGTAATGGCTTGGACATCTTCTTGCATTACTTCTTTAATTCCAATTCACCCTTCCTCTGCTTGGAAAGTCCTGTTAGTCACACCAGACATCCTAACTGCTTCTCTCTGTTCTCTTTTCCACCTCTGTTGTAGTTACTGTTCCACTGCTGTGAAGAGACACCACGACCAAGGCAACTCTTACAAATGAAAGCTTTGAACTGGGGGCTTGCTTACAGTTTCAGAGCGTTAGTTCACGGGTGGGAAGCAGACAGGCATGGCACTGGAGCTGTAGCTGAGAGCTTGGTATCCTGGTGTGGGTTTTTGAAACCTCAAAGGCCACCCTCAATGACACACTTCCTGTACTAAGGCCATACCTACTCTAAGAAGGCCACATCTCCTAATCCTTCCCAAACAGTTTATCACCTGGGGACTACTTATGCAAATATATGAGCCCATGGGAAACATTTTCATTCAAACCACCATAACCTCTCTGAATTTTTTGTTTTGTTTAACTTCTAGAAGATTCTTCAACTTTAGATTCCAATATAACTAACAACTTAAAAAAAAATGGAGTTGTGATATTTCAATTTTCAAAAGCTCTCATTCTGACAGTTGATTTTACTCATGATCTGTTCTCGAGGAATAGAAGCGACTTCTTCCTCTCTCTGAAGACAGTGATTACAGGTTTTGGAATCTGGTCTTCTAGGTTTTCTTCTGGCCAGGAATGTGGCTCAGTGGTAGACTGCTTGCCTGGCAAGCTGCTGTGCTGTGAGCAGTCTCTACCATGGGAAGTGGGACAGGGAGGCAGGTTCCACAGGCTGACTGGAATCCCTTCCTCCACGGGCAGAGCTTAGATAGGGGCTGATGAACTGGTGGCATCAGCACCCAGCAGTTAGGAGACTTCTCTTAGTCACTTCCTCCAGAGAGAGACCCCACAAACCCTGCCTTGCATGTAACAAGGTTAGCTCTCAGTCTGGGTCACCCAGTCATGTTAAAGGGAGTAGATTTTGCTTCTGCTATGGCGGAGGAAAAATAGTTCTCTGGATGTGCATGAACTGGGGAGTCAGACTGCTTGGCCTCAGGTTTCTAATGAAAAGGTCCTGGTTTTGGCCCCACACACTTACAAAACCGTCCAAAGTACTGTACAGCCCGGTTCCCACGCCTTCCGGGGGCTCCAGAGCATGGGTCACTGCTGTGTGCCTTCTACAGAGGTAAAGCCTTCAACCTTTCTGCTCCACTCCAACCGTTCTTATGTCCTGTTTGCTCTTTGAAAAACATGTACTGGCCGGGCGGTGGTGGCGCACGCCTTTAATCTCAGCACTCGGGAGGCAGAGCCAGGCGGATCTCTGAGAGTTCGAGGCTAGCCTGGGGTACAGAGACAGCCAAGGCTACACAGAAACCCTGTCTCGGGGGAAAATAAAGAAAAAGAAAAACATGTGCTGCCTCTTATTTCCTCTCTTGTTCGCTTTGCCCCTCTGAGTTTTGCCCCTTTTAAGTCCTTTATTAATTTTTTATTTTATTTTATTATTTTTATTTTGTTTTTTGATTTTTTTGAGACAAGAGTTTCTCTGTAGCTTTGGAGCCTGTATTGGAACTCACTTTGTAGACCAGGTTGGCCTCGAACTCACAGAGATCCACCTGTCTCTGCCTCCCTAGTGCTGAGATTAAAGGCGTGCGCTGCCACCACCTGTCTATTTTTATATTTTTAATGCTGCGGGCTGCAGGAATCTATCATAAGAACTCAGCTGGTTATGGCAAAGTCACTACTGTTGGTTATGTGTGCTGCTCATGGCTGGCCGCCATGGGCCGCAGCCACGCTAGCAGAGGAGAGTGCTGATCGGAAGAATCACAGCCATGGTTACCTTTTAGAGCCCGAATCCTTACAACTACCTGGAAGGATCAAGGATTTCCTCCAGAGGAAGCCAAATTCTAAGGAGCTTTTGGTGTTATTTGGCTTGTTATATATCACTGTATTCTGTTATGAAAATCATGTGTGCCTTCATAGTTTTCCCAATTGACTTTTCCCTAAGAAGGGCTAACAGTGTGGACAGATCACTCTCTGGACATACACATTCCAGGTATTTGGAGAACAGCCTCAGGAAAGGCTTCCTCTGGAATCCCTTAGCCACTTTCAAGGACTAACAGTGATAACAGTTCACCTGCTAGTCACCTGACTTAAGGTAAATTCCACAAGGAGACACCGCCTAGGTCAGGTGGACGTTAAGTAATAGCTTTACACAATTTAGCTCGGACCCTCCCTTTTTTTATACCAGGACTTCCAGGGCATGGGACGGAGAAGAGAAAAGAGAATGGAAGAACTAGATGGGTAAGAACTTGAGAGGAATAAACTGAGATGGGGAAGAACTAGGTTGAAGGGCTAGAAGAGAGGATTAGAGGAACAAAATGGAAGATGAGGAAGAGCCAGATGGGGAAGAACAAGATGAGAGAGAAGGAGATGGGAGAGGAGCTGATATGGGAAAGAACTAGATGGATGAACCTAGAAGGGGCAGAACTAGATGAAGGAATTAAGATAGAACCTGGAGGGGACAACAGATAAATGTAGAGAAACTGAGCAAGAAAGGAGCTAAAAATGAGAGCAGATTATAAACTTGTAGAGAGAGAACCAACACAGAATAATAAAGTGTATGAACTAAGAAGTTTTGTTTACATAGACTCATTTCTTTTCATCAAAGATTAATTATCAGCTGGTTGTAGATTCTTCCTGGACCCTGGGAGGGGACTATTGAGGGGCTGGACCCCAAAGTCTCACTATGTCACCTTGACTGGTGTGGAACTGGCTACGTAGACCAGGCTGGCCTCAAACACACGGAGATCTGCCTGCCTCTGCCCACTGAGTGCTGGGTTAAAGGTGTGCACCACCACACCAGGCCTCATATGTTTTAAGGACAATTTTTAAAAAAGGTTTATTTATTTATATTTTTATATATATGGGTGTCTTACTTGCTGTATGTCTGTGCACCACCACGTTCAGGCAGTGCCCCCAGAGGCCATAAGAGGGCATAAGATCCCCTGAGATTGGAGTTAAAAACAGTTGTGGTATCATTAGCAAATACTCCTGGAATCACAGAGTATGAATGTCAGCAAGGTACTCACTCCCCCAGTCTGGACGGGACAGCTAGCCACACTCACCATTCTTGAACAGTTTTGGAGTAAGCACCAGCATTGATCGTTTTCCTGATGAAGTCACAGATGTGAGAACTCTCTCCTGGGCATCGAGGGAAGCCAAAAACACCTGTGTAGATAGAAGACAACCATGCCTTACTCCAATAACCATGTATTGAGTGCCCTCTGTACCAGGCACTGTGAGAACAAAGACAAAATGACAAAGAGCTTGAATATGAACTTAGTCATTTACTCCAAGAAAATAAAAAAAAGCCTTAAGTTCTGAGAACTAACACCACCACCAACTTCCTCCTGGCACTCTCCCAGGGACCTCTGTCCCAGCCCTACCCACATGTGGCTGTTACATACAGCCACTCAGCGCATGACTGCCTCTTCCTCTTTCTTGGGAAATCATCTGGCTCCCTGTCCCCATTCCCTTCTCTGTCACTCCCGGTCATCCATGCACCTCTTTTCCTTTAAATCCTGTGTAAATTACCTTTGCTACCTAATACAGTGCAAGTGCTCTGTGGACTGTCATTCCACTGTGTTGTTTAGGGAGTGAGAGGAGTCTGTACAAGTTCAGTACAGATGCGATCGTTTCCCCCATCCTCCCTCCCCACCCCTGCCCCTCTCTTCCTTTTTATGAACATAGGGTAGGGTCTCACATAGCCCAGGTTGAACTCAAACTCTCTGAGGATGATTCTCCTAACTCCACTCCCTAAATGCTGGGATTCTAGGCATACATAACCACCATGGCCTCTCCCAGAAGAGTTCTCATCCACGGATCTTTGAATCCACAGATATGGAACTCATGGATTCAGAAGGCCAAATGTGTGGTGGGATAGAGTTCTTGTGGTAGAGTTTATCCCGGGTAACACACACAGACACACACACACACACTCTCACACACGAATCTAGGTCTAGGCTATCTCTGCATGCCCAGACCTTCCTCTCGATATGACTTTAGCACCTGCTTTTCTTGCTAAGTGCAGCTCTCAGCCTCATCACAGAAGCTTCCTTCTGCAGCAGATGGAGAATGCTACAGAAATCCACAACTGGTCAAAATACAGAGAACAGGTGACTGTGAGGTGCCCAGCTGCAACTGATACATCTGCAGCCCACCACACCCAGGGCTCAGGAAAGAAGAAGGGCCGAGAGAGTTGTAGGAGTCAGAGGCCCAGCACAGCTGCTGCTGAGAGAGTGTCTTCTCCACGTGACTTCAGGGACGCTACACCCATGAAATCTCAGCAACATGGTCACCTAAACAAGACCTGCATAATGACATAATGACATGCCAGTGCGGGTGGGGGAAATCTCACGGGGCCCCACACCTAGATGAAGAACTACAAGCAATTAATGATGGCAGAGAGTAGGAGAACCAGTCTTCGGGGATGAGTCCCTGGTAGGTTGTCCAATCCCAAGTGGTCATATTCATATGAGCAACCCTAAATGGACCCAGCAGCTTACACACACACACACACACACACACACACACACACACACACACACACACACGCCAGGTGTGGTGGCACATGCCTATGATCTCAGCACCCGGGTGGCTGAAGCAGAATTGCTAATTGCTAAAGGTTTGAGGGCAGCCTAGCTATCGAACAAGACCTTATCTAAAAAGGAGGAGGAGGAGGGGAAAAGAAAGAAGAAAGGGAGGGAGGAAGGAGGGGAGGAAGGGAGGACCGGAGGGAGGAAGGATGGAAAAAAGGAAGGGAAAGACAGACAGGAAGGAAGGAAAAAAATGAAAGAAAAACGAAATACAAAACATCAGATAGACATGGGTTAGAAAAGAGGAAGAGAACCACAGGGACAAGAGGGTGAACATTACCTTGATGTTGTCCCCCAACTGAGACCAGGTTGATCATGGGAGGTGATGGGCATCTCTGGGCCACTGCCCTCCTGGAGAAGTCAAAGGTGAATGTCAGCTCTGAAGGTCAGATTGAATGTATCAACACTCACTTCACAGGTTAAGCTATTCAATACACCACGGGTCCCCAAACCATGAAGTTACAGGATCTTCCTCCTGGTTGGATACAAATCTCACTTCATGGAAAACAAATCAAGAGGAGTTGGAAAGATAGCTCAGTCAGTGAAGCCATAAGGACCTGAGTCTGGATTGAACGCTCCCCCTTAGATAAAAGAAAAGGAGAAGCCTGGTACGGCAGTTCCGGTAATACCAGTACCAGGGAGGTAGAGGCAGAGGGTGGGTCCTCGGGCTTGTCAACCAGCCAGTCTAGCTCAACACTGAGCTCCAGGTTCACGGAGAGACCTGTTCTCAAGAACAACAACCACCATGCTGTCCAGTGAGATGGGTTAAGCACTCACTGCCAAGCATGATGGGTTAAGCACTCATTGTCAAGCATGATGACCAGAATCGATTCCTGAAGACCGGAATCTATTCCCGGGCCCCACATGTTGGCAGGGGAGAACTGATTCCTCAAAACTGTCTGTCTTCTGCCCTACACACACACACACACACACACACACACACCAAGGCATGCATACATGCATGGGTGCATGTGCACACACACACACACACACAGTAAATACAGTTTAAGCATTTTTAAGTTAAAATAGAGGATTGGCGAGATAGCTCAGTGGTGACGAGTTCTGGGTCTATCACAATAACTTATAACTCCAGCTTGAGGTGATCTGATACCTTCTTCTGGCCTCTGTGGGCATTGCATTCACATGTACACACATCCCAACACACACATAACTAATAAAAAAAATCTTTGGGGTTGGGGATTTAGCTCAGTGATAGAGTGCTTGCCTAGCAAGATCAAGGCCCTGGGTTCGATCCTCAACTAAAAAAAAAAATCTTTAAAGTTCTTTTTCTAAAAATGTAAGGTGGAGAGTAATTGAGGAATACACCACACATCTGACCTTTGACCTCCACACGTATGCTCACACATGTGCACACACAGAAAAAGCAATGAACTTAAGCTTCTTACACAGTGACATTTTAAGACCAACTTCCTTTCTTTGAGAGTAGAGGACCCCCAAATAGTTACAACCAATTTATCCGAAGAGAAGGAAGGCCAGCTCCATGTGGGTAGTAACCACGGCACAGGAGGGTACTTACAGAAACTGGCCTCCCTGCGAGAACCCGATAGCATTGTAGCCCTGCTGCAACTTAGGATCCTTTTCCAGAATCTGGCACACTATCGTGACTTGGGAATTGACATTCATGAAGAAACTGTTCTTCACATCCTGAAAAATGAGTAGTGAGCGTGACGTCAATATGGACGCAGGTCAATACCCTCAGACAGCCACCGGGTTCAAGCGTTAGCTGAGTTCAATGGAACAACCCTGTAGTTCAAGCACTTGGCAGGATGAGGCAGGAAGAGCCAAGTTCCAGGCTAGCCTGGGCTACACAGCAAAACCCTCCATCCCAAAACAAAATGAAACCAAACCAGGGGGGCTATGACTTCCTGGTCAAAATGGGAGGTGAAATGTTCAAAGAGCACACTTTATCAGACCCGGCAGCAAGCCTCTCAGGGAACACGCTGCCATCTTACCTCCATCATGTTCTTCCCAATCTCTAGAGACAGGATGTAAATCCCAGGTATTTCCTTCTCCACCATCTTTTTAATGGCACCCATGCTTATGGGGTTACAACAGCTGTCTCCTAGCCAAGGAAAACAATGATGGGAACTCATGAATCAAAACATTACTTAAGAAACAAAAACCTTTTATGTCTCAGAGGGCGATATCAAGAATGTGAAAGGGCAGCATCAGAATGGAGAGGACCTGGAAACAATGGTCTACTGCAGGCGTCTCCAGCTTTCCCCACACAGCGCCCTTCTCAACTCAAATGCTTACGATACTTTGGCTATATGGGTTGATAAAATATGTATACAAATCAAATATTTACTGATAATAAATATAAAGAACTTTATTATAAGATATTCTTTGGTATACATAAAATTTTATCATTTATTGAGGGCGAAATTATACAAAATGATAAAAATAGACGTACTTGTTTATATTTCCATAGAGAATTACATTTTAATCTGGGCATAGTGGGTCACCCTCTAAACCCAGCACTCAGGAGGCAAAAACAGATCTCTGTAAATTTGAGGCCAGGCTGGTCTACATGCTGAGTTCCAGTCTAGCCAGAGCTACATAGTGAAACCCTACCTTTCAATTTAAAAAGAATTAAGGGCCTCCTGGTGGTAGTGGTGCATGCCTTTAATCCCAGTACTTTGGAGACAGAGGCAAGTGGATCTGAGTTTGAGGCCAGCCTGGCCTAAAGAGCGAGTTCTAGGACAGCCAGGACTACACAGAGTGATTCTGTCTTAGACAAACAACAAACATAATAGCAAGACAATGAACATCCTCGGTGTTCTTCATAGTTAATATTTTGATTTTATAATCATTAATACTAAAACACTGCTCACATAAATATATAGTAAGAATATCAGAAGCATGCTTCTTTCAGAAACTGCTCCCCTTACCCAATTTATATAGTCCTGGGGTCATGCCTGTGACCTGGTGCATGCTGGTTAAGCACTCTATCACCATGGTTACCTCTCCAACCCCACATGGCCTTCTGCAGCTTGTTAGCACCTGACAGACAGAGCTACACAGGAAGTGTTCTTTTATCTGTTCCTGCTGAGGGGAAATTCATGGGACATCAGCTTCACCGTTTTCAGTGTACAAGTCAGTGGCCTTGAGCCTGTTCGCCAGCTGAGGCAACCACAGCTTCTCTCTAGTTTCAGAACTGTGAGCACCAGGCAAACTTCCACATGGGTGAAGTCATTGTTTCCTCCCCTCCTCTCACTGCTGATAACCTCCTTATTCTGGACACAAGAGGTGAAGGTGTGGATAATTTGTCTTTTGTGTGGGGTTATTGTACGGAACATGCTTTGAGGTTCATCCAGGTTGTAGCATGCTTCAGTACTTATTCCTATTCATGGGTGAATAGTATTCCATTGTATGACTATACCACAGGTTATTCATCCTGTAATGGACATTTGGGCTGTTTCTACCTTTTGCTATTCCAACAATACTACTGTCAACATTGTGTAAGGTTTTATGGATGTATGTTTACATACTGTCAACATTGTGTAAGGTTTTATGGATGTATGTTTACATATTGGCTTGAGTGTAAAGGTAGGAGTGGAATTGCTGGGTCATCTTATAATTACATGCTAATTTTTTGGTTTTTTTTTTTTTTCAGTCATTGCCATACTTTCCAACAGGGAATGCATTGGTACAGTTCCACCAAGAGGGTACAAGTGTATCTATCTCCCCATGCCCTTGCCAACGCTTATTTTCTAATTTTAAAAATGGTATTTTTTTGGCCAAGTGTAGCAACTTTAACCCCCGCACTAGCGGGGCAGAAGTAGACAGATATCTCTGAATTTGAGTCTAGCTTGGTCTGTGTGGGGAGTTATAGGCCCGCCAGGGTTATATAGTAATACCTGGCCTCAACAACAACAATAAAAGTTATTTTTAAGCAGTCTAGGTAGGTGTGAATGGACACTTTACTGTTTTAACTTGCATGTTCTTCACAGTGATGCCGCTGGCCACTTCCTATCTTCTTGGAGAAATGTCTTTGCATCCTTTCCCAATTTATGTTTAAGATTTAAATTTGTGTGTGTGTGTGTGTGTGTGTGTGTGTGTGTGTGTGTGCCCGTGGAGACCAGAAGAGGGCATCATTGGATCCCTGGAGTTAGAGTTGGTGGTGAGGTGCCCTGCATGGGTTCTGAGAACTGAATTCAGAAACGCTGGAAGTGCTCTTAACTACAGATCCTTCTCTCTAGCCTCTCCCTTTCTTTTCTTTTAAAAACATTTATTTTTATTTTTATGTATATGTGTGTGCCTATGTGAGGGTATGTCAAGTACATGTAGGTGCCCAAGGAGGCCAGATGATGGTGTCACATTTCTTGGATCTGTAATTACATGTGGTTGTGAGCCAACATGAGTGCTGGGAACCAAACTCGGGTCCTCTAAAAGAACAATATCTTGGTCAGTATTCTGTTGCTATAAAGAGACACCATAACTAAGGCAACTCTTGGTTGTTTTTTTTGTTTTGTTTTGTTTTTGTTTTTTGTCGGAGCTGAGGACCAAACCCAGGGCCTTGTGCTTGCTAGGCAAGCGTTCTACCACTGAGCTAAATCCCCAACCCCCTAAAGGCAACTCTTATAAAAGAAAGCATTTAATTGGAGTCTGCTTACAGCTTCAGAGGTTTAGTCCACTATCATCATGGTGGGGAGCAAGCCTAAGCCAGAGGCTGAGCTTTCATAATTACTAATAAATCTCCGTGTCATTTTTTTGTAAGCTGGTGGCCCAAAGAAAAATCTGTCTACAAGCTTTGGGAAAAGGTTGACTTCCAACTTGTATAAACTTGGGAGTGGGAGCCTCAGAACATCAACCTAGTGCCGGGATTGTTTCCTTTCCCACAAAGAATCAGACCTAAGAACAGGAAGCAGCAATCTGGCCACCTACTAGAGACGTGTCCATTTTTCACTGAAATCACAGCATTTCACCTGGACTGGAAGTCTAAGGAGAAAACACTCTGCCCCAGAGAAACTTCTGTTTCTTTTCTAACAATATCCGCCACACAGTAATGAATAGGGACAAAGAGGGGCCTTGGCTACATATCTAGGTCATTGATAAGCCTACAAAAGATACTGTCTCAAAAATATCAAATGAGCCCAGCCTATTTGCAAATGCCTGTAATCCTAGCACTTGGGAGGGGAAGGGGTAAGATCAGACGTTCAAAGTCACTCTTGTCTAGACAACAAATACAAATTCCGAGCTAGCCTGTGCTACATGAAACCTTGTCTCAGCCAAAAACCAGGTCTGGACATATGTCTTGGGTAAAGATGCCTGCTCCCAAGGCTGACAACCAGAATTTGATTCCTGGAAACCACAGGGCTGAAGAGAGAACTGACCGCTGCAAATTGTCCTCTGACCTCCACGTGAATGCAGGGGTGTAGGTGTTACCCCCACATAATAAAAAGTATTTTACTAAAAAAGTCCCCCAATTTAAACTAAGCAACACACCAAAGCAATAACAACATGCCCTTCAAGTTTATAAGTTCAAAAGCAAAATCTCTTTCTTTTGTTTTGAGACAGGGTCTGGCTATGAACCTCAGCTGGCTTGGAGCTATGACCCTACTCTTTCAGATTCCTGAGGGCTCCAAGTATCAGTGTGTGCTACTTCATTTGGTTTAAAGAACTCTGACTATGCATACACACCCCAAGTGTGCTCCCCTCCAAGCTACTCCATCTTGGTAAAACAACTTCAACTTTCGAATTGTCCAAGCACAAACTGTGGCGTCCTCTCTGCCTCCTTCCTCTCTCACTATATCTAAACCCTGATGTCACCCTCAAGTATATCAAAGTCCCACCACTTCCCCACACTTCCTGTTACCACACAGCCCTCACTGTGCAGCTCTGAGCCACAGGTCTCTCTAGGGTTGAAGTTCTGCAGTGTCCCCTTGCAGCTCTCTGTGACACCTACAATCCAGTCTCAGCACAGCAACTAGAACAGAAGCAAGGACAAGGAGGGACAAGACAGACAGACTGACATGCCTTTAATCCACAAGGCTTGATCCCATAGAGTCTCTCCTCCCCTTCTGCACCCATGGAATGTGCCTGGTCCTGATCCCTCTTCCCCTCATCCCAGGAGAAAGAGAACAAGTGACTACCTACAGGATGAAGTCCGGGGTCTCCAGGACAAACAGGCCACTGAGCTGAGTCTTACAGGGGACTCTCCTAAGAGGAGTCTCCAAGAAAGCCAACCTTCACAGCTAATAAATCCAGATCCCCAAGACCCTGAGAAATGCCTGTTGTCATCTCTGTGGACAAGCAGCCTGAATTCCCTGTGATCCCAGCTGACTCTGTTCCTCTGTCCCTTCTTTCTAATGACAGCTTCTCCCCAGAGCTCAGAGCCACAGCTTGTTTCAGGAACCACTAGAAGGGACACATGACCATCTAGTGTCACCAATAAAGCAATCCCCTCATTTGACTTTTAATTATAGCTAAATACATATTATTATTTTATGGGTCTCCCCATGTAGCTCTGGCTGATCTGGAACTTGGCATGTAGATCAGGCAGGCCTCAAACTTGCAGAAATTCTCCTTCCTCTGCCTCCTCAGTGCTAGAATTACAGGCTCCCACCCCATTGCATTTGAACAATCTTTTAACAATGTAAGTCAGGGGGCTGGAGAGATGGCTCAGTGGCTTGTTCTTGCAAGGTACAGTTTCCAGTACTTGAATGGTGGCTCACATTGCTCCCTCTGCTCCTACTACACTCATCTGGACACTTACATGCTCAGCTCAGGGCCTTTGCCTCTGCTGCTCCTTTGACCACATATACATATGGCATCTTCCCCCATCCACTTCAGATCAGATCAGCTGTCACTCTCGGGGTACAAGCTCATGCTCACACCTCCAGCTCTGTCTTCTTCCAGGCTTTCTGACTGTCTACACTGCACTCATCACCATTTGACACGTTTCCCCTATTTCTCTAGAGTGTGTTTCCCCACTGGAAAGTGAGTTCCCGTAGGGCAGACAGTTCAGTCTGTTTCCTGCTCAGGTGTGGTCATGCTGTGCGGTGACTGTATAAAGGACGCACAGGTGACTGGTAGATCTCCATTCAGAGAGTGGAGGAATGAAAGCATGAGTGTGCCGCCCAGCTCTGCAGGGACCGCCGGCCTGACTGTCAGGTGCTGCTGGCTGATGCCAGAGCTGCTAGGATTTTAACAAGGGCAGCATGAACCCTCGCAGTGCACAGCTCTCCCTGAGCGCTCACCAAAGACACCGGGCTCCCTTCCTTCCAGTGCAGAGGGGTCCCCACATCCCAAAACGTAGTTCAGGCGGGTGCTGTGGAATCACTATCCTCGCCCTTCCAGCTCTGCGATGCGAACCCAGGCGGGGAAAGGATGCTCCTCTCCACACTCACTCACCCATCCCATGCCAGATCACCAGCGGCGGCGGCGAAGGCGGGTTCAGATGTCCCAGCTCCCAGGCGGCGCAACACCAGGGCAGAAGAGACACAGCCAGGAGCCACCGGGAACCGGGCGACGCCATCTTAGCCCAGTCACATGACCGCGCGCGGGCGCGCGCCCAGGACAGAGACGATCCCGAGGTTTGCAGGGTCCCGGGTGACCACGCCCCTGCCGGGCGCCACCGCCTGAGTACTGACCTTGATCCAGTGCCTGCCACCGACCAGACGCTTTGTCCAAGGGCTTTCCATCTTTTAGTTGGCCTTATGCACCGCTCTCATTTTACACCCAAGAACATCCAGGTGACAGTTTTCCTCCCACGGAATTGAAGAGACGTCTATTCTCTAACGACTGTCTCATTTTTTTTGCTTTGTTTTATTTTTATTTTGTGTGTGGGCGTTTATGTGTGTGTGTGGCACGCGTGCCCCAGCGCACGTGTGGTCAGAAGGCAGCTTGCAGGCGTGGGATCTCTCCTTCCAGTCTGTCAGTCCCGGGAATTGAACCCAGGTCATCAGGCTTGGCTGCGGAAGCTTTTCCCAGAGGAGACTATTTTATTTTAGCGAGTGTGCGTCCCTGGGAGAAAGTGGATACGGTCCATAGAGGCAGCAAACTGTTCAGCACTGTGTTGTCCTTACTGCCCTTGGAAGAAAAGTCACTTGATTTTCATCCATGGTTAGTTAGATCATGGTGAGGTTTGTTGTGTATCTTGAAGGAAAGACAGTATTTCAACAAGCAAACATGTAATTCGGGAGGAGGAAGTTTTAGCTCCTGAGGGGAGAAAGGTATCTTAGAGATCCATTCAGGGCTTCCAGATTGGCGTGACTTCCAGATTGGGGTGACTATCAGGTGTTGGGTGTAGTGGAAAGATGGGGAAACATGGCCACTTCCTATCCAAGTTACACCCTGGTTTATGGCCAAAGGCTCTTGTTCTCTCTGTCCCTACCTCTTTTCCAGCTTCTCTCAGTCCCGCCCCAGCATTTCAATTATGGGCTCAAACTTTCCCCCCTAGAAAAACATGTGAACCTGTCAAGTAGGATGTATCCATGGTACAGGGGGTCTCTTTGACATCCTTTATAAAGGATGGATTAGTCTTACAGAGAGTGACATGAAAAATCGGGAAGAAAAACCGGTTGCACACCCACATGAAACCCTTCTGTCCCACGCCGTTGAAACTAGTAGTTACTTGGTAGTTGAAAAGCCAATTAAATACAGGATTATAAAGGGTTATGCAGTGCACAATTGATAGGCTTTGCGCCAGCAAGATGGTTGGGCTGGATAAAACACTGGCCACTAACTAACCTGGTGACCTGATCCATTCCTCTTGGGACAGCTTGAGGAAAGAAGCAAGTTGTGCAAGCTCTGACCTCTACACAGTGACATGTCCCTACACATACACGTCAACACACAAATTAAAATAAAACATAATAAAAAGCAAAGAAAAAGAGGCTCGGGAGAGCTCAGTGAGTGAAGGGCTTGCTGCACAAGTGTGGGAACTGATCGGATCCACATCCACAGGGGTGGGACGTGCACCTGTCATCCTGTGCTGAGGAGTGAGGACAAGGGGGTCCCTGGGGCCACACAGTCTACCCACATCACCAGGTCCCGGGGTTAATGGGAAACTGTCTCAAATATAAGGTGAGTGGGATTGAGGGAGAAACCAGATAGGTCTCTGTCATGTAGCCCAGGTTGTCCTGGAAATCTCTGTGTAGCTGTGGGTGACCTGGAACTCTTGCTCCTCCTGCCTCTGCCTTGAAAGTGCTGGGATTATAGGCCTGGGCCACCATACCCAGCTCAGTTTTTACTTTCTACATTTCTGTATGATTTGGATTTTTATACCAAGGATACATAGCAAGACTCACACTGTATGTGTATCTCTCTCTCTCTCTCTCTCTCTCTCTCTCTCTCTCTCTCTCTCTCTCTCTCTCTCTCTCTCTCTGTGTGTGTGTGTGTGTGTGTGTGTGTGTGTGTGTGTCTGTCTGTCTGTCTGTCTGTCTGTCTGTCTGTGTATGTGGAAGCCTAGGATGTCCTCAGGTGTCATTCCTCAGGAGCTGTCTACTTACTTTTCAGACAGGGTCTCTCACTGGCCTGGAACTTTCGAAGTAGCCTAGGCTGGGTGACCAGAGATCACCGGGGACCTGCCTGCTTTTGCCTGCCCAGTGCTAGGATTACAACATCTCACCACTGTGTGTAGGTGAAAGTCTCTGTCCCACCAACTCCCAAATACCCAGCAGCTGCTTCCCAAATTACCACACAGAGACTAATATTAATTATAAATGCCCAGCCAGTAGCTTAGGCTTATTACTAACTAGCTCTTACACTTAACCCATAATTCTTATCTATATTTAGCAAAGATTATTCTGCAGCAACAATGCCTGGAATTTTCACCTGGGTTCTGAGGATCAAACCCAGGCCCTTGTGCTTACAATATAAGCATCTTACTGACTGAGCTATCTCTCAGTCCTTTTTTTGAAATAGAGCCTCACAACGTACTCCTGGCTGGACTGAAAATCACTATGTAGACTATGCTTGGCCTTCAGCTTGAGACAGTCTTTCTGCCTCTGCCTTTTATTGCTAGAATTACAGATATTGCCACCATACTGGCTATGGAAACATAACTTTTAAAATCAGAATTTAATGATACACACGCAGGCAGGCAGGCAGGCAGGCACGCACGCACGCATGCACAAAAACTACATATAAAAACTTCAGCAGCCAGAGTTGAAACTGGTTCTATTGGCAAGCATGGAGGAAGGTAGATTTCCCTCCCTGGTAGTTACAACCACTCCATAACCCAAAGTCAGAAGTCTATGTAACAGGAGGAAAAATAATTATTAGTTAAGAAAATGGAATAATTTGAGAATCATTTTTAAAATCAGGTACTTAATTTTTAAAATAAAATTTTGGTTTATTTGTATATGTGTATCTGTCTGTCTATTTGTGTGTGTGTGTGTGTGTGTGTGTGTGTGTGTGTGTGTGTGTGTGTGTCTTTGTATCTATCTGTCTTTATGTATGAACACACATACACCGTGGTGCACTTTTGGGACCGACTACTTTGAGGAGTCAGTTTTCTCCTCCCACCATGTAGGTCCCAGAGATAGAGCTCAGGTTGACAAGTGGTGGCAGGTGCCTTTCCCTGCTGAGCCATCTTGCTGACCTAGGTTCTTAGTTTCGTTTGTGTTCTCTGTTTGAGAAGTATATTCTTGGGATGGTGGTCTGGCTCAATAGTAGAGTGCCTGGATCTGCAGCATGGGTTGGCGAGAGGGAGGGAGGGAAGGAGCGAGGGGAAGAAGGTCGTGTGTGTGTGTGTGTGTGTGTGTGTGTGTGTGTGTGTGTGTGTGTGGTGGATTGAGGTTCCCAGTATCATTTGTGTTCTTCTTTTCTTAGTTTGGGGAAGACATGCTAAAATCTCTTCATAACGGTAACAATGGGCTTCGCTCTCTTTGGCCCATTCTCATCTACTGATTGTCCCATGTTCAAATATTTTTAGACAAATAGTTAAAATTGTCTAGAGGAGAACTGACAGAGTTCTTACTTCCTCTGAATTTGGTTTTAGGAGGAAACATTTAGGGAGAGATAAGTACAGTTCTCTCAATTGAAGTTCTGATTTTAATAAAGGAGCCCTCAAAGCCACAAAGCCTGAATTTCCACGTTAACTTCAAAGAATACTGAAAGTGACTAAACACTCTGCCAGTTCCCCAAATAATTTATATCATGCAAAAAACCATGGGAACTGAGAAGCATGCAAAGAAATGGAAGTGCTTTATAGCTTACACATTTTAGTGCAGTCACCTGCTGGTACAGGAACCCAGGCCTCTGTGCATGCTAAGCCAGCTCTGTGTCCACTGAGCCACACCCTTATCCTGTTTCCTGGTGTCTATTTCTCATGATTGAGATCGAATCCAGGGTCTTTTCCATGCTAGGAGAGAACTGTGTCATGTAGGTGAACCTCCAACTAACTCCTGGCTCAATTTTAGAGCAAGAATCTATCTTACCGAGTCAGTTTAGTGAGAATCGCCCCCCTCCCTTGATAATATCTGACCGTGTACCACAATTTCCTACCCTCAGTGTCTAAGCCCTTGGCTTACCCTTGGCAAGAATCCTATCTGTAGTAGTGAAATTTGCTCAAAAGCCTATAAGGTTATAGGAGCTTATAGGTCCTAGCGGGGAACTCACTGCTGTGGTTCTGCAAGACAGACAGAAGTGTTGTCGAACTGAGTGCTTATGGTTATGCTCCTAGGTTAGTGTTGCTCTCCAGCTTGGCCAGCAGTCAACGCAGAAATTCGTGACTGGTTGAGGTGCTGAAATGAAGTGGCCTTTGGATGCTCAGCCCTAAATGAGACATCGATACTAACCGTGATACTGCTCTGGGAGTAACTCCAAAGATGGGGGGAAAGAGTAAGAGCTGGGGGATGGGGAAGA
Source organism: Peromyscus maniculatus bairdii (assembly GCF_049852395.1). Taxonomy (NCBI): domain Eukaryota; kingdom Metazoa; phylum Chordata; class Mammalia; order Rodentia; family Cricetidae; genus Peromyscus; species Peromyscus maniculatus. The sequence goes on along the minus strand of NC_134853.1, from coordinate 141,033,476 downwards.
GCGCTGTGCCATTCTGCCTTTTGAATATGGCATGGACCGTTGTACGCATGATCTCAAGCAGCTGTGGTCACCTGCACAGATTAAGTCCGTCAATGACTCCAGCACGTTTGAGGGGCAAGCTCATGAGGCTCCACCACCCGCTGGGGAGCTATTGGCAACTGAGTGAGAGGGAGTCACTTTTCTTCTTTTCTTTGGGGGTGTGGCTGTTGCTAGGTTACCCATGCTCACCCAGGCAACACTAAATGGACTCAATGGACTATAGAAAAGGGAGAGAAAAAGGCTAGGAGGTGGGGAGGAGAAGGAGGAGGGAGAGAAGGAGGAGGGAGAGGAGGGAGAGAGAGTCATTCAGTTCAGCACGATGGAAGGTGTGGTGGCACCCATGGAGCCAAGCTCCTCCTCACCGTGGCAACAAGGGTGTGCCATTCAGCGTGTTACGTTTTGGCCAGCTCAATGAAGATGAAACTCAGGTTGGAAAGAGGAGGGGGAGTCGGAGGAAAATGAGGAGATGGTGGTGGTCGCAAAAGTGGGGGGGGGTGGCATGTGTTTAAGGAATCCAGGGAGGGAGGAGCTGGAGGTGCTTATAATACACACACACACACACACACACACACACACACACACACACACACACACACACACACGAAATTTACAAGGAAAAAATAGAAAAAGAAAGAAAAGAAGACTTCAATTAAGTCAGTTTACCAAGAATGTGCCTTATCTCAGAGGTCTGATCTTACTAATTTTCCAAACCAGGCCTGGTGGAGCACACCTGTACACTCAGCATTAGGAGGATTAGAAGTTCAAAGTCCTTTTAGCGACATAGTGAATTCAAGGCCAGGCTTGCATACGTGAGACCCCACATAAAAAAGCTACACCCACTGACCCTCATTCTGTTTTTAGTATATTTAGTTTTGAACTCAGTTTTCTTGTCGCAGTAGTACTGAATACAATGTACTACCTCCCACCCCCACCCCCCGACAGGGTTTCTCTTTGTAGCTTTGGAGCCCGTCCTGGAACTCGCTCTGTAGACCAGGCTGGCCTCGAACTCACAGAGATCTGCCTGCCTCTGCCACCTGTGTGCTGGGATTAAAGACGTGCACCACCACTGCCCTGCTCCACAATGTGCGTTTAATTGAATACAAATAGCCTTTATTTATGTTTGGATATATATCTCTCCCCCCCTTTTTTGGTATGTAGTATGTGCAAGCATGTAAGCATGTTTGTGTGTGGGATGGTGGTGGTGATGCAGGTATGTGTGTACATATGTGGAGACCAGGGGTCACCCTGGAGTGCAGTTCGTCAGGAGCCATCTACCTGGAACCTGGGCTTTCGGATTAGACTACATTGGCTTGCAGCCCCCACTCTCCCCCCCCCCTCCAGCACGGGGGTCACAAGCATGCACCACTACACCCGGCTTTCTTCACAGGTGCTGGGGAGTCAACTGGGGCCCTCATGCTGCAAGCTCTTTAGAGATGCAACTGTCTTCAAGACACCCTTTTTTGTTGTTGTTGAAATAGTTTCTCCCTCTATAATTAAAGGTGGCCTGGAACGCACTGTGTAGCTCAAGCTGACCTGAACTTGAGATAATCTTCCTGCCCCAGCCCCCTGAGTGCTGGAATTACAGCTGTGAACCACTGCACTGAGCTCTGGCTCTTTATCTTTTGAATGATCCTATGGGATAAACTTTTCCTGAGGAGACACACACGTGTCTACTCACCCCAAATAGTAAACGAAAGGCCTGATATTGGTACAAGACACCCCAAGACCAAGTTCTCATCACATATATATTAAACACATCAACCATCGTCCCCCTCCCTTCTCTCCTCCTATTCCCTCCCCCACCTCCTTTCTACCCAACCCCCCATTCACTCCTCAGAAAGGGTAAGGCCTGTCATGGGAGTCAACAAAGCATGGCATATCAAATTGAGGCACGACCAAACTCCTCCCCCCTGCATTAAGGCTGAGCGAGGCATCCCACCATAGGGAATAGGTTCCAAAATGCCAGCTCATGTACCAGGGACAGATCCTGGTCCCACTGCTGGGGGCCCCACAAACAGACTGAGCTACACAACTGTCACCCACATGCAGAGGGCCTAGGTTGGTACCATGCAGGCTCCCTAGCTGTCAGTCTAGAGTCTGTGAGCTCCCATGAGCTCAGGTCAGCTGTCTCTATGGGTTTCCCCATCATGATCTTGAGCCCCCCTTGCTCACATAATCCCTCTTCCCTCTCTTCAACTGGACTCCTGGAGCTCGGCCCAGTGCTTGGCTGTGGATCTTTGCATTTGCCTCCATCAGTTACTGGATGAAGGTTCTATGATGACAATTGGGGTAGTCATCAATCTGATCACAGGGGAAGGCCAGTTCAGGTACCCTCTCCATTATTGCTAGGAGTCTTAACTGGGGTCGTCCCTGTGGACTCCTGGGAGTTTCCTTACACCAGTTTTCTCCCTAACCCCATAATGGTCCCCTCTATCAAGATATCTCTTTTATTACTCTGCCTCTCTTTCTTGCCTCCAACTCGACCATCCCGATCCCTCATGTTCTCATTCCTCATTCCCTCCTCCCCCGACCCTGCCCCCAGTTTACCCAGGAGATCTCATCTATTTCCCCTTCCCAGGGCAATCCATGTGTCCTTTTTAGGGTCCTCCTTGTTACCTAGTTTCTCTAGGAGTGTGGATTGTAGCCTGGTTATCCTTTGCTTTATATCTACTATCCACGTATGAGTAAGTGCATACCGTGTTTGTCTTTCTGGGTCTGGGTTACCTTACTCAGGATGATTTTTTTTTTTAGTTCCATCCATTTGCCTGCAAATTTCATGATGGTATTTTTTTTAACCGCTGAGTAATACTCCATTGTGTAAATGTACCACGTTTTCTCTATCCATTCTTCGGTTGAGGAGCATCTAGGTTGTTTCCAGGTTCTGGCTATTACAAATAATGCTGCTATGAACATAATTGAGCAAGTGTCTTTGTTAGGTATGACTGAGCATTCTTTGGATATATACCCAAGAGTGGTATCACTGGATCTTGAGGTAGACTGATTCCCGATTTTCTGAGAAGCCACCAGTACCATTTGTTGAAGATACTTTCTTTTTTCCATTGTACAATTGGCTTCTTTGTCAAAAATTAGGTGTAGGTGTTCATAGGTGTGTGGATTTATGTCAGAGTCTTCAATTCAATTCCATTGGTCCACTTGTCTCTTTTTATGCCAATACCAAGCTGTTTTTATTACTGTTGCTCTATAGTAGAGCTTGAAGTCAGGGATGGTGATGCCTCCGAGAATTCCTTTATTGTTCAGGATTGTTTTGACTATCCTGGGCTTTTTGTTTTTTTCATATGAAGTTAAATATTGTTCTTTTGAGGTCTGTGAAGAATTGTGTTGGGATATTAATGGGGATTGCATTGAATCTGTAGATTGCTGTTAGTAATGTTGCCATTTTTATTATGTTGATCCTACCATTCAGGAGCATGGGGGATCATTCCATTTTTTGATATCTTCTTAAATTTCTTTCTTCAAAGACTTAAAGTTCTTATTATACAGGTCTTTCACTTGTTTGGTTAGAGTTACCCCCGAGATACTTTATATTATTTGTGGATATTGTAAAGGGTGTTGTCTCTCTGATTTCTTTCTCAGTCCTTTTATCATTTGTATGTAGGAGGGCTACTGACTTTTTTGAGTTCATCTTGTGTCCCACCACTTTACTGAAGGTGTTTATCAGCTGTAGGAGTTCCCCTGGTAGAATTTTTGGGGTCACTTATATATATATTATCATGTCATCTGCAAATAGCAAAAGTTTGACTTCTTCCTTTCCAATTTGTATCCTCTTGATCTCCTTTTGCTGTCTTACTGCTCTAGCTAGAACTTCAAGTACTGCATTGAATAGATACAGAGAGAGTGGACAGCCTTGTCTTGTTCCTGATTTTAGTGGAATCGCTTTGAGTTTCTCTCCATTTAATTTGATGTTGGCTGTCGGCTTCCTGTAAATTGCTTCTATTATGTTTAGGTATATTCCTTGTATCCCTGATCTCTCCAAGACCTTTGTCATGAAAGAGTTTTAGACTTTGTCAAAGGCTTTTTCAGCATCTAATGAGATGATCATGTGTTTTTTTTCTTTCAGTTTGTTTATATGGTTTATTACATTGACAGATTTTCATATGTTGAACCATCCTGCATCTCTAAGATGAAGCCTACTTGATCATGGTGGGTGATTTTTTAAAAAAATATTTATTTATTATGTATACAGTGCTCTGCCTGCATGTATAACTACTTGCCAGAAGAGGGCACCAGATCTCATTATAGATGGTTGGGAGTCACCATGTAGTTGCTGGGAATTGAACTCAGGACCTCTGGAAGAGCAGCCAGTGCTCTTAACCTCTGAGTCATCTTCAGCCCCATGTGGATTTTTTAAAAAATGTGTTCTTGGATTCATTTTGCCAGTGTTTTATTGAATATTTTTGCACCAATGTTCATGAGGGATATTGGTATGTAAATCTTTGTGTGGTTTGGGTATCAGGGTAACTGTAGCCTTATAAAAAGTGTTTGGCAATGTTCCTTCTGTTTCTATTGTGTGGAATAATTTGAGGAGTATTTGTATTAGCTCTTCTTTGAAATTCTGGTAGAATTCTGTGCTGAAACCATCTGGCCCTGGGTTTTTTTTTTTGGGGGGGGGTTGGGAAACTTTTAATGACTGATTCTATTTCCTTAGGGGGTGGTGGTGGGTTCGGGGTGGTGGTGGGGGGATATGGTTGGCCAGGGGGAGAATGATGGGTTCGGGGGCTCTGGGTGGCAGAGTGGGTCTCTTCTTCCAATTGGTGCAGGTGGTGCTGGTGCCTCTAGGGGCTGCTGATTTTGCAGGGATGGTTGGCCGAGGGGAGGATGATGGGTTTGGGGTTTGGGTGGTGGAGTGTGTCTTATCGGTTACGGGGTCCAATGGGTGGAGACAATGGTGGAGCAGCCTTTCCTCAGGACTCTTACCTGCTAGCTGGCTGCTGGGGCTGAGATGGGAAGGGGAGGGACACGGGATGTACCCTGGGGCTTAGGGCCTAGGGTTTGGGGCAGTTTAGCTGGGTGATTGGGGCATTTAGCTGACAAAGGAGATTTTTTTTTTTTTTTTTTTGCCCCAGAGGGACAAAGGGCAGGGAATACAAGACAAAGACAGGAGACAGAGGATGAGGGAGAAGGGGAAAGGAACAGGGATAGGAGAAGGGGTATTTGTCCCTAGGGAGGACAAAGGACTGCCTCTGGATAGACAGGGGACAGACGTGGCCCATAGGCAAATGGCAGTTTATGAAGGAAAGGGGGAAACCCCATGTTAGGATGTGGTCTTTAATTTTAATTGGGCATGTTCATTAGGTGAGCCAAAGGGGGTTTCTGATTGCTAGTGGTTGTCAGCCTCAGGAGGAGGAAGTGGCCAAATAAGGGAATAGAGACCTTGGTGGCTAGCTTTAGGAACTTAAACTAACAGTTTTTAGCAAGGCAGAGGGAATGGGGGAGAAGACAAAGCCTGCCAGAGATGATCTAGTGGGCCAGTGTCCCTTCAGGCATTAATTCTTTTTTTATTCTTAAAATTTTCTCTCTCTCTCTCTCTCTCTCTCTCTCTCTCTCTCTCTCTCTCTCTCTCTCTCTCCAGCCTTGGCTGTGCTGAAACTCTCCATGTACCATTTCTCAATCTGTGGTTGGAGACCCCCACAGTGGTCATATATCAGATATCCTGTCTGTCAGATATTTACAGTATGATTCCTATCAGTAGCAAAATTACAATTATGAAATAGCAACAAAATAATTTTATGGTTGGGGGTCACCTCAGCATGAGGAAGGCTGAGAACCACTGCTCTATATAGACCAGACTGGCCTAGAATTCATAGAGATCCACCTTCCCGAGCCTCCTGAGTGCTGACATTAAAAGCGTGCACTACCACACCCAGCCCGTTAACTCTTTCTCACTTGCTTCTCTGAGGATCTAACACAAAGCTGGTGTTCTGTCGTTCTCACATAATAAGCAACAAAGGCAAGGGCACACATTGTGCACACCCAAATCTTTCCGAGAACAATCTAGATTCTACTCTGAGGAAAGCATACCCAGGAGCCTGAAGCCTCCTCATCCCGGGCTGCTAAGGGGAGGGGAAGCCAGGCTGCTACACTTGGACCTCTGAGAAGGGAAGAAAGTTGGACCTAATCACGAGGCAATTGAAAGCTTTAAAAACAAAAACAAACAAACAAACAAACAAAGTGATCAGGCATCTGAATAAGTGAGATAGTCAATTAGCTTGAACTGTTTGGGATGCCCCCAGGCAGTGGGACTGAGACCTGTCCTTAGTGCATGATCTGGCTGTTTGGAACCTGGGGCCTATGCAGGGACACTTTGCTTAGTCTGGGTGAAGGGAGGAGGGGACTGGACCTGCCTGGACTGAATCTACCAGGCTGAGCTGAATTCCCAGGGGAGTTCTTGCCTTGGAGGAGATGGGATTTGGGGGTGGGCTGGTGGGAGGGCAGGGGGACAGGGGAATCCGTGGCTGATATGTAAAATTAAATTAAATTATAAAATAAAAAAACATGTCACATTGCTGTTTTATTTAGAAAGCGCCAACCATGCCCAACTCATTTAACTATAAAGAATACAAGTGGAAACTGGAGAGAGGACTCTGTGGCACATACCTTGTCACACAGCATGAGGACCTGAGTTGAAGCTGGATACAGTGGCTCACGCCTGTGTTATCAGTACTAGGGACATAGAGACAGTAGGATCCCCAGGGCTCGCTGGTGGACCAGTCTACGTGAATCCAAAGGCTTCAGGCTCATTGAGAGGCTGTCTCAGAAAACAAGGTGAGGCTGGAGAGGTGGCTCAGTGGTAAGAGCCACTGCCATACAAACACAAAGAACTGAGTGTGATCCTCGGGACTCACGTCGAGGAGGAAGCGAAAAACCAACTCCACAGAGCTGGTCACTGACTTCCACATGTGTGGTGGCATATCACACACACACACACACACACACACACACACACACACACACACACACAAATAATTAAACAAATAAAAATTTAAAAGAATAGGAGGAAAAATGGTTGAGGAAGACAGCAACATTGAGCCCTGTCCTCCATGGGCACACAAATGCGTGGGTACCTGTGGTGGGGCATTCATCAGAGAACACTGCTCGGACACGGGTTTAAAACAATAGAAAGTCTTTATTAGCCATCTGGCGATTACACTGGGTGTTCAGGATCCCAGTGTGGCCTCCAGCCTTTCTCAGGGTGAGCTTTTAAGCACAAAATCCATGTCCTGGATTGACATATTCAGTTAACAAGAACAGATAGCCAGAAGCAGAGCTGCAGAAGCCAAAAGGCAAGGTTAGGACATTTAGAGACTTTCCCAGAACCACAGACTCTGATGAATTCGGCCTTTGTTGTAGTTTTGGCAGGTGGTGCTGTGTACGTGATGAGGTTTACAGCCTGAATGGTACTTCCCCATGGAGTCAGTTGTGCTGAGGTCTCTGGGCCTGCTAAGGTCTGGGGACTGTCACAGTACCCATCTACAAACACGAAAGGAATCAAGTGTGTTTTCTGATGCGTGAGACCACACTGTGTAGACTTGGAATTAACTCTGCAGCTCAGCCTGTGGTCCTTCCTTCCTGCTTCTCACTCTGACCTGCCTCCACTTCTCTGTGTTCCTTATGAATATGTATTACTATTTCAAATTATAATATCAAAATTACAGAGCTAATTAACATAAAAAAGAGAAGTATTGCCAGGCATAGTGGTGCAGGCTTTTAATCCCAAAACTTGGAAGACAGAGGTAGGAGGATTTCTGTGAGTTCAAGGTCAGTCTGGTTATATAAGTTCTGGGTCAGCCATGACTACATAGTGAGACCATAACTCAAAAAATAAAATAAAAATAAAAGTAAATCAGGTGTAGCACAGAATGCTTATAATCCCAGCATGTGGATGGCTCAGTACCAAGCCAACCTACATTATAGAGAAAGACTCTGTATTAAATTTAACATGGGGTCCAGGGGGTGGGAGGGTGGGTGGGTGTAGATGGTGGATTCCTTTAGTGAATGGCTGTGTTAAGTGTGTATTGACAATCCACACTATTTAAGTCTTTCTCCCACATCACTCAAGAAATGGAAATTTGGAGGCTGGAGAGATGGCTCAGCGGTTAAGAGCACTGGCTGCTCTTCCAGAGGTCCTGAGTTCAATTCTCAGCAACCACATGGTGGCTCTCAACCACCTGTAATGAGATCTGGTGCCATGTTCTGGACTGCAGGAATATGTGCAGACAGAACACTGTATACATAATAAACAAATAAATTTTTAAAAAAGAAAGAAAGAAATGGAAATTTAAGATCTGTATTTTCCAAAATCCCTTTGGGGTAAGGTGTGGGTTAGTTCCCGCACATGAAAGGCGTTGGAGATGAGATTTGTAAAGCAAAAGAGAAAGAGAGAGGCCGAGGCATCGCTCTTGGGACGACCTGGACGACAAAAGGGTTTCAAGGCCTCCACACATTTCTCTACAGTCACCCACACGGCTATTGCAAGCAGTAGTAACTGCTGCAATTCCTAGAATTTCCAACCCTTTGAGAGCTGGTGTCAAATCTGAGAGCAACGGCTGACTTTTTCTGACTTTCTACACTCTGGCCCTCACGATTTTGTAAAACATTGATTTCTCTGAAAGAACTAGTTTTCTATTTGAGCTTTCTGGGGGTGTTATTTATTTTTCCCTGACTGACACAATAAGAAAGACAATGAAAGTTAGGAAGATAAACCTGTTTGAAAACAAAATTGGCTAAATAAGGTCCTAGATCCTGAAGGCAAGAGATGTGGCAAGAGATGCGGCTCAGGGAAAGGGGACTGATGCACCCTGGGAAGAACAGAAGGTCCCAAGGGGCCTGAGAGCAGAGTTACCAGGGAATGAGAGTCTAGAGTAGTGTTTCTCAACCTGTGGGCCAGGACCGTTTCACAGATGTTTACATTACGATTCATACCAGTAGCAAAATTACAGTTATGAAGTAGCAACGAAAAGAATTTTCTGCTTGGGGTCACCGCCACATGAGCACCTGTATTCGATGTTGCTACGTCCTTTGCCTAGCACAGGATCACAGGGCACTGGAGTAGGCTAAACATCCCTTTGCTGTGACCTGTCCCTTTCTCTGTACTTCCGTTCCAGTGGCTGTCACAATACAAAGTCCAACTCAAGCTCGCTTAGTCAATAAAGAGAATTATTAACATGGTGTGGGAGTATAAATCTAGATTCAGAAAATTAAGATGGGGCATCACAAGTTCCAGGCCAGCCTGGACTATGACGTCATAGGCCATCTCAAACAAAACAAAAGTAAAATAAATAAAATAAAATTGGGCCAGCAAGGTGGCTCATTGGGTCTAAAAGGTACTTGTTGCCAAGCCTAATGACCTAAATTTGCCCCCCAGATCTCACGTGGTGGAAGGAGGGAACCAACTCTCATATGCTGTCTTCTGAGTTCCACATGCATGTGAGTGTTGTGGCATGGGTGTACCCCTCCCCAATATATACACAGATTAAAAAAAAAGTAAGAAAAAGTCAAATCAAACAACAAATGAACAACCAGAATTTATCGTCTCACAGGACTGAAAAATGGCAGAGCTCTGTTGAAACTTGAAATCTGACCTTCTGAGAAAGCTTGACCCAGCAGTTCAACACGGATCTAGTTTATCTTCATCTGCTAACTCTGTCCTCCATTAGAATGACTTCTTTTGTGGTCCCTGCAGGGATAGGGCCATCTTTCCCATCTTATAGGGCAGAGTCTTTAGTTTAGCACTCACTTAAGAAAAAAAGAGAGAGAGAGAGAGAGAGAGTGGATTGGATTGGAGGATGCGAAAACCCAAACCTATCACCATGGCTGAATAGGCCCTGAAGTCCTCTACCCTGGAATTAAGAGTCTTCATCCCCTGGACAAAAAGAAACATAATGAAGGAAAATTTTTTCTTTTCATTTTTTTCTCTACTTTGAAGTAATTGGTTAACTCAAATTTATTGCTAATTCCTAAGGAATTCACACTTTGGCATTCTGATGGCTGGTCAAAGGAACCTTTTATAGTGAGATGGTTATACAGGTCTAAATGCCACTGTGGACCAGATACATGGTAGTTACCTTAGTGACAGACAGCTCACATCTCTCAACCGCAGGCCCTGATTGTTCCCTGGGCAAAGAAACTCATTCTCTAAAAAAAAAAAAAAAAAAAGCACTAGTAAGGAAGGGCAGATGTGTAGTTCTTCATATTTTTTGTGGTGGCCTAGGAGTGTAGCTTAGTGGTAGAGCATTTACTTAGCACTCATAAATAAGGTGCTGGGTTGATCCCCAGCATTGGGAGGAAAAAAAAATCTTATGGTTATTGAAATAAATGACCTAAGACCTTGGATCTCACTTCCTCTTTCCTCCCACGATTTAGTTTTAATTTATTTTCTCTTGCTTCCTTATGGCCAGAATGTCCTTAGCATTTGATTTTTTTCCCTGAGAACTACAAACATGCCATGCTTTCTCTGATCTTAAACATGCATTTCCCTGGAAGGGCATGATGGCACACAGCTTTAAAAGCATCACTCAGGAGGCAAAGGCTGGCAGATCTCTGTGTGCTCCAGCTCAGTCGGTGAGGCTCTATCTTAAAACAAACAAACAAAAACAACAACAAAAAGTATCCCCTTTATAATACTAACTGGAGACTCGAATCATGTGCAGTAGAGCACATGCAGGTCAGCTACTTCAGGATCTGAGATGAGGATTCCTTGAGTCTAGGACTCAGGAGTCAGACTAGACAGATTGCCTGTGAAAAAAATTAGAGGTTTGTATTAGTCCCTTCTCTGTTGCTTTGATAAAATACCATGACCAAGGCAACTTAAGAAGAGAGGTTTTGCTTGGTGTTCTGGTTCCAGTGAGTCCATAATGGTGGGAAAGGATGACAATGGCGGCTAGAGCAGGGAGCTGAGGAACTGTATCTCCGTCGAGCCTTTTTTGTTTGCTTGTTTGTTTGTTTTTGTTTGTTTTGAGACAAGGTTTTACTTTGTAGCCCTGGCTGGCCTGGGACTCGATGTATAGACCAGGCTGGTCTCAAACTCACAGAGATCCACCTGCTTCTGCCTTCCAAGCGCTGGCATTAGAGGTGCCTGCCACCACCAAGCCTCACCAAGTCATGTCGTTGACCACAAACAACGCAGAGTGCTCAAAGGGGAAGCAGGGCAATGCTCGACACACTTCCTCCAACCAGGCTGCACCACCTGAGCCTGAGTGGCGAAAACTGAAACTGTAACTTGGCCACAAATGTTTGTGATTTTTGTGCTGATAAACCCCACTTCTGCCCCTGTTCGGGGCTGTCAGGAGAAATAAGGCTCCCCAGTCCTTGTCCTGCAGCCCCAATCAATCCGTGACTTATTACTTATTACTTATGGGTGATTTATTAAAATCTTTGGAACCCGCAAGTGTTGTCCCTCTCCTTCCTCATGCCTCATAGTATGCTAGGTGTGACAATCCTAACAGGGTGTGTGTGTATGTGTGTATGTGTGTGTGTGTTCCCATTCTACCTTTTTTTTTTTTGGTTTTTCGAGACAGGGTTTCTCTGTGTAGCTTTGCGCCTTTCCTGGAGCTCACTTGGTAGCCCAGGCTGGCCTCGAACTCACAGAGATCCGCCTGGCTCTGCCTCCCGAGTGCTGGGATTAAAGGCGTGCGCCACCAACGCCCGGCCCCATTCTACCTTTATAAACCACCATTTGCCCATGTATCACATCTGTCTCCTCTCTCTCCAGAGGTAGTTCTTTGTCCCTCTGGGTCAGATAACTCTGCCCCCTTTCCCTTGTCTCCTTCCCTTCTCCCTCATCCCCTATCTCCTCTACCCCACATCCCAGCCCATTCTGACACAGACCTCCCCTTCTTCTCCTCTTAAAAGTTACACCCGTAAGGTCGTTTGCTGCTGTTTCCTGCCTGAGTCAGAAAGCAGCCACTTTAATTTATTCCCTACTTAATAAAGGATCTCTCTGTGGAAACGGGTGTTTGGGTGTGGTTTGTGCCTAATCCGGGGTCTGAGAGGGAGCCCTGCTGTGCAGGAGTCCCCTTCAGTTTTTAAAAAGGATAGTTGTTTTAAAGGGAAGGTGTAGGCAAGCTGGGCAAGAGGAAGGTGCACTGATGGACAGTTTAAGGATGTACTGAGCCGGGCGGTGGTGGTGCACTCCTTTAATCCCAGCACTTGGGAGGCAGAGCCAGGCGGATCTCTGTGAGTTCGAGGGCAGCCTGGGCTACCAAGTGAGTTCCAGGAAAAGGCGCAAAGCTACACAGAGAAACCCTGTCTCGAAAACCCCAAAAAAAAAAAAAAAAAAAAAGGATGTACTAATAGATAAAGTAAATTCTAAAATGAAATAGTAACTTTTTGATTTATCAAAAGTTAACAGTTAAATATTAGAAATTATAATATATTTTAGAGGTGGGCATAGGGAGTCCATGCCTATAATCCCAGCACTTGGGAGGCAGGGGCAGGAGAATTATCACTAGTTTGAGCTCAGTCTGGCCTATATGATGAGTTCCAGGACAGCCAGGTCTACATAGTGAGACTCTGTTTCAAAAAAAAGGCCCAACTTATGGAATGTCTAAAAGTAAACTTGTTCTAAAAGTACCTGCCTCTCTTCTGAGTTTGTGAACCTTCTATTTACCGCTGTTCACTGTTTCCATAGACCTACCCCACCTCTCCATCTGCTGATCCAGCAGGTAAACTCAGGAATTCACAGTCAGAAAATGGTCAAAGGCCTTATGCAAACTTTTCCCTAAAGACAATGTGTAAGAGCCTGTGAAATGGCTCTGCAGTTAAGATTGCTTATCACACAAGCCTGATGGCCTGAGATTGATACCCAGGGCTCTCACCCCACCCCACCCCACCCCACCCCATCCCAGAGCAAGGAGAAGACCAGAGCCTGAAGATTGTCCTCTGACCTCCACACACATGCTATGGAAACCTTACACAACACATGAACACAGAGAGACAGTAATACTAATAAATAAATAAAATCTTTTTTTCTTGAAGCCCAGGTACACTTTTATTAAAATTTGAGATAAATGCGATAGGACAGGCAAATTGAAAGATCTCCGCAGCCTCAAAGAGAAGGCAAAATGAAGAACAGTCATGCCGTTTAAGTTAGGCACGGAGGTCAGAGAAACAGAGAATGGCCAGAGTGTCAGGGAGAGCAGGCTTGGGAATGCCAAGCCTTATCTGAGCTCAGAGAGTGCCTGCCTCCAGGTTTCCGTGCCTCACGGCAAAGGATTGCATCATGGACATAAGCTTAGAAATGGAAAGGAAAAGTACTTTTTGCCTCCAGAGCTTCTGAACTATAAGCTGGGGTTCTGATAACACCTTCTTAGGGTTTAGTTATTTGCTAGTGTTGCATATAACAGTATTTACTTACATTTGAGAGTTCATTTTAAAGGCTGTAGACAAGCTGTGATGCATGCCTTTATTCCAAACACTCAGGAGGCAGAGGCAGGTAGATCTCTGCAAGTTCCAGGGCAGGGCAGCATGGCCCACATATTGAGTTCAAGGCCACTCAGAGAGACATGGTGAGACCCTGTCTTATAAAAGGAAGGAAGGGCTGGGTGGTGGTGGTGCATGCCTTTGATCTCAGCCTCAGGAGGCAGAAACAGGCAGATCTCTAAATTCAAGGCCAGCCTGGGCTACAGAGTGAATTCCAGGACATGGAGGGTTATACAGAGAAAGCATATCTTTAAAAAAAAAAAAAAGGAAGGAAGAAAGATAGAAAATGTTAACCACCTCACATGGGGGACATACTGAAAACAAGACATGTGGGAAAGGCCACGAATCTCCCATGGCATGGCCTTTCCTGGTCCACCATGCTGTGGTATGGTACCCCCACATGACAGCATTCCAGAAGAGCTTTTTTCATCTATAATTCTTATAATGAGTGTGTGTGTGTGTGTGTGTGTGTGTGTGTGTGTGTGCATGTATGTGTGCAGGTGCACAAGTGTGTGAAGATCAGAGGTCAGCCTCAGATGTCATTCCTCAGGAGCCACACACCTTGTTTTTTTATTTAAGACAAGGTCTCTAATTGGGAACTGGGACCCACCAATTAGGCTAAGGTGGCTGGCCCATCAACTCTAGGGGTATTTCTGTCTCCACTGTCCCATTGCTGGGATTACAAACCACCATGTCAGAGTGCCTCAGCTGTAAAAACAGGATTCCTAGGAGGTTACAGCTGGCTTGCTCGACTGTTATCAGTCAGCCACAAAGAGACCGTTTGCCGAGACAGCCATTTTCCCAAGATAGTCTGTCTCAGTAGAGCAAACAATTCCAGGAAGAAGAGACCACTGATCTGCACATATCCCTGCTACAGCTTCAACTTCCTTATTCCCTAGCCCCTCACCTTCTCTTATAAAGGGTCCCAGACAACATTCCCCCTTTGCGGACTCTCCATTCCAGAGGGAGAGTGTGTACCCTTTGCTCTTTGAGGTGAACAGTCTGTTGGAGTCTGGTCTCTGGCCTTCCGTACCTTTCCTTTCTACCCCACCAAATCTAACACACCGTACCTGGTTGTTGTTGTTGTTGTTGGTCTTCGCAAGGGCTACAGCTTGAATGGAGGTCTGAGTCCAGACTGAGCTACCTCCTCAGCCAAAGTTCTTGGATTTTTGATGATTAACTGACGCTTCTGTCTCCACTTCTTAGATAATTGAGGCGGGGCTGAAAGTTCCAAACTTCTGATCATGGTCTGGTCTCTTTGTGACCATCCCTGTGTCAGAGTCCATTAAGACTCAGCCGGAACTGACCTGCTCTGGTGACGGGATGGCCAAACACCCTAACTGTCGTGCTAGAAACCTCACCCAATGACTGAGGGAATCGGATGCAGAGATCCACGGCCAGGCCCCAGGTGGAGAACTCCGGGAGTCCAAATTGGCGAGAAAGAGGAGAGTATATGAGCGAGAATTGTTGAGACCAAGGTTGGATAAAGCACAGGGACAAATAGCCAAATGAATGGAAACACATGAACTATGAACCAATGGCTGAGGAGCCCCCAACTGGATCAGGTCCTCTGGATAGGTGAGACAGTTGATTAGCTTGAACTGTTTGGAGGCATCCAGGCAGTGGGACTGGGACCTGTCCTCAGTGCATGTGCTGGCTGTTTGGAACCTGGGGCTTATACAGGGACACTTGGCTCAGCCTGGGAGGATGCTGTGGGATGTTCTGTATGGCAAATGTGTTGCTTTGATTGGCCAGTGGCTAGGCAGGAAGTATAGGCGGGACTAACAGAGAGGAGAAAAGAAAGAACAGGAAGGCAGAAGGAGTCACTGCCAGCCGCCGCCAGGACAAGCAGCATGTGAAGATGCCGGTAAGGCATGAGCCACGTGACAAGGTATAGATTTATGGAAATGGATTAATTTAAGCTATCAGAAAAGTTAGCAAGAAGCCTGCCATGGCCATACAGTTTGAAGCAATATAAGTTTCTGTGTCTACTCGGTTGGGTCTGAGCAGCTGTGGGACTGGCAGGTGACAGAGCTTTGTCCTGACTGTGGGCAAGGCAGGAAAACTCTAGTTACAGGAGGAGGGGACTGGACCTGCCTGGACTGAATCTACCAAGTTGAACTCAATCCTTAGGGAAGTCTTTGCCATGGAGGAGATGGGGATGGGGGGTGGGCTGGGGGGGAAGGCGGTGGTTGGGGGGTGGCAGGAGGGGGAATCCATGGCTGATATGTAAAATTAAATTAAATTATAAAATAAAATTTTAAAAAATATGAAAAAAAAGACTCATCTCATTACAGCCAAAGACACGTCTGTCTGCAGGGAGATTTGAGTGATTTAGGAACTCTGTCAGACACATCTATCAGTCTAGACATTACAAGGGTCTGAGAATATTTGTGTGAGGCACTGGGACCACAGGCTGAGTGTGGAATGCAGGGTTCCCTTGGCACCCTCATCTCCTACGATTGTTAGAGCTTTGTTTCAGAGCTGAGCAGAGACACATTCCACAGTATTTCACAAAGGCTGCTCTTAAACAAAACGAAACAAAACAAGTGTTGGTGAGGAGGTGGAGAGACTACAGCTTGTGTATCATTGGTAAAGAGGTGAAAATACACAGACAGTTTGGGAGACAATCTGGTACTATCCTTAGAAATTAAAAATAGGATTACAGAGCTAGAGAGATGGCTCCATGGTTAAGAACACTGGCTGTTCTTCCAGGGACCTGGGCTTGATTTTCAACACCCACCTGTCAGCTCACAACCATCAATAACTTCAGGTCCAGGGTGTTCAACTTCCTATTCCAGACTCTTTGTGCACCAGATGCCCACATGGTACACATAGACAATGCAAGCAAAGCACCCATGCACATAACAAAATTTAAATGTAAAAAAATTATAAAGTAGAATTACCATATGACTCAGCACTTCCAGTTCTGGGTGTGGGCTCAAAGGCATGGAAAGCAGGTGTTGAAGAAGTACTCGGAGATACATATTTGTAGCAGCTTTATTCACAATAGTTCAGATATGGATGCAATCCAAGGTCTGCCAAAGAATGCATGGGTGAACACAATGTGGTATAGACACAGAGAGGAAGATCTCTCATCCTTGGGCAGGAAGGAATTCTGACTCACACTACCACATGGACAGATCTTGAGGACATAATGCTAAGTGAAATAAACCAGTCAGAGCTAATATGATATTTCATTTATATGAGGTATTTACAGAACTCAAAATCACAGAGATAAGAAGTAGAATGATGGTTGCCAGGGAGTAGGGAAGGGGAGTATATTAGTTATTTTTCTCATTGCTTGAAAAAATATCTGAGAAAGTCGGGCAGTGGTGGCACCTGACTTTAATCCCAGCACTCGGGAGGCGGAGGCAGGTGGATCTCTTGAGTTCAAGGCCAGCCTGGTCTACAGAGCGAGATACAGGACAACCAGTGCTACACAGAGAAACCCTGTCTCAAACACCTACTCCCCGCCCCCAAAGAAAGAAAATAATATCTGAGAAAAGCAACTTAAGGAAGAAGCGTTTATTTTGGCTCATGGCTTTTTTCTATCTGTCTGTCTATCTATCTATCTATCTATCTATCTATCTATCTATCTATCTATCTATCTATCTATCTACCTACCTACCTATCTACCTACCTATATATATATCTATCTATCCATCCATCCATCTATCTATCTATCTATCTATCTATCTATCTATCTATCTATCTATCTATCTATCTATCTATCTAATCTACCTACCTACCTGTGTTTGAGACAGTTTCACTGTGTAGCTCTGATTAACCTGGAATTCACCATGTAGACCAAACTGGCTTGAACTTACAGAGCTCTGCCTGCCTCTGCCTTCGAGTGTTGGGACTGAAGATGTGCACCACCACACTTGTCCTCTTGGCTCACAGTTAGAGGGTGCAGTCCATCATGGCAGGTGGTAGGTGCTTGAGTCAGCTGGTTCCATTGCATCCACAGGCAGGAAGCAGAGAGAGCAATGAAGGCTGATGCTCAGATTTCTTTCTCTTTCTACTTCAGTCTAGAATGCCAGCCCCTGAAATGGTGCCACCAACACTTAAGGCAAGTCTTTCAGCCTCAGTATACTCAATCTAAAAACGGCCTCATAGGCATGCCAAGAGGTTTGCCTACTAGCCAATTCTAGATTCTGACAAGTTAGCAATCAATATTGGCCATCACAGGGAATAAGGAGTCATTGTTTAGTGGTGGTTTAGGGTAACTGTCGCTGTGATGACCAAAAGTAACTTGGGGAAGAAAGGGTATATCTTGCTTACACTTAGTCATAGTTCATCACTAAAGAAAGTGAAAGCAGGAACTCAAACAGGGCAGGAACCCGGAGGCAGGAGCTGATGCACAGGCCATGGAAGAGGGCTGCTTACTGGCTTGCTCTCCAGGGCTTGTTTAATCTGTTTTCTTATAGAACACAGGACCGCAGCACAGTGGTGGCACCACACATAATAGACAGGGCCCTCCAATATCAATCACTAATAAAGAAAATGCCCTACAGGCTTGCTTATAGCCTGATCTGATGGAGATTTTTTTCTCAGTTGAGATGCTCTCTCAGATGTCTCTGGCTTGTGTCAAGTTGACATAAAACTAGCCAGCACGAGTCTACCAGGTTGATCGCAGTCCTCGGGGGAGGACTTATCCTGGAGGAGGTGGGAATGAGGGGTAGGCTGGGGGTAAGGAGAGGGGGTGGGAGGGGGGAGAATAGGGGAACCCATGGCTGATATGTAGAACTGAATGGTATTGTAAAATAATATATATATATATATATATATATATATATATATATATATATATATCAAAACAACAACAACAACAACAAAAAAAAAAACTAGCAAAATGAAAAAGACCCTAGAGGTGGATGGTGGTGATGGTTGTACAAGATAGACTCAAGAGCTGAAGAGATGTCTCAGCAGTTAAGAGCACCTGAGTTTCAGTTCCCAGCACCCATGTCAGGTGACTCACTTCTGTAACTCCAGCTCTAGAGATCACTCTGGTCTCTGTGGGCACCTAGATACATGTTTGCACACCCCCACACAGCCACACACAGCTACACATAACTAAAAAAATAATAAAAAATAATGCTAAAGCCCAACTTGGACTCAATGCCTCTAAATAATACACTAATAAATATTAAGATAAGGGCTGGGGAGATGGCTCGTCAGTTAAGAGTGATTGCTATGCTAGCATAGGGCCTGAACAGAACCCACATAAACAGCTGGATATGGTCTATACCCACCTATAATTCCAGTTTTGGGGGAAGGGTTGCTAGGGCTCACTGGCTACCAGCCTGCTCCAGATTCAGGGGAATCAGGTGAAATGTCGTAGAGCAGGACACCTGACATGGTCCTCTGGTCTCTGCATGCACACATATGCACATACACTATACATAGCCACACACACAGTAAACACACACAGAGTAAACACACACACACACACACACACACACACACACACACACACACACACACACACACGATAGAGAGGTGC
The DNA here is from genome assembly GCF_049852395.1 of Peromyscus maniculatus bairdii. Lineage (NCBI taxonomy): Eukaryota > Metazoa > Chordata > Mammalia > Rodentia > Cricetidae > Peromyscus > Peromyscus maniculatus. The sequence continues at coordinate 141,014,491 of NC_134853.1, read as the reverse complement.
CTTTGGCCTGTAGTCCCAGTACTCAGGAGGAGGCAGAGGCAACAGGATTTCTGTAAGTTTAAGACCAATTTGTACTAGGCCAGTCTCAAAAATAACCCCCCCAAAACAAACAAACAAACAAACAAACAAACAAACAAACAAACAAACAAAAAAGGTCAGGGGCTGGAGAGATGCCTCAGTAGTTAAGAGCACTGGCCGCTATTCCAGACAACCCAGATTAAATTCTTAAATTCTCAGCACCCACATGAATGCAACTCAGTTCCAAGAATCTGCTTTCTTCATCTGGCCCTCCTCCTGGCACTAGGCACACACATGGTATGCAGATGTACATGCAGGCAATACCTATGAACATAAGAAAAAAAAGATTTTTTTTTTGGTTTTCTAAGACTGGGTTTCTCTGTATAACATTCCTGGCTGTCCTGGAACTCAATTTGTTGACCAGGCTAACCTTGAACTCACAGAGATCCACCTGCCTCTGCCTCCCAAGTGCTGGAATTAAAGGCCTGTACTGGGGTTGGGGATTTAGCTCAGTGGCCCTGGATTTGGTCCTCAGCTCTGAAGGAAAAAAAAAAAAAAGGCCTGTATTACCATTGCCCTGCCTGAAAATTTTCTTTAAGTGGCAAGATAATTAATTTTATGTTACATGTATTTGGCACGGTGGAAACAAATTGGATTCTGGAATGTCAACTTTCCTCTGCTTATGATTTTTTAAAACTTCTTCTCACCAGAGAAAACAACTCTTACCCAGTGGTGTGTGCTTGGTGTCTTGGTGTTTCTATTGCCTCTGCACTCACTTTCTCTGGAACTCCCTGTTTGTTTCTTTATTTTTGAGACAAGGTCTCACTATGCAGCCATGGTTGGCCTAGGACTCTCTCTGTAGACCAGGCTGGCCTTGAACTCACAGAGATCCTTCTTCGTTAGCCTTCCAAATGATTGGATTAAAGGTGTACACCAACACTCTCAGTTGTGTTTTTTTTAAAAAAAGATTTTATGTGGCTGGCTGTGATGGCTCACACTGCAGAGTAAGTTCCAGGAGAGCCAAAACTATAAAGTGAGAACCTATCTCAAAATATAAGAGAAATAAATAAAGAGGGATGTATATATATATATTATATTATATTTTTATCATGTATATATATGTGGAGTGGGGTGGTGTGTATATGAGTGCAATGCCCACTGAGGCCAGAAGAGGGCATCTGATCCCCTGGAGCTGGAACTGCCATGTGGGAATTGAACCTGGGTTTTCTGGAAAAGCAGCCCAGTGCTCTTTACCTCCGAGTCATCTCTCCAGAACTTTGAAAGGACTTTCGAGAGGTGGTGAATGTAAATGGAAGGCAAAGCAATGACTGGTACACCAGAGCCTAGGGCAGGCCCTGGCCGAAGCAGAGGCAGGCCAGGAGAATCTGTCTCTGCCAGTGTCAGCTGTGGAGGAGGAAATGGAAGTGAAGAGGGGTCTAGCTGTGGAAGAGGAGATGGTTGGTAGGTGGGAGCTGGTGACTGTAGGTAGGAGCTGGAAGACTGGAGCGCAGGTGCCAGGTCAGTTGGCAAGAAGGCACAAATTGGTAGAGATTCCACAGGGAGAGGGCAGTGTGGGCAGAGAGGGGTCCCCCACAGGGTAAGCGGAGCAGATTCCAGACAGCTGTTGAGAGGTTCTGTGCACTTGACAGCTGTGAGGGGCCGGGGATGGGAATGATAGCAGCAGAGTGAATGAGCTGTAGGAGGAGAATGGCCTGCAGATTTGGGCTCCAGAAAGAACAAGGAATGAAAGTTGGGGAAGTTTAAGGCATCTGTGGAGGTCAGAGACAGAGTATGTGCTGGGGAGAAGTCGGTTAGGTGGAGTCTCACTGGGGAGACCCAGACAGACTGGAGAACAGGGAAAACTGTGGACTTTTAGGTTTGGGTAGACAGGCAGACCCAGCAGAGGCCTGTGGGTAATCTGCCTGACTAAAAAGCTTGTGGTGAGACTGAGGAGGAACATCCAGCTGTCAGAGCTCTGTGGAGGAAGCTTGAGAGAGACGATGAGAGACCCAGTACAGGGCTGGGTGGTGGGTGGTCCAGCTGGTGGAGTCTAGGAAGAGGTGGTGGCTGGGCAGTGGGCTGCCTGTCAGAGGGAGATGGGCAAAGGACAGGGTTCCCAGATGTGGGGACACAATGTGAGTCAATGTGAGATAAGGATAAGGAGCCCAGATCTTTGGCTGAGGAGTGGCTAAAATAAAAAATGTTCTAAAGGATTAGTTTAGAAGCCAGGTGTGGTGGTGATCCAAGCACTCAGGAGGCTGAGGCAGGTGGATCTCTGTGAGTTTAAGACCAGCTTGTCTATATGGCCAGTTTCAGGCCAGTCAGGGCCACTCACACACACAGGAGAGAGAGAGAGAGAGAGAGAGAGAGAGAGAGAGAGAGAGAGAGAGAGAGAGAGAGAGAGAGAGAGAGAAAGAGACAGAGAGAGAGAGAAAGAGACAGAGAGACAGAGAGACAGAGAGAGACAGACAGACAGAGAGACAGAGAGAGAAACAGAGAGACAAAGAGAGGAAGGGAAGGAAGGAGGGCAGGAGGGGGAGAAGATGTTGAAGTTGGGCTTCACATTGGGGACCATTTAGTCACCTCTTGGTCACCTGAAGTTTCTAGAATATGGGAGAACTAGGTCATGTAGGTGTGCAGGGGGATGAGGGACACAGATGGTCTGGAGTGGAGTGCCAGGAGCTTTTTAAAGGAAGCTTCCAAATGATGCCAGTGTCGCAGCCCTTATGGAAAGGATTACTTTGGATGAAAGGGACCTGGGGTTGGAGGGCAAATTTTAGTACTTCTACGTGGAGGGGGTACAAACTAAATTGGAGTGAAGTCATTTCAAAGGAAGTGAGAAGTTGTCACAGAACAGACAGTTCTTCTCTACACAGCTGAGAGAGGTGGCACAGTTCAATTCCTTGATGACACTGAAATTGTCACCTCCACGTTCTTATGTATACAATGGGAGCATTGAATAAGATCAGTTGGAGAGCAGAAGAGCAACTTCTGGTCTGTGGTAAGCTCTGAATAAGTCCGTGTCAGGAACGGTTTTCCTGCAGGGAATGCTCAGGCTGTGGCATCTGGCAGGGGCGTGGCCACCTAGGTCCCTGTAAGCACCCTGATTGCCACCCAGGGACACAAGCACTTGTTGGTGTCACTGAGCTAAAATGGTGTTCCGTGGTTCCTGGTGGCTCCTGGCTGTCTGTCTTCTGTCCTGGTGTTGCAACACCTGGGGACAGAGTGTGGACTCAGAGACAGACACATCACCAACACCTCTGGTGATCTTTCAGGAGATAGGTGAGTGAGAAGTAGATGGGTACAGGGCAGGCGACACTCTTCCTTTCCCAGTATGGGTTCCAACTTGCAAAGCCAGAGCTGGAAGAGTGAGGATAGTGATTTGGGATTTGAGGACCCCTCTGCACTGGAAGGAAGGGAGCCAGGTGTCTTTGGTGAGCGCTCAGGGAGAGCTGTGCACTGCGAGGGTTCATGCTGCCCTTGTTGAAATCCTAGCAGCTCTGGCATCAGCCAGCAGCACCTGACAGTCAGGCCGGCGGTCCCTGCAGAGCTGGGCGGCACACTCATGCTTTCAATCCTCCACTCTCTGAATGGAGATCTACTAGTCACCTGTGTGTCCTTTATACAGTCACCACACAGCACGACTACACCTGAGCAGGAAACAGACTGAACTGTCTGCCCTTCCGGAACTCACTTTCCAGTGGGGAAACACACTCTAGAGAAATAGGGGAAATGTGTCAAATGGTGATGAGTGCAGTGTAGACAGACAGAAAGCCTGGAAGAAGACAGAGCTGGAGGTGTGAGCATGAGCTTGTGCCCCGAGAGTGACAGCTGATCTGATCTGAAGTGGATGGGGGAAGATGCCATATGGATGTGTGGTCAAAGGAGCAGCAGAGGCAAAGGCCCTGAGCTGAGCATGTAAGTGTCCAGATCAGTGTAGTAGGAGCAGAGGGAGCAGGGAAGAGAGGGTGGACACGTCTGTTGTCCACCAAGACTAGTGAAAGGACTTGGAATAGGAGTGGGACGATTAGAAAGTGATTTACCAAGATGGGGAAACTCATAGGATGAGAACATCTGAGGAGTACTTGGTGTATGTGTGTGTGTGTGTGTGTGTGTGTGTGTGTGTGTGTGTGTGTGTGTGTGTGTGCAGACACCCTTGTATGCACGAAAGCCCAGGTCAGCATATGTGGAGGTCTGAGGACAATTTTTGGGAGTCAGCTTTCTCCGTCTCCTATATGGGTCCCAGGGATGGAACTCAGGTCATTATCCTGGCAGCAGGTGTCTTTACCCACTCCAGCACCATGGAGCCTGTGTACTGGCTTCTTTAATCCCATACAGTGCATGGAAACCTAGAACTTTCTATGTAGCCAAGGATGCCCTTGAAATTCTTTTTTTCATCTTTTATCTCTCAAGTGCTGGTATTACAGTCAAGTGGTACTATGCTTGGCTAGTTTGATTTTGGGAGACAGTGTCTTATGTAGCCTTAATTTAATATGTAGCCAAGGATGACTTTTCCCTTTTTCTGTTTTTTTTTTCCCCCTGAGACAGGGTTTCTCTGTGTAGCTTTGCTCCTTTCCTGGGTCTCGCTTTGTAGACCAGGCTGGCCACGAACTCACAAAGATCGCCTGCCTCTGCCTCCCGAGTGCTGGGATTATAGATGTGTGCCACCACTGCCTGGCCCCTTTTTTTCTCTCTAGTTTATTTTGTTTCAGTATTTATTTTAAGACTGGACTTCACTATTTAGCAAGGCTGTCTTGGAGCTCACTATGTAGTCCAGGCTAGCCTCAATCTCTTTTGATCCTCTTCCCTCCACCTTCTGAGTGCTAGGATTACAGGAGCCTCAAGTCCAGGGTCCCAAATGTAACCTTGAACTCCTGATCCTTCTTCTTCTTTCTAAGTTGTGGGGTTATGAAAAGTGGACCACTATGCCCAGCTCATTTTGGGGGAAGGGGGAGCGGCACTTTGTTTCAAAACCAGGCTCAGTGTATAGTCCAGACTGACTCTGAACTCAGGATTCCCCTGTCCCACCCAGGAGTGCTGGGCTTAAAGGCATTCGATGGCACACCTGGCTTTGGATTTAGTAACTTTGATGATGCCCTTTTCACAGACCTGGGAGGTGTTAAGAGGTGTTTCCAAGGGTGGGGACTTTACTTCAGAGCCATTGGCCTCTGGCTTGAACTTAAAGTCCTGTCCTGGGTAAGGTCACCCAGGAGTGACTGTGCCAGGAATGGGGACACCTCAGCTTCTGGAGGTGGAGCTGACAGTGAGGAAACAGCCCAGGAGAGAGACATGAGGGAACATCCTGAGGGGTGGAGGAGGTCAGGAGAGGTCAGTGTCCTGAAGTCAGTGAAGAAAACGTTCCCTGAAGAAGGAAATAAGCCAAGAGTGAGGGCTGACACCTGCAGCCCCAGGGCTGGGGGAGCAAAGGGAGGTAGATGGCTGCAAGTTCAAGGCCAGGGTGGGTAAATTTGTCCCTGGTGAGTTTCTAGTGAGTCCCTGCAACTTCTGCAGTGATACCCTAACCCAAAAACAAACAAAAACAAATAGGAAGAGAGCAGGTCAATGGACCACAGGTAGAGGGTCCGTCAGGAGCAGCCTGGAAACTAATTATTGGACTCAGCCACCTGAAGACCTGTTTCCATCCTGACAGAAGCAGTTAGAGGCTCAAAGAAAACCACAGAGAGGAGTTAGTCAGTGAATATGAACAGCTCTTGCAAAGCTGCTTCAGACCCCAGGGCTCCAACCAGGCTCACAGAGGATGTGAGATGGATGCTGCCCTCTCCAGCTCTCAGGCTGTCACTGAGCAGAGCTGTGTTGTTCTGGAATGCCTATGGTGCAGGGTAAAAGATTCACCAGAGCAGAACTGGCATTAGAGTTTTAATGAAGAATAGACTCTGTGGACAGAGACACAGCAGGCTGGTTCTGAGAGAAAATTGCACCCCAGCAGGAGTGGGGCACTTTCACCACAGTTGAGAACAGTTACCTGCCCCCTTCATTTTGCCCTCTGTGTACTTGTTTGAGGGGACAAGGTGGGCAGCTCACTATTTGTCCACAGTGACTCCTGTCACACCCGGTGTCCATTTGGGGTGCTGGCTCTTTAGGCTCTGAATGTTTGTAAATTAGCACAGGTCACTCTGTCAGGATCTGAGAAGCAGAAGAATTGGTTTTCACTTTTAGCCTTTGCTTGTGAGTGCCACAGGGACTTCATGTACCTCATCCTGGTCCTGGCAATCCTCCTGCTTCAGTCTTCTGAGTAATGAGATTACAGATTTGTGTCAGCACACCTGACTTCTACTTTGTTGTTTTTATTAATGTGATGAGCAGCCGAGAATAACCTTGACTTCTAATCCTCCTCCCTCTGCCTGCCAAGGGCTGGGACCATATGTGTACTCCCATTCTCCAATTTACACAGTCCTGGGGTCTTGCCGGGGGGGGGGGGCTGGTGCATGCTGGGAAAGCACTCTATCTGCCGTGCTCTGGCTACCTCTCCATCCCCACATGGCCTTCTGCAGCTTGTTAGCACCTGACAAACAGAGCTACACAGGAAACGTTCTTTTATCTGTTCCTGCTGAGGGGAAATTCATGGGACATCAGCTTTTCACCTTTGCTATACCCCAACACTACTGTCAACACTTGTGTAAGGTTTTATCTGGATGTATGTTTACATTTTTCTTGTGCCTCCATCTCCAGAGGATTCAGTGCCCTCTTCTTGACTTTTCCGGTACCAGGCACACAGAGTGCCCATACACACATGGAGGCAAAAAACTCACAGACACAAATAAAAATAAAAGCATCTATATAATGTTCAAGTTTATGAATGTGTATTTGTGTGAATGTCTTGTATTCAGGTGCTCACTGAGGACGGAAGAAATAGTGGTACCCCAGAGTTGGAATTACAGGTGGTTGTGAGTCACCAGACTTTAGTGCTGGGACATGGGCCCTCTGCAAAAACAGAACACAACTTAACTACTCAACCATCTCTTCAGTCTACCCAACACACACACTCACACACACAGACTCACACACCATTTCTTTATTATACTATGTATTTTGCTAAGTTGTAAGAATTCTTTATATCTTCTGGATATTAACCTCAGAAATATGTTTCACAAATATTCTCTTTTATTCTGGAGACTGACCTCACCCACCTGCTTCTAGCTTCTTCTTCTTTCTTTAATTATTTTTTTTTTGTTTTTTTTTTGACAGGGTTTCTCTGTGTAGTTTTGATGCCTTTCCTGGAACTCACTCTGTAGCCCAGGTTGGCCTCGAACTCACAGAGATCCACTTGCCTTTGCCTCCCGAGTGCTGGGATTAAAGGCGAGCACCACCACTGCCCGGCCGCTTCCAGCTTCTTATACTGTGGGGTGAGACCCCATGGGGGATTATGTAACTGAATCTGGGGCTTGACAAACATGTGACAACAGTATTCTGAATGCACAATGATAAAAAATTAATTCAATATCAAAGGTGAAGTGAATGGCGTCCTCTGGCAGTTGTGCATCTCCCGCTCTACTGTAGCCTTGGTTCTGGACCCCAAACACATGCACTTTGCATTGTGCATGCTGTCCTGCATGAGTGCCAGCAAATGCTGCTTCAACACTCTGCTCAGAATTCAGGCTACTGCATGTTATGAACTCAGTTCTTATTGTGCATACAATGTTTATGCCCTTATAGAAACAGTGGTTTAATTGCAAGAATCAAGGACTTTTAATATTTTCTCCAGTGTTTAAATACCAAGTTAATGTCTCTTTCTATTATATTGTGATTCAATGTTGGATTTTAGAATTTGCTGTTTGGTCGGGCTGAATCGATGTCTCTGTGGTTAAGAGCACTTAGGGTCTGGGTTCAGTTCCCAGCCCTCACACGGCAGCTTACAAATGTTGATAACTCCAGTTCCAGAGGACCTGAGCTCCTCTTCTGGCCTCTGTGGCTGCACACAAGTGGTACATAGATACATATAGGAAAAACACCCATACACACAAAATAAAAAAAAAATCTTTTAAAAGTAACGTTTTGATTCATGATTTCATCATTGTTTTTCTTGGCTAGGAGACATGATAAACATGGACACCCTTAGAAAGGTTGTTGAAATGCCAATACCTGGAGTGTACGTTGTGCCTCTAGAGATTGGGAAGAACATAATGGAGGTAAGAAAGACATCAGCCAAAGGTTTGCTGCCAAGTTTGACAGACAAATGTCATTTGAACACTATGCCTTGCAGACCATATCCCCACTGGTTTCATTTGGTTTTAGGATGCAGGATTTTGCTAAGTAGCCCAGGCTAGCCTGGAACTTGATCTCCCTGCCCCAGCCCCTGAGGGTTGGCATTGCAGGCATGTGCCATCCTGCTCATGACTCTACTGGAGACAGGAGGGTCTCACCCTGTACAGGTCACTTTTCTGTTGCTGTGATAAAAAGAAACTTATGTAGAATTTGTATGGACTTAGGGTTGCTAAGGGATAAGAGTTCATCACGGCAGAAAGACATGGCATCAGGAGAGGGAAGGTGAGAGAGCACAGCTTCCAGTGCAGACAGGAAGCAGGGAGAGCAACCTGGAAGTGAGGCAAGGCTGTGAGTCCTTAAAGCCCACCCCAGTGATAGACTTCCTACAGCAAGGCTGCCCCTCCCGCATCATCCCCAAACAGCACACCAACTGGGGACCACGTGTTTAGATATCTGAGTCTATGGGAACATTCTCCTTCAAACCCCCAAACAACTTAAGGCAGTTCCCCTCTTAGAGAAGATGCCAGTTACCAACAGTCCCACCTTTGATTTCTCACTGTCCACTCTTTAGGAAATGGAGAACAACGCCTTGAATGCCAGTTCTGAAGTGTGTCAGATTCTTGCTAACAATCCTTTTTTGCAGCAAGGCTACATTTCTATTACATTCTCCAAGAGACTCCAGATGCTGTAAGTATCCTTCTGTTCCTTAGCAGCACTTACACGGAATTGAAGTTTTTTCCATTCCAATAAACTGACTGTAAGGATTTGGATCCTCCCATAGTAATGAAAAGAATTTATATTTATTCTTAAGATGTCCCTGTGAGAAGCTTTGTGGACTTAATTTATTTTCTCTCTCTGTGTATGTGTGTGTTCCTCTCTGTGTGTGCACATGTGTGAGGTCAACATTGGGTGTCTTCCTCTGCCTTACCATTTTAGAATATTTTTAAAATTTTATTTATTTATTTATTTTTGAGACAGGGTTTCTTTGTGTAGTTTTAGTGCCTGTCCTGGATATTGCTCTGTAGATCAGGATGGCCTCAAACTCACAGACCTGCCTCTGCCTCCCAAGTGCTGGGATTAAAGGCGTACACCTCCGTTGCTCAGCATAGTTTATTTTATATTAATCATGTGGGCATGTGCACATGTGTGCAATGTCACAGAGGCCAGAGGAGGGCATCGGATCATCTCAAGCTGGAGTTACAGGTGATTGTGGTTGCTAGGAACCGAATTTGAGTCCTCTGTAAGAGGAGCAAACACTTTTAATAGCCGAGCAATCTCTCCAGCCCTCTACTTTACTTTAAAAATTTAAACTTATATCATTTACTTAGTGTGTGCTTGCTACATAACATGATGATGATGATGATGATGATGATGATGAGAAGTAGAAGGAGTAGGAGGAGTAGGAGGAGGAGGAAAAGGAGGAGAAAAGTCTCCATGAATTTGTACCTCATTACTGAGATAGCTTGGCTGATTGAGAAGCCCCAGAGACCCTCCAGTCTCTACCTCCCTGGAGCTGATATTATCAAATTACTGCTATGCCTGGATATTTTGCTTTTTTGGTGGGGGTTTGGGGAGCATGCAATCCAGGCTCAGTTGCTCACATTGCATGACAAGCACTTCTCTGGCTGAGCCATCCGCCCAGCCTCTCTTGTTTTATTTTCTGTCTCACTTTTTAAAAATTTTTATATATTTACATATGAGTGTTCTGTTTGCATGTACACCTGCATGCCTGAGGAGGTCATTGGACCCCACTATAGATGGTTGTGAGTCCCCATGTGGTTACTGGGAATTGAACTCAGGACCTCTGGAAGAGCAGTCAGTGCTCTTAACCTCTGAACCATCTTTCCAGTACTCACTTGATTGATTTTCTATGAAAGGTTTGTCATCAGCCTTAGGGGAGGAAGATCCTGTAACTCCGTGGTTTTGGGACCCATGGTGTATTAAATAGCTTAATTTGAGAAGTGACTGTTGATACATTCCAATCTGACCTTCAGAGCTGACAGCCACCTTTGATTTCTCCAGGAAGGACCTTGCTGAGAAATGCCAAATACCTACCATGAAAGATATGGTCTTAGTTTCTGGTAAAAAGTTTAAAAAGTAAGTTCTGCCTTTTAAAAATTTGTTTTTATTATTTTATGTGTATGGGTGTTTTCCCTGCATGTATGTCTAAGAGAATGTCTGATTCTCTGGAATTGGAGTTACAGACAGTTGTGAGTCACAAAGTCAGTGCTGGGAATCAAATTGAAGATCTCTGGAACTTAATTATCTTTTATTTTTTAAGGTTTTTTTGAGACAGAATTTCCCTGTAACAGCCCTAGCTTTCCTGGAACTAGCTCTGTAGACCTGGCTGGCCTCGAACTCACAGATATCTGCTTGCCTCTGCCCCCTCAATGCTGGGATTAAAGTTTGTGTGCCACCACTGCCCGGAGAACTTAAGTAAATTAAGAACCTAGGCTCTCAACTGCGGAGCCTTCTCTCCAGCCCCTGCTTTCAGTTCTTTATACCATTGTTTTCTTTTCTGACCTGTTTCCACCTGATACTTTGAATTTTTGTTTCCCTTTGAGAAAAGCCTTGTTTTGTATCCCAGGCTTGTGTCAAGCTCTAGCAACACTCCTGCCTCAGCCTTCTGTGTGCTGGATTGTAAGCATGTGCCGTCACAGCCAGCACCCACTCATTTAAAGAAAAAACCTAGCAGTTTGATTGCATTTGAAGTCAACTGCCCTACTCAACACTCAAATTGTGTTTGAAGTCAACTGCATCATATAACAAACCGGCCATCACTCATGAGGAAGCAGCAAGTGTCTTGGGATTGCAAAGCTCTGTGGCACAGGAGAATCATTAGGTCTCTCTCTCTCTCCATATTAATTGACAGGATTTCATGGGGGTAAGATGGTTCCCACCACATGGCAGGCAGTACTTGGATAGTGTTTCTGTGTGTGTGCAGGTGTCTGCAGGTGCAGGGGAGGCCAGAAGCAGGCGTCAGATCCCCTGAAACTGGAGTACAGGCATCTGTGAAGAGACTGATGTGGGTGTTGGGATCCTAACTTGGCTCCTCTGGAAGAGCAGTGCACACTCAACTACTAAGCCAACTCTCCAGGCCCTAAAACTAACTTCCATTACACTTATTTATGTATTGTGTGTGGTCACACTTGTGCCATGGTGTGCTTGTGGAGGTAGAGGACAAGTTAATGGAGTCACTAGTTTCTTTCTTCCATGTGGTACTCAGGGACTGAACTGAGGTCACCAGGCTTGGCAGCTGCTGCCTTTAGCTGCTGTACCATCTCCACAGAGAGGAGTCAAGGATGTCTCCAAGTTATCAGTTTGAGCAACTGGCTGAATAGGATTGTCATTTACAGAAACTGGGAGCCACGGGAGAGTAACAGAGGGCATGTGTGGTTGTTTAGACAGACAGTTTGACTGTGGTGTGAAGAGACAGGATGTCGACTTCATTTGTAAGCACAGTTTGAGATGGCAAATCAGTAGATTGGCAGACCAATGGCCTTTCAGTTTCAGGCCATTGAACACACGTGTCTGAAGTTCAAGATGGCGACAGGGCTGGATACATTCAGAAATGCATATATACAGTAATATACATTATATATACAGTGTATATATTACTCTTGTTTGCTTTAACTTCTATTATGGAAAATTATACATTTACATAAAAAGAGAGTAGTAGAGTGAATATTTTTGTGCTTACTTTCATCCCTCCTTAACATTTGTTAGTTTTGGTCTGGTAAGACGGCTCAGTGGATTACAACTGGTTGCCAGGCAAACCTGACCAGCTGACTTAGACTATCAGATCCCTGGTGGAAGGAGACACCAGCTCCAGAAAGTTGTCTCTGCCCTCCACACATGGGCCATGGCACCCACATTCACACTCAATCTTGTCCCATATCTCCAACTCCTCTTCCAAGGGCCACAGTAGTTTAAAGCAAAGTCCCATTCTGTGACCCATAAATACTTGTCATTAAAGAGAAGAGAAGAAGCCTTTAAACTGGTGTGGCGGCACGTGTCCTTAATGCCAGCCCTCAGGAGATGGAGGCAGTAGGATCTGAAGTTCAAGATTAGCCTTGGCTATAAAGTGAATTTGAGGCTAGCCTGGGATACAAGAAATAGTGCTCAAAAAAAAAACCCAACAAAACAACAACAAAAAAAAACAAAACAAACAAACAACAACAAAAAAAAAACCACCACCAACAACAAAAACGAACCCTACTTGGGTTAAGAAATACACTTTTTCATGGAAACCCTGATGCAAAATTTTGATCAAAATGTGTTCAAAAGTAACCGGAGAAGCTGGGTGTAGTGACAAAGGCATGTAATACCAGGATTAGGGAGGCAGAGGCAGAGGCAGGCTGATCTGTGAGTTTGAGGATAGCTTGGTCTAATCAGTAAGTTTAGGACAGCTAGAGCTACTTGGTGAGACCCTGTCTCAAAAAAGTGGGGGTCTTGGGTATCAGGAATGTAAGCTAGAGAGATGCTCATTTGCTAATAACCTTTAATTGCTCTTGCAGAATGATGAGGAAACTTTCCACACGTTTAAAACGACAGTGATGGGTCACAAGACAAGTCCACAGCGAGTGCAAAGCATCGTAAACACAGCAGTGCTCTGCACCCCATGGTGACTCTTGAGACACAACCTAACTGCAAAAGGCCAACCCTGTCTGCAAAGAAGAACTAGTCTCCTGCTTCAGCACACAGCTCCCCCCTTTACTCTCTCTTTCTCCTAGCTTGGTAAAAGGGTCCTAGTCTGTGAGAGAGGCATGCTTGCTTAGTGTGAACTGTTCTCAGCTTCTCTGAAATAAACCCGCATGCATTTGAGTCCAGTCTCCTGACATCTTTTTTCACACTATTTCCTAACACTGTACTCAATCCTGGAACAGTCACTCTGAGCAGGAGACCCTCTGGCCACCCAGGGAGCAGGTGCAGCTGCAGCTCACACAGGGCTAACCCTTGATCCTGAGGTGTCCCTGAGGTAGTTCCACCCTATCTCTGAACTTCCCTTACTTTCTCCCACTCACCCTCCCTCTTCCCGCCCTCTGGATAGAGAATTGCAGATTTTCTTGGACTAAGGACCTGTTCACCCAGACTGGTGGGTCCTGGCATGGGCAGCTCTCAAAACTCTAGGCTTGTTTTACCAACTGCTCACTTGTTAATGCACTTGGCCTTCCTCTTCTCTCTCCCTCCCTCCCCTGAACCTCTGTCCCCTCCCCTCTTTTTCCCCCAGAATTAACCCCAGAAAAAATGAAGGTCATTCTCCCCTTGCAGTCAGACATCCAATCTGAGGATGGCCTGTGAGGTGATGAGTGTCTTCTGTCTGGATGAAATTTGGGGCTCCCTCCTCTTCCCTGTGATCACCCTTCTCTCCAGGAGAGGACCACCATCTCTGTTAGAACCAGGGACCCCCATCCTCTAACAGACACCCTAACTTCTCACTACTCCTGGCTTATCAAAATTCACTTCCAGGGATTGAACTCAGGACTTCATGCTTGGCTTCAGCTGCCTTAACCACTAAGCAGATTCTATTTCAGCGTGTGTGCCCTTGTGAGAAATTAGGTGAGGTCCACAGAGGCACCAGCTCTTCAGCACTGTGCTTCATGGAAGCAGAGGCTGTGTGGAAGGAAGACAGGACTCTGCCTTGTGTCGGGACTGGGAATGGAGACTTGATTTTCCTCCAGGGCTAGTCATGGCAGGTGGTGTTTGTTCTGGATCTTGAAAGAAAGCGAGGATTCCAGTGGGTAAAGATGAAATTATAGAGGAGGAAGCTTTAGCTAGTGAGAGCAGGAGGAAGGTGTCTTATTAGAGATCCAGTCAGGGATCCAGACTGTCATGGAGGGCATGTCTTGGGTGCAGCAGAGAGAGGTTGGAACCTGGCTTCTCTTATCCAGGCTGCAATCTAGTTTATAGCCAGAGACTCTTGTCACTGTGTCCCCTCCTCAGTATGTGTGTGTTCTGTGCACAGTGTTTTCTCTTCTTCTAGATTCAAGGTATCAATTAGCTACTCAAAAATTTTTGATTGAAAAACGTTAAAAAGAATCCATTAAGTAGTACAGTGGGATCTGCAACACTGGCTTTATATAGGAGGAAGTGGTGAAGGCCTGTCATAACGACACACCTTTAATCCCAGCACGCAGAAGGCAGAGGCCAGGAGATCCCTGTGAGTTCAAGGCCAGCCTGGTCTACATAGCAAGTCTCAGGATAGCCAGGACTACACAAACAATGTGTCTCAAGAAAAGTGAAAAATTAAAAAAAACCAAAAACCCAGACCTTGGTGGTACATGCCTTTAATCTCAGCTCTCAGAAAGAAGCAAGTTAGCCGGGCGGTGGTGGCGCACGCCTTTAATCCCAGCACTCGGGAGGCAGAGCCAGGCGGATCTCTGTGAGTTCGAGGCCAGCTTGGGCTACCAAGTGAGCTCCAGGAAAGGCGCAAAATTACGCAGAGAAACCCTGTCTCGAAAAACCAAAAAAAAAAAAAAAAAAGAAGCAAGTTGTTTTCTGGGGTTGATGCCAGCCTGGTTTACAGAGCAATCCAGGACAGCAGGGCTACACAGAAAAGCCCTGTCTGGAAAAACAGAAAAAAGAAAGAAAGTCATTCAGTCAACAATGGGTAGGGGGTAAAGGCGCTGTTACCAAGCCTGATTACCTGAGTTTCTTCCCTGGTACCCAGGTGGTGGGAGCAGAGAACTGACTCCTCAAAGTTGTGTTCTGACAAATACATCCACCGTACGTGCCCATACACATGTGCATCAAAATTCAAAATAAATAAGTAAAATGTAATAAAAACATAAGCCTAAGAGAGGGTTCACTGGTTAAGCATACTCACTGGTTTCTCAGAAGACCCAGGCTTGGCTGCCAGAACCCACAGCATCTGTAACTCCAGTTCCAGTGGACCCAATGCTCTCTTCAGTCACTCCAGATACCTAGCACACACATGGTGTACATACATACATACATGCAGACACACACGTATACATAGAATTAAAGAAATGAATCATTTTAAGTAATAAAAACAAAGAAAGGAAAGTAGGCTCGGGGCTCGGGAGAGCTCAGTGAGTGAAGGGCTTGCTGCACAAGTGTGGGAACTGATCGGATCCACATCCTCAGGGGTGGGACGTGCACCTGTCATCCTGTGCTGAGGAGTGAGGACAAGGGGGTCCCTGGGGCCACGCAGTCTACCCACATCACCAGGTCCCAGGGTTAATGGGAAACTGTCTCAAAAATAAGGTGAGAGGGATTGAGGAAGAAACCAGATAGGTCTCTGTCATGTAGCTCAGGTTGTCTTGGAACTCTCTGTGTAGCTGTGGGTGACCTTGAACTCATGCTCCTCCTGCCTCTGCCTTGTTAGTGCTGGGATTATAGGCCTCGGCCACCATACCCAACTGGTATTTTACTTTATACACTTCTGTATGGTTTGTATTTTTACAGCAAGAATACATAGCAAGACTGACACACTGTGTGTGTGTGTGTGTGTGTGTGTGTGTGTGTGTGTGTGTGTGTGTGTCTGCCTGTCTGTCTGTCTGTCTGCTTGCCTGCCTGTCTGTGTGTCTGTGCATGTGGAGGCCCAGGATGTTCTGAGGTGTAGTTGCTCAGGAGTCATCTATTTACTTCTGAGACAGGGTTCTCTCACTGGCCTGGACCTTTTGAAGTAGCCTTGGCTGGGTGGCCAGAGATCTCCAGGAACCTTCCCAGTGCTAGAATTACAAGCACTCACCACCTTGCCTGGAATTTTCACCTGGGTTCTGGGGAGCAAACCCAGGCCCTGGCACTTAAAAGGCAAGCACCTTACTGACTGAGCTATTCCAGCCCTTTGTTGGATTTTATTTATTTACTTCTTACTTATTTACTTAAAGTTAATGGTGTTCTCTTTGAATGTGTATCTGCGTGCCATATGAATGCCTGATGCCCATGGAATCCTGAAGAGTGGGTCAGATCCCTTGGAACAGTCGTTATATGTAGTTATGATCCACAATGATAACCTGGGTCTGTAGGAAGAGCAGCTAGTGCTCTTATCTGCTAACCCCCCACCCCAGTACTTTCATTTTTTAATCATAGACTCTCATTTTATAGTCCTGGCTGGACTGGAAATAGCTGTGTAGCCAAACTGGCCTAGAACTTGTGGCAGTTTTCCTGCCTCTGCCTCAGTAGTGCTGGGATTATAGGCCTGGGCCACCATGCCTGCTGTGGAAACACAACTTTACAAAGAAGAATAAAATGATATATACACATCAACAGTTTCATGTAAAATGCTGCACTGACCAGTCATGGCAGCACACACCTTTAATCGCAGCACTTGAGGCAGACGCAGGTGAATCTCTCTGAGTTCAGGCAGCCAGGGTTACATAGAGTGTTCCTCAAAACAAAGTTGGCCTGGCCAGGGCAGAGACTGATTCTGTTGACAAGCTGGGGGGGGGCACTTCCCTCCCTGAGGTTAATTGTCACATCACCCCACACCCTGAATGACACCTACATCCTGTTTCTTCATAACACAGAGGCGTCACCTAGAACAGAGAAGTGTACAGGATAGCATGGATGTGAGTACACACCCACCTACTCACCACCCCCACTCACACCTGCAGGTGCGCACACACACAATAACTAAATAAATATATAAATATGATACAAATTAATGTCTGTTTCTCAGAGGTGGTTTCGCAGTTAAGGGCACACACTGTTCTTCTCCAGGACTTGAGTTCAGACCCCAGCACTCTCTCAGTTGTCTCACAACTGCCTGCAATTCCAGCTTCTGGGGATCTGACGCCCTCTTCTGTCCTCCACAGGAACCCACACTGATAGGCACATACCCTTCACAATACAATATGTAATAAGTCATTTAAAACTTAAAATATTTAATTTCAGGCTGGGGAGATTGCTCATTAGTTAAGAGCACTGGCTGCTCTTGCTTAAATCATAGAATTAAGTAAATAAATGATTAACTCTCAGCACCCACACAGGGGCTCATGACTCTGTGTAGCTGAGTTCAAGCTGGTCTGACACCATCTTCTGGCCACCATGGACACTAGGTATGTATGTGATATACAGACATACATGCAAGCAAAGCTGTATACACATAAAAATATATAAAATAATTAATTAAAAAGAAAATGTCATTCTGGCCAGGCATTGTGCTCACACCTATAATAGAAACACTCAGAAGACTGAAGCAAGAAATGTAAGAGTTCAAGACCCTTACATAGCAACATGTTGTATCAGGAGGGAAGGAAGGAAGGGAGGGAGGGAGGGAGGTAGAAAGGAGGGGAGGAAAGAAAAGGAAAGAAAGAAGGAAGGAAGGGAGTGAGGTATGGAGGGAGGGAGAAAGGATGGAAGAAAGGGAAAAAGAATCATTGTTCTGTGTCAAATGAGTCCATCATACAGAAAGCCACAAGATTCCTCAGTTTTTCTGCCCAGACCACTCTTCCCCAGCATCTGCATGGCTAGTCCATCTCTTCTGCTTCTAAGACACAGCGGGTTCAGTAGAGAGGAAGGGCACATTAACCTTCAGCAGGGCGTTAGCAGGAGAGCTATAGTATTGTGGTCACAGACAGCCATGGGGGACTTGAAGGGAAAGAGACTTCAGTTTAGAAACACAGAGGGAGTTTCTGGCTCTTTCAGGTTTTCAGGATTCAGTTAAAGTTTTATATCATATGACCTGTGTGTTATAAGACAAGAAAGCATGGGAAAAATAAATGTAGGGTCATACCAGTGTAAACATATACATTCTACTATAAATTCACATCAAGTTGAATTTAGCTCTGTGTCTCTGATTGGAACCCAGTCTAGCAGTTTAAAGAGGGAGAATTATTCTGGGCAACTAAAGAAAATAAATTTCTTCCATGGGAATTCAGTGATTAAAATCAAGTACTGCATGCAAAGTTTGTATATTACAAGTAAAGAAAAAAAAAAGGAAGGATTACTAATGAGCCAAGGCTTGAGAGACTGTGGTTTCTCTGTTAGGTGAAAACTGGCTTGGAATTTTGGGAGTACTGCACCATGCCCAGCCTACCTCAGCCCTAAGGTTTTGTTGTTTTTATTGTTATCTTGTTTTAAAAGATTTGTTTGTTTGTGTGTGTGTGAGTGTTTTCCCTCATATATGTAAGTACATTTCACATGTGCCTGGTTCCAACTGTATTGGGTCCCTGGAACTGGAGTTATGGATGGCTATAAACTCCATGTGTGCATTGGGAACTGAACCTGGATCTTCTGCAAGAGCAGCAGGTGTTCCTAACTGTTGAGCCATCTCTCTATCCCAAGCTTAAGTGTCCTGCTTTTCTGGCTAAAATGGAAGTTGATCCATTTCTCAGATATTCATTTCTTTTCAGTCCTGGGGATTGAACCCAGGGCCTCACATATGCTACACAAGCACTCTGCTATTAAGCTATGCCTTCAGCTGTATCTGTTTTTTTTTCTTGTAGAAATAACTGTCTTATTCAATAAGAAACACAGAACCAATGCAAAGAAGAAAGCCAAGAGGTCAGAGCTAAGAGCTAAAAACCTTACCCTTCCTCCTGTGGTGCTCCTACCTCTCTGAAAGAGACCTACTTCCTGTTTGTCTGTCTTTATAAAGACTTTCGGTTCTGCTTTCTCATTGGTTGTAATCCCAACCACATGACCGCCTCATCATTGCCTGTCTAAACAGACCTCCAGGTTTTCTTTTTTTTTTTTTTACTCTTTCACAACTGAGACTTTATTGGTTGAGTACACAGACATTTCAATTCTTAAAACATGGACCCAAATTCTAAGAGTCATTCATTGTGTTCACGTACCCAAAAGAGCCATGTATTATTGTTTCTCTTTGAACTTATTCCAGTGATGTTCCATCCTAAGCTTGGCAAGTTTTCCCTAAGACCTCACATAACAATCAAATGCTCACAATCCTTAATTCCACTGACTCACAATTTTATGCCACATACAGTACATATTCAAAATTTCAATCTTTCACAGCACATTATCACAACTGTTAGGAAAATGGACTGCCATGACCAGAGACAGTTCTGACAGGGCAAGGACCGAGGAGTGGTTTTTTAGGATACAGTTCTACTAGAAACACGAGACCAGAAATAACTGAAAATATTCCAGCCACAAATGCACGACCAAGACTCCAAGTATGCTTTGTGTTGTAGGATATAAAACTAGCCCCCTCTACGGAATGTTATGGTGACCCCCGAGACAGTCACAGCCTCTCCTGATTCAGTATCCTGCTATTTTCTGGTTGTACCAAAAAATAAACAACCAGCAAGTGATTTAACCTCTTAAAAAAATCATTTACACTTAAAAAATGGGATGAGGCAGGACTTCCCCCCACCTTTTAAAAATGTTTCTAGAGCTACTAAAAAACTCGCATTTACAAAATATTTGATAAAAATATTCCTCTGGATTGTACAAGAAGGGAGGCGGGGACACTGACAGACACGATGGATGGTTAGTCGGACTTGGCTTCTTTCTCTTCCACTTCAGAGGCTGGACTCTGGTTCTCAGCCTCTCCATTTTCTGCAGGCACATCTGTGGTTTGCTGGTCAGCCACCTCCGCCTGTTTGCCCTTTGCTCCCCTCTTCCCTTTTGTTTGCACTTTTTTGTCTGATGGTTTATCCTTCCCCGCGGCCTTCTTCGGCTTCGCGTCCACCTTGGCAGGGGCGGGCTTGGCCGACAGCCTCGCCGAGCGCCGCTTGGGCTCCGCCTTGGCCGCTCCGTCCGCGCTAACCTTCCTCTTGGGCATCGTGGCGGCGCTGGGTGGGAGGCGCTTGCGAGGCCGAACCCGTCACGGAGCTACACCGCCTCGGCCGCCACCGCACGAACTACCTCCAGGTTTTCTATGGTTGGTATTGAGATTAAAGGCATGTGTCTCCAATGTTGGATGTGTTCTTGAACACACAGAGATCTATCTAGCTCTGCCTACCAAGTGCTGGGATTAAAGGCATGCACCACCACTGCCCAGCTTTCGCTATGGCTTGCTAATAGCTCTGACCCCCGGGGAACTTTATTTATTAACATACAAATAAAATCACATTTCAGTACAAATAAAATATCACCATATTGTCTGTTATGGTTTTTTTTTTTTTTTTTTTTTTTTTTTTTTTTTTTTTTTTTTTTTGATACAGGGTTTCTCTATAGCCAAGGTTAGCTGGGAACTCAGAAATCCACCTACCTTTGTCTCCCATTGCTGGGATTAAAGGCGAGCACCACCATGCCAGGTCCAGGCTAGATTTTCCCAAAGGAATTGAAGGAGGGGTTTTAGAAGGAGGATGAGATGCAAAGTAGGGATTCAGAGGAGAGAGCAGTCTGGGTAGAGAGGGGTCCCCAGAGGGGAAGTGGAGCAGATTCCAGACAGCTGTTGAGAGGTTCTGTGCACTTGACAGCTGTGAGGGGCCGGGAATGGGAATGAGAGCAGCAGAGTGAATGACCTGTAGGAGGAGAATGGCCTGCAGATTTGGGCTCCAGAAAGAACAAGGAATGAAAGTTGGGGAAGTTTAAGGCATCTGTGGAGGTCAGAGACAGAGCGTGTGCTGGGGAGAAGTTGGTTAGGTGGAGACTCATTGGGGAGACCCAGGCAGACTGGAGAGCAGGGAAAACTGTGGACTTTTAGGTTTGGGTAGACAGGCAGACCCAGCAGAGGTCTGTGGGTGATTTGCCTGACTGAAAAGCTTGTTGTGAGACTGAGGAGGAACATCCAGCTGTCAGAGCTCTGTGGAGGAAGCTTGAGAGAGACAATGAGAGACATCCAGTACAGGGTTGGGTGGAGTGCTGTTCTCTCCTTCTCCTACGTCGGTCCCAGGGATGGAACTCAGGTCATTGTCTTGGCAGCAGGTGTCTTTACCCACTCCAGCACCATGCAGCCTTGTGTACTGGCTTCTTTAATCCCATAGAGTGCATGAAGCCTAGAACTTTCTATGTAACCAGGGATACCCTTGATCTCCTGTTCTTGTCTCTACTGCCCAAGTGCTAGGAAACATTCGTGTCTTACTATGCCTGACTTATTTGATTTTTGAAGAAAGTGTCTCCTGTAGCCCAATTATCCCATATTTGATATGTAGCCAAGGATGACCCTTTTTCCTTTTTCTTTCTCTCTATTTTATTTTGTTTCAGTATTTATTTAAGACAGGGTCTTCCTCTGTAGCTATATCTGTCTTGGAGCTCACTATGTAGTCCAGGCTAGCCTCAAATCTTTCATGATTCTCTTGTCTTTGCCTCCTGAGTGCAGGGAATAAAGGAGCTTCAAGTCCACGGTCCCAAAGGTAACCTTGAACTTTCCAAGTTGTGGGGTTACAAAAAGTGCACAGCCCAGAGAGAGAGAGAGAGACACGAGGGAACATCCTGAAGAGTGGTGGGAGGTAAGGAGAGGTCAGTGTCCTTGATACCAGTGGAAAAAAATATTCCCTGAAGAAGGAACAAGCCCCCATGGGGTCCCAAGGCTGAGGAGGCCAAGGAAGGTAGATGACTGCAAGTTCATCTAATCACTAGTGAGATTCTAGTGAGTTCCTGCACACTCTGGAGTCATACCCCACCTCAGAAACTGACAAATAAACAACAACACACATCACCAAAACCCCACACCAGTGAAATAGGAAGAGAGCAGGTCAATGGACCACAGGTGGGCAGGTCCATCAGGAGCAGCCTGAGAACTGATTTTTGAACTAGCCATCTCAAGATCTGTATCCATCTTGACAGAAACAGTTAGAGATTGATCTCTTTGGAATGAGTTAAAGAAAACCACAGAGAGGAGTTAGTCAGTGAATACGGACAGCTCTTGCAAGGCTGCTTCAGACCCCAGGGCTGGAGCCAGGCTCACAGAGGATGTGAGATGGATGCTGCCCTCTTCAGCACTCAGGCTGTCACTGAGCAGAGCTGTGTTGTTCTGGAATGTCTGTGGTGCAGGGTAAAGATTCACCAGAGCAGAACTGACATTAGAGTTTTAATGAAGAACAGACTCTGTGGACAGAGACACAGCAGGCTGGTTCTGAGAGAGAGAATTGCACCCAGCAGGAGTGGGGCACTTTCACCGCAGCTGAGAACAGTTACCTGGTCCCCCTTCATTTTTCCCTCTGTGTACTTGTTTGAGTGACAAGGTGGGCAGCTCACTATTTGTCCACAGTGACTCCTGTCACACCAGGTGTCCATTTGGGGTGCAGGCTCTTTAGGCTCTGATTGTTTGTAAAGCAGCACAGGTCACTCTGTCAGGATCTGAGAAGCAGGGGAGTTGGTTTTCACTTTAGCCTTTGCTTGTGTGTGCCTTGGTCCTGGCAATCCTCCTGCTTCAGTCTTCTGAGTGATGAGATTACAGATTTGTGTCAGCACAGCTGCCTCCTCCTTTGTTGTTTTTATTAATGTGATGAGCAGCCGAGAATAACCTTGACTTCTAATCCTCCTCCCTCTGCCTGCCAAGTGCTGGGACGATATATGTGCCCCCTTGCCCAGTTTATACATTCCTGGGGTCCTGCCGGGGGCCTGGTGCATGCTGGGAAAGCGCTCTATCAGCGGGGGCTACTAATCCAGCCTCACATGGCCTTCTGCAGCTTGTTAGCACCTGACAGACAGAGCTACACAGGAAGTGTTCTTTTATCTGTTCCTGCTGAGGGGAAATTCCTGGCACATCAGCTTCACCATTTTAAGTGCACAATTCGGTGGCCTTGAGCCTGTTCACCAGCTGAGGCAACCACAGCTTCTCTCTAGTTTCAGAACTGTGAGCACCAGGCAAACCTCCACATGGGTGAAGTCATTGTGTCCTCCCCCTCCTCTCACTGCTGATAACCTCCCCCTATTCTCTGTGCCGCGGGGTTTCTTATTCTGGACACAACAGGTGAAGGTGTGGATAATTTGTCTTTTGTGTGGGGTTATTGTAAGGAACATGCTTTGAGGTTGTAGCATGCGTTCTGGGCTTCATTCCTCTTCATGGGTGAATAGTATTCCAGTGTGTGACTATACCACAGGTTATTCATACAGTAATGGGTATTTGGGCTGTTTTTACCGTTTGCTATCACCACAATACTGCTGTAAACATTTGTGTAAGGTTTTATCTGAATATTTGTTTAGATTTTTCTTGTGTATAAATGTAGGAGTGCAATTACTGGGTCATTGGATAATTACATGTTTAGTTACTTTTTAGCAGTGCCATACTTTTCCACATGGGTTGCATTGTTACTTTTCCACCAAAAATGGACAAGTGTTCCTACTTCTTTTTTTTTTAGTTTTAATTTTTTTAAAAATTTTATAATTTAATTTAATTTTACATATCAGCCACAGATTTCCCTGTCCTCCCCCCCCCATGCCTTCCCCCCAGCCCACATCTATTCCCATCTCCTCCAGGGCAAAGACTCCCCTCGGGATTCAATTCAGCCTGGTAGATTCAGTCCAGGCAGGTCCAGTCCCCTCCTCTCAGGCTGAGCCAAGTGTCCCTGCATAGGCCCCAGGTTCCAAACAGCCAGCTCATGCACTGAGGACGGGTCCCGATCCCACTGCCTGGGGCCTCCCAAACAGTTCAAGCTAATCAACTGTCTCACTTATCCAGAGGGCTTGATCCAGTTGGGGGCTTCTCAGCTATTGGTTCATAGTTCATGTGTTTCCATTTGTTTGGCTATTTCTTTATGTTCTCAAAGTCTGTCTGGTCAGAATTAGAACTTTGTTGTTTTATTTGCATTTCATTAAAGACTGATGGTCCTGTAGTCATTTCTGTCTTCTTGGAGACAAGTCTTTTCATCCTTTCCCATTTCCTTCTTTATGTTTTTGGTTTGTTTTGAGATTTTGATGTTCTTAAAATTTATTTATATTTATTTATTTATGTATTTATTTAATATGTATGAGTATTTGCTTGTATGATTGTCTGTGAACCATGTACATGCAGTACCCACAGAGGTCAGAGAATGTTTTAGATTCTCTGGAATTGTTTCAGACAGCTGTGAGCTACAATGTGGGTGCTGGGAGGAGCAGTCAGTGCTCTTAACCGCTGCACTATTTCCAGGCTCTATTTATTTATTTTGAACGCCTCTGCCTCCTGAATATGAAAGAAAGTCACCACCACCATGCATACTTACTTACATTTTTTTCATTCCACCTGTGTCTGTAGAGGTAACTGACCAGTCAAGAGCATTAGATGCTCTTGCAGAGGACCAAGGTTGGGTTCCCAGCACCCACATGGCAGCTTACAACAGCTTGTGCCTCCATCTCCAGAGGATGCCCCCCACTCTCCTTGAGTCTTCAGGTACCAGGCACACAGGGAGTGTGCATACACACATGGAGGCCAAACACTCACACACAGAAAATAAAAAAAATATTCCAACTTTAAAATGTATGTACATGTATTTATGTGAATCTCTTGTATGCAGGTGCCCACGGATGACAGAAGAAATAGTTGAACCCATTCTTGAAGTTAGAGGTTATTGTGAGTCACCAGACCTTAGTACTGGGCTTGGGCCTCTGCAAAAGAGTAACACAACTTAACAACTCAACCATCTCTTCAGTCTAACACACACACACACACACACACACACACACACACACACACACACACAGTTTCTTTTCTTTTCTTTTTTTTTTTTTTTTTTTTGGTTTTTCGAGACAGGATTTCTCTGTGTAGCTTTGCACCTTTCCTAGAACTTACTTGGTAGCCCAGGCTGGACACACTGTTTCTTTCTTTCTTTTTTTTTATTTCCAAGTTATTTTTAGTTAAAGAAAAAAACAAAACAAACAACCAAAAAAACAAAACAAAACAAAACAAAACAAAACAAAACAAAACAAACAAAAAAAAAACAGGCTTTCCAAGGGTGATAAAATGAACTGTGGGTGAGAAGGAAGGTGTGTGTGGGCTTATCATAAGCTCTTCCTCCAAAGCCTGGAAATGAGAACTGACTGGATCACCAGAGACACTCCTTGTTGGGGTGGGCAGAGCTACCACTGATCAATGGCATGGTCTATATGGGCTCTCGGACAACCACACTGTGCCCACTGACATGATTAGCACTATTATTCTGGGGGACCTTAAGTTAAGGAAAGACACAGGAAGCCAAGACAGTGGCTTATTCAGTTATTCAGTTAGATTCTGAATCCCAATCAAGAAATAGTCTGTATCTGGTGCAACCATAATTTTATTTTTCTTGGAGCGAATTCAAAGGTAGGTTAGATCATTCTGGGGGTCAATTTCACGCACAGTGCTCCTTGCCTTCAAGATGAAGTTGTGCATTTGGTTGGCACATTGTGTAGTAGTGGGATTGTCCACGGTGCTCTTGATGGAAATGTCTTCCGTGTTCACCACAATGGTTCCCTGCACTCTGTTCTGGCTCTGAAGTCTCTTGAGTGTTTCTTCCACCTCTGCCTGCCAGAAAAGGAAACCAATGTTAGCTCATTCATCTAACAAGGAAGGAACACCCAGGTATTTGGCGCTGCCCCAAAGCTGCCCAGACCAGGCCCATGAAGAGTGCGTCTTAGGCCACCACTGGCACCCAGCCCACACACTATTTCTTAATTTCACTATTTGTCTTGTTAAGCTGTAAGAATTCTTCATATCTTCTGAATGTTGAACTCAGACACATTCTCATTTTTTCCTGGAGCCTGAACCCATCCACTAGCTTCCAGCTTCTTATTCTGTGGCATGAGACCCCATGGGGGATTATGTAACTGAATCTCGCTTGAGAAGATTGTGGCAGGAGTATTCTGAACTCATAATGATAAAAATTTAGTTCAATATCAAAGGTGAAGTGCATGGAGTCCTTCTGGCAGTTGTGCATCTCCCACTCCACTGCAGCCTTGGTTCTGAACCCCAAACACATGCACTTTGCATTGTGCATGCTGTCCTGCATGAGTGCCAGCAAATGCTGCCTCAACACTCTGCCCAGACATCAGGCTACTGAAGTTCATGTTATGAACTCAGATCTTTAATTGTGCATGCAATGTTTATGCTCTAATAGAAACAATGGTTTAATTACCAGAATCAAGGACCTTTAATATTTTCTTCAGAGTTTAAATACCAAGTTAATGTCTCTTTTTATTTATTGTGATTCAATGCTGGATTTTAGAATTCGCTGTTGGTGGGGCTGGATAGATTGCTCAGTAGTTAAGAGCACTGGAGGACCTGGAATCAGTGCCCAGCACCCATATGGCAGCTTACAATAGTTTGTAACTTTAATTGCAGAGGACCTGAGCTCTTCTTCTGGCTTCTGTGGTTACTGCACACAAGGGTGTGTGTGTGTGTGTGTGTGTGTGTGTGTGTGTGTGTGTGTGTGTGTGTGTGTATGAAAAACATCCATACACACAAAATAAAAACTTAATGTTTTGCTTCATGAATTTTAATCATCGTTTTTTGTTGTCTAGAGGACCCCCTTGATACAGATGAAATGATGGCTGAAGTGGAAACACCTCGAATTCACTTCTTACCCCAGAAGCTTTAGAAGAACGTGAAGGAGGTAACATAGCAGCTTGTTCCCTGAGACATTTGCTGAGGACTTTGTTTGTTTGTTTATTTTTTGGTTTTTTGAGACAGGGTTTCTCTGTGTAGCTTTGTGCCTTTCCTGGATCTCACTCTGTAGACCAGGCTGGCCTCGAACTCACAAAGATCCACCTGGCTCTGCTTCCCGAGTGCTGGGTTTAAAGGCGTGTGCCACCACCACCCAGCAAACATTTTTTTTTTTTTTTTTTAACTGGAGCGGAGGACTGAACCCAGGGCCTTGCGCTTGCTAGGCAAGCGCTCTACCACTGAGCTAAATCTTCAACCCTTTGCTGAGGACTTTGATAAACAGTTCTATTTGAATGCTTAGCCTTACAGACCATAACCCCACTGGTTTTATTTTATGTTTTAGGGGGGAAGGGCTGCATGATTTTGCTATGTAGCCCAGGCTAGCCTGGAACTTGATCTCCCTGCCCCAGCCCCTGAGTGTTGGCATTGCAGGCATGTGCCATCCTGCTCATGACTCTAATGGAGACGGGAGGGTCTCACCCTGTATGAGTTGCTGTGATAAAAACACCGTGATGAAAACCAACTTATGTAGAGTTTGTATGGACTTATGGCCCCAAAGGGATAAGAGTTCATCACGGCAGAAAGACATGGCATCAGGAGAGGGAAGGTGAGAGAACACAGCTTCCAGTGCAGACAGGAAGCAGGGAGAGTAACCTGGAAGTGAGGCCAGGCTGTGAGTCCTTAAAGCCCACCCCAGTGATAGACTTCCTACAGCAAGGCTGCCCCTCCCCACATCATCCCCAATCAGCACACCAACTGGGGACCACGTGTTTAGATATCTGAGTCTATGGGGGACATTCTTCTTCAAACCCTTCTTGAGACTTAAGTCAGTTCTCCTCTTAGAGCAGATGCAAGTTACCAACAGTCCCACCTTTGATTTCTCACTGCTCCTGTTTTATACATGGAGAATAACGACTTGAATGCCACTTCCAAAATGTGTTAGCGTCTTGCTAAGGATCCTAAATTTCAGCAAGGCTACATTGCTGTTACATTTTCCAAGGGAGTCTACATCTTGTAAGTATCATTCTATTCCATGGCAGCACTTACACAGAATTGAAGTTCCCTCTATTCCAATGAATTGACTGTAATGATTTGGATCCTCTTATAGAAATGAAAAGAAGTTACCTGTAAGATGTCCCTGTGGAAGCATGTGGATTTAATTAATTTTCCTTTTGGGCTTGAGTGCTTGTGTGTGCATGTGTGTGTATGTGTGGTTGTGTGAGTGAGTGGGTAAACATGCTCCTCTGTGTGTGTGCACGAATGTGAGCATGAGTGTGGAGGTTAGAGTTCAATGTTGGGTGATTTCCTCATTTGCTCTCTACATTAAAATTTTATAATATCAAAAAAATCTATTTTTTTTTATTAATTATGTGTGTATGTGGGGGGAGATTCGCATGGCACATCTGCATGCAATGCCCATAGAAGACAGAGGAGAGCATCAGATCACCTCAAGCAGGAGTTACAGGTGATTGTGTGCTACCCATGTGGTTGCTAGGAACTGAACTTGTGTCCTCTGCAAGGGCACAAACACACTTAAACACTGAACCATCTCTCCAGCCCTCTAGTTTAAAGTGTTTAAAGTACATTTATTTATTTAGTGTGTGCATGGTGAGCAACATGATGCTGATGCTGGGATTATAATGCTCACCATGATGATGAGGAAGAGGAGGAGGAGAAGGAGGAGGAGGAGAGGGAGCATAAGAAAATGTCTCTTGGTTAACCTGGAGCTCATTATTACGCTAGACAGGCTGGTTGGAGCCCCGGTATTTTCCTGTCTCTACATCCCCAGATCTGATATCACCAGATTACTGCTCTGCCTGGATTTTTGTCTTTTTTCCGGGGAACATGGAATCCAGGCTCAGTTGCTCACATTTTCATGACAAACACTTCACTGATGAGCCATCTCCCAGCCTCTGTTGATTTATATTCTATGAGAGATTTGTGTTTGTATCCTTCCTTAGGGGAACAAGATCCATAATTCTGTGGTTTGGGGACCCATGGTGTATTAAATAGCTTAATCTGTGAAATGACTGTTGATACATTCCAATCTGACCTTCAGAGCTGATAGTCACCTTTGATTTCTCCAGGAAAAGATGCCCAATAACACTCTGGAAAGGTATCTAACTTTGTGGCAGATAAACATTAAGGTAATTCCATTTTTTTTAAAAATTCGTTTTTATTATTGTATGTGTATTGGTGTTTTTCGTACAGGCAGTTCTAAGAGAATGTCTGATTCTCTGGAAGTGGAGTTACAGAGAGTTGTGAGCTGCCAAGTCAGTGGTGGGAATCGAACTGAAGACCTCTGGAATTTGACTATCTTAAGAACCTCAGCTCTCAACTGCGGAGCCTTCTCTCCAGCCCCTGCTTTCACTTCATTATACCACTGTTCCCTTTTTTAACCCACACCCAACTGATACTTTTATTTCTATTTTCTCTTTGAGATAAATCTTGCTTTGTAGCCCAGGCTGGCCTCAAACTCGCGCAACACTCCTGCCTCAGCCTTCTGAACACTGGATTATAAGCTTGTGCCATCACAGCCAGCACCCACTGATTTAGAGACAAAAAATGGTAGTTTGATAAGTACACTAAGTCAGATCCCCTGAAGCTGGAGTACGGGAATCTGAGAAGCAAGTGATGTGGGTGTTGGGATCCTAACTTGGCTCCTCTGGAAGAGCAGTGCACACTCAACTACTAAGCCAACTCTCCAGGCCCTAAAACCAACTTCCATTACACTTATTTATGTATTGTGTGTGGTCACACTTGTGCCATGGAGTGCTTGTGGAGGTAGAAGACAAGTTAATGGAGTCAGTTGTGTCTTTCTCCCACAGGTACTCAGGGACTGAACTGAGGTCATTAAGCTTGGCAGCAGCTGCCTTTACCTGCTGTACCATCTCCACAGAGAGGAGTCAAGGATGTCTCCAAGTTATCAGTTTGAGCACCTGGCTGAATAGTATTGTCATTTTAAAGACAAGGACAGGAGCTCTGGGGAGGAACAGAGGGCACGTGTGTTTGTTTAGGCAGGCAGTTTCATAGACTGACGAATTGGGCTGTTTTTCAAGCAATTTAAATTATGTGTCTAATATTTAAGATGGTGGGGCTGGACACAATCAGAAATGCATATATACATTAATATACATTACATATATAGTATATAATTAATTTTGCTTACTTTAACTTTTATTATGGGAAAATTATAAATATTTATAAAAACAGAGAGTAAGAGAATGAATATCTCTGTGCTTAGTTACGTCTCTGCTTAACATTTGTTAGTTTTGGTCTGGTAAGACGGCTCAGTGGATTAAAAGTGATTGCCAGGCAAGCCTGACGAGCTGACTTGGACTGTCAGATCCCTGTTGGAAGGAGACACCACCTCCAGAAAGTTGTCTCTGCCCTCCATACCTGGACCCATGTTCACACTCAAACTTGTCCCATATCTCCACCTACTCTTCCAAGGGCCAGAGTAGTTTAAAGCAAAGTCACACACACACACACACACACACACACACACACACACACACACACTATATATATATATATATATATATATATATATATATATATATATATATATATATACTCTATTTTCTGGAGACCTTGAAGAAGAGTCTGATCAAACGGGGTTCCACAGTGGCTGGAGAAGCTGGGTGGAGCGACAGAGGCTTTAATCACAGAATTTGGGAGGCAGATGTAGGCTGATCTGTGAGTTTGAGGACAGCCTGGTCCACTCAGTGAGTTCCTGCACAGCTAGAGCTACACACCTAGACCCTGTCTTGAACAAAAAGAGGGCTGGGGGTCTGGAAGGTGAGCTAGAGAGATGCTCAGTTGCTAATAACCTCTAACTGCTCTTGCAGACGGAATAGGTGACTTTCTGTGATCTCAAATCCAGTGATTGGTCCCAACCCACAGAGAGTGCAAAGCATCATGAACACAGCAGTGCTCTGCACCCCATTGTGACTCTTGAGACACAACCTAACTGCAATAAGCCAACCCTGTCTGCAAAGAAGAACTAGTTTCCTGCTTACGCACACAGCCCCCTTCCTCTCTCCTCCTAGCTTGGTGAAAGGTTCCTAGTCTGTGAGAGAAGCATGCTTGCTTAGTGAGAGCTCTTCTCAGGTTCTCTGAACTAAACCCGCCTGCATTCGAGTCCAGTCTCCTGACTTCTTTTTCCACATTATTTCTTAACACAATACCCAATCCCGGAAGAGGACTTGGAGAAGGAGACCCCCTAGCAACCCAGGGAGCAGGTGCAGCAGCAGGGCACCCAGGGCTAACCCTTGATCCCGAGGTGTCCCTGAGGCAGTTCCACCCTGTATCTGAACCTCCCATACTTTCTCCCACTCACCCTCCCTCTGCCAGCCCCCTGGATTGAGGATTGCAGTTTTCCTTGGGCCAAGGACCTGTTTATCCAGCCTGCCAGGTCCTGGCATGGGCAGCTCTCCAAACACTTAGGCTTGTTTCTCTAATGGCTCCCTTGCTAATCCACCTGGACTTCCTCTTGTCTCTCCCTCTCTCCCCCAACCTCTGTCCCCTCCCCTTCTTCTCCTGCTGGCCCCAGAAAAAAATGAGGGTGGTTCCTTACAGTCAGATACCCAACCCCTTACACTCAGACATGCAACCTGAGGTCAATCATGACCTGTGAGGTGATGGGTGTCTTCTGTCTGGAAGAGTCTTTCGGACTGACTCCCTTATCTTCCTGGTGCTCAACAATCCTCTCCCTGATCCTCTAACAGACACCCTAACTTCTCACCACTCCTGGCTTCTCAAAATTCACTTCCAGGGATTGAACTCAGGACTTTGGGCTTGGCTGCAGCTGCCTTAACCACTAAGCAGATTCTATTTCAGCGTGTGTGTCCTTGTGAGAAATTAGGTGAGGCCCACAGAGACAGCAGCTCTTCAGCGCTGTGCTTCATGGAAGAAGAGGCTGTGGAAGGAAGACAGGACTCTGCCTTGTGTCGGGACTGGGAATGGAGACTTGATTTTCATCCAGGGCTAGTCATGGCAGGTGGTGTTTGTTCCGGACTTTGAAGGAAAGCGAGGATTCCAAATGGTAAGGATGACATTACAGAGGAGGAAGTTTTAGCTAGTGAGAGCAGGAGGAAGGTGTCTTATTAGAGATCCAGTCAGGGATCCAGACTGTCATGGAGGGCATGTCTTGGGTGCAGCAGAGTGATGTGGTAACCTGGCTTCTACTTATCCAGGCTGCAATCTGGTTTATAGCCAGAGACTCTTGTCACTCGTGTCCCCTCTTCACTACGTGTGTGTTCTGTGCACAGTGTTTTCTCTTCTTCTAGGTTCAAGGTATCAATTAGCTACTCAAAATTATTTTCTTGAAAAACATTAAAAACGTTAAAAAGAATCTGTTAAGTAGGATGTGTGCACGGTACAGTGGGCTCTGCAACACTGGCTTTATATAGGAAGAAGTGGTGAAGGCGAGTCAGGACGACACACCTTTAATCCCAGCACGCAGAAGGCAGAGGCCAGGAGATCCCTCTGAGTCAAATCCAGCCTGGTCTACATAGCAAGTCTCTGGATGTCTGGGCTACATAAACAATCTGTTTCAAAAATAAAAAAATAAAAACAAACAAACAAACCAACCAACCAGACCTTGGTGGTACATGCCTTTAATCTCAGTTCTCAGAAAGAAGCAAGTGGTTCTCTGGGGTTGATGTCAGCCTGGTCTACAGAGCAAGTTCCAGGACTGCACGACTACACACAGAAACCCTGTCTGGAAAAAACAAAAAAGAAAGAAAAACTGAAAGAAATCATTAGGTCAACACAATGGGTCAGGGGGAGCTGCTACCAAGTCTAGTAGTGGGAGCAGAAAATACATCCACCGTACATGCCCATACACATGTGCATCAAAATTCAAAATAAATAAGTAAAATGTAATAAAAACATAAGCCTAAGAGAGGGTTCACTGGTTAAGCATACTCACTGGTTTCTCAGAAGACCCAGGCTTGCCTGCCAGAACCCACAGCCTCTGTAACTCCAGTCCCAGTGGACCAATGCTCTCTTTAGGTCACTCCAGATACCTAGCACACATATGATGTACATACATACATACATGCAGACAACACATATACATAGAATTAAATAAATGAATCACTTTAAGTAATAAAAACAAAGAAAGGAAAGTGGGCTCGGGGCTCGGGAGAGCTCAGTGAGTGAAGGGCTTGCTGCACAAGTGTGGGAACTGATCGGATCCACATCCACAGGGGTGGGACGTGCACCTGTCATCCTGTGCTGAGGAGTGAGGACAAGGGGGTCCCTGGACCACACAGTCTACCCACATCACCAGGTCCCAGGGCTAATGGGAAACTGTCTCAAAAATAAAGTGAGAGAGATTGAGAGAGAAACCAGATAGGTCTCTGTCATGTAGCCCAGGTTGTTCTGGAACCCTCTGTGTAGCTGTGGGTGACCTTGAACTCTTGCCTCTCCTAATTCTGCCTTGTAAGTGCTGGGATTACAGGCCTGGACCGCCATACCCAGCTCATGTTTTACTTTCTACAATTCTGTATGATTTGTATTTTTATACCAAGGATACATAGCAAGACTCCCACAACACACACACACACACACAGTGTGTGTGTGTGTGTGTGTGTGTGTGTGTGTGTGTGTGTGTGTGTGTGCGCGCGCGCGGGCGTGTCTGTCTGTCTGTGTGTCTGTGCATGTGGAGGTCCAGGATGTCCTCAGGTGTCATTCCTCAGGAGTCATCTACTTACTTCTGAGACAGGGTCTCTCACTGGCCTGGTACTTGCCAAGTAGCCTAGGCTGGGTTACTAGAGATCTCCAGGGACCTGCCTCCAGGGACCAGTGCTAGGATTACAAGCACTTACCACCCTGCCTGGAATTTTCACCTGGGTTCTGGGGAGCAAACCCAGGCCCTGGCACTTACAAGGCAAGCACCTTACTGACTGAGCTATTCCAGCCCTTTGTTAGATTTTATTTATTTACTTCTTACCTATTTACTTAAAGTTAATGGTGTTCTGCCTGAATTTGTATCTGTGTGTCATATGAATGCCTGATGCCCAGGGGATTCTGAACAGTGGGTCAGATCACTCTGAACAGTCATTACATGTAGTTATGATCCACAATGATAACCTGGGTCTGTTGGAAGAGCAGCTCATGCTCTTATCTGCTAAACCAGCTCTTCAGCAACCCCCACCCCAGTACTTTCATTTTTTAATCATAGACTCTCATTTTATAGTCCTGGCTGGACTGGAAATAGCTGTGTAGCCAAACTGGCCTAGAACTTGTGGCAGTTTTCCTGCCTCTGCCTCAGTAGTGCTGGGATTATAGGCCTGGGCCACCATGCCTGCTGTGGAAACACAACTTTACAAAGAAGAATAAAATGATAATGTACACATCAATGGTTTCATGCAAAATGCTGTACCCACCAGGCAATGCAGCACACACCTTTAATCCCAGCACTTGAGGCAGAGGCAGGAGAATTTTTGTAAGTTCAGGCCAGCCTGGGCTACATAGTGAATCCCTCAAAACAAAGTTGGCCTGGCCAGGGCAGAGACTGGTTCTGTTGACAAGCCTGGGGGAAGGTGACACTTTCCTCCCTGAGGTTGATTGTCAAAATCACGCCACACCCTGAATATCACCTACATCCTGTCCCCTCACAACACAGAGGCATCACCTTCCAGAACAGAGACGTGCACAGCACAGCATGGATGTCAACACACACACACACACACACACACACACACACACACACACACACACACACACTAAATACATGAATATAGTACATGTTAATGTTAGGGTCTCAGAGGTGGTTTAGCAGTTAAGGGCACACACTGTTCTTCTCCAGGACTTGAGTTCAGACCCCAGCACTCTCCTCAGTTGGCTCACAACTGCCTGCAATTCCAGCTCCTGGGGATCTGACGCCCTCTTCTGTCCTACACAGGAACCCACACTCACAGGCACATACTCTTCACAATACAATATGTAATAAGTCATTTAAAACTTAAAATATTTAATTTCAGGCTGGAAAGATTGCTTCTTGGTTAAGAGCACTGGCTGCTCTTGCTGCCAGCCATAGAATTAAATAAATAAATGATTAACTCTCAGCACCTGCACAGGAGCTCATGACACTGTGTAATTGAGTTTAAGCTGGTCTGACACCATCTTCTGGCCTCCATGGGCACCTAGTATGCATGTGATGTACAGACATACATGCAAGCAAAGCCCTATACACATAAAAATTATATAAAATAATTAATTTTCTTTTTAAAAAAGAAAATGTCTCTCTGGTCAGGCACTGTGTTCACACCTATAATAGATACACTCAGAAGACTGAAGCAAGAAATGTAAGAGTTCAAATTCCCTTACATGGCAACAAGTTGTATCAGGAAGGAAGGGGGTAGGAAGGTAGGAAGGACGGAGGAAAGGAAGGGAGGAAGGGGGAAGGAGGGATGGAAGGAAGGAAGGTAGGAAGGAAGGAGGGATGGAAGAAGGAAAGGAAGGAAGGGAAAGAGGCAGAGAGAAAGGAAGGAAGGGAGGGAGGGAGGGAGGAGGGAGGGAGGGAGGAAGGTACTTATTCTGTCATGAGTCCACCATACAGAATCCCACAAGATTCCCTCAGTTTTTCTGCCCAGACCACTCTTCCCCGCCATCTGCATGGCTGGTTCACTATAGTGGGTAGCCATTCCAGCTTTGAGCTGGAAGTTCCAAGCCCCATTGAGGCTTTGGTAACTATCATGTCTACAAGGCAGGGCCAAGAGAGGGCCCTGAAGACCCGAGATCCAGATGTGCCATCTCTCTTGGTTCCTGGACCCTGGACGCTAGAGGTTGGCTGAACAGAGTTCTCCAGAGAACACCGCCAGCCCAACACTCTGGCGCCCAACTATATTGGTGAAATTATTAAGACCACTCCATGTAGTTAAAAGGGAGGTTTATTTAGTGGCATAACTTACAATTGAAGGGATAGGTAGGTTGCAGGGTCTGGGGAAGACGTAGCGCAGTCCGGCTAAACTGCAAGTTGTTCTAATTTTTCTCAGATGTTCATTTCTTTTCACTCCTGGGTATTAAACCCAGGGCCTCACACATGCTAGGCAAGCACTCTGCCACTGATCCATGCCCTCAGCCTTATCTGTTTTGTTTGTTATGTTATGTTATGTTATGTTTTGTTTTGAGACTGGATTTCTCTATAGCCCTGGCTGGTCCAGAATTCAGAGATCCACCTACCTCTGTATCCCATTGCTGGGATTAAAGGTATGCACCACCATGCCTGGTCCAGGATAGATTTTTCAAAATGATTGATGGAGGGGTTTTAGAAGGAGGTTGAGATAGTTATTCAGAGGAGAGGGCAGTCTGG
Organism: Peromyscus maniculatus bairdii; assembly: GCF_049852395.1. Classification (NCBI taxonomy): domain Eukaryota; kingdom Metazoa; phylum Chordata; class Mammalia; order Rodentia; family Cricetidae; genus Peromyscus; species Peromyscus maniculatus. The sequence goes on along the minus strand of NC_134853.1, from coordinate 140,978,489 downwards.
GCACAGGTGTCCCCCAGAGGGAATGTGGAGCAGATTCCAGACAGCTGTTGAGAAGTTCTGTGTACTTGACAGTCATAAGGGGCGGAGAATGGGAATGAGAGCAGCAGAGTGAATGAGCTGTAGGAGGAGAATGGCCTGCAGATTTGGGCTCCAGAAAGAACAAGGAATGAAAGTTGGGGAAGTTTAAGGCATCTGTGGAGGTCAGAGACAGAGCGTGTGCTGGGGAGAAGTTGGTTAGGTGGAGACTCATTGGGGAGAGCCAGGCAGACTGGAGAGCAGGGTAACTGTGTACTTTTAGGTTTGGGTAGACAGGCAGACCCAGCAGAGGCCTGTGGGTAATTTGCCCGACTAAAAATCTTGTGGTGAGACTGAGGAGGAACATCCAGCTGTCAGAGCTCTGTAGAGGAAGCTTGAGAGAGACAATGAGAGACACCCAGTACAGGGCTGGGTAGTGGGTGGTCCAGCTGATGGAGTCTAGGAAGAGGTGCTGGCTGGGCAGTGGGCTGCCTGTCAGAGGTAGATGGGCAAAGGACAGGGTTCCCAGCTGTGGGGACACAACGTGAGTCATTGTGAGGTAAGGATAAGGAGCCCAGGCCTTGTGCTGAGGAATGGTTAAAATAAAAGATGTTTTCAAGTTTAGTTTAGAAGCCAGGTGCTGTCGTGTTTGAAGCACTCAGGAGGATGAGGCAGGTGGATCTCTGTGAGTTTGGGACCAGCCTGTCTACATGGCCAGTTTCAAGCCAGCCAGGGCCAGAGAGAGAGAGAGAGAGAGAGAGAGAGAGAGAGAGAGAGAGAGAGAGAGAGAGAGAGAGAGAGAGAGAGAGAGAGAAAGGGAATGAGGGAGGGAGGTTGGCAGAGGGAGAGGGTGTTGAAAGTGGGCTTCACACTAGGGACCATTTAGTCACCTCTTGGTCACCTGAAGTTTCTAGAATATGGGAGACCTAGGTCATGTAGGTGTGCAGGGGGATGAGGGACACAGATGGTCTGGAGTGGAGTGCCAGGAGCTTTTTAAAGGAAGCTTCCAAATGATGCCAGTGTCGCAGCCCTTATGGAAAGGATTACTTTGGATGAAAGGGACCTGGGGTTGGAGGGCAAATTTTAGTAATTCTACGAAGAGGGGGTACAAACTAAATTGGAGTGAAGTCATTTCAAAGGAAGTGAGAAGTTGTCACAGAACAGACAGTTCTTCTCTACACAGCTGAGAGAGGTGGCACAGTTCAATTCCTTGATGACACTGAAATTGTCACTCCACGTTCTTATGTATACAATGGGAGCATTGAATAAGATCAGTTGGAGAGCAGAAGAGCAACTTCTGGTCTGTGGTAAGCTCTGAATAAGTACGTGTCAGGAACGGTTTTCCTGCAGGGAATGCTCAGGCTGTGGCATCTGGCAGGGGCGTGGCCACCTAGGTCCCTGTAAGCACTTGTTGCCACCCAGGGACACAAGCACTTGTTGGTGTCACTGAGCTAAGATGGTGTTCCGTGGTTCTTGGTGGCTCCTAGCTGGCTGTCTTCTGTCCTGGTGTTGCAACACCTGGGAGCTGAGCAGTGTGGACTCAGAGACAGACACATCAATACCTCTGGTGATCTTTCATGGGATAGATGAGTGAGGAGTAGATGGGTACAGGGCAGGCGATGCTCTTCTTTTCCCAGTCTGGGTTCCAACTTGCAAAGCCAGAGCTGGAAGAGTGAGGATAGTGATTTGGGATTTGAGGACCCCTCTGCACTGGAAGGAAGGTAGCCAGGTGTCTTTGGTGAGCGCTCAGGGAGAGCTGTGCACTGTTAGGGTTTATGCTGCCCTTGTTAAAATCCTAGCAGCTCTGGCATCAGCCAGCAGCACCTGACAGTCAGGCCGGCGGTCCCTGCAGAGCTGGGCGGCACACTCATGCTTTCATTTCTCCACTCTCTGAATGGAGATCTACCAGTCACCTGTGCGTCCTTTATACAGTCACCGCACAGCAAGACTACACCTGAGCAGGAAGCAGACTGAACTGTCTGCCCTTCCGGAACTCACTTTCCAGTGGGGAAACACACTCTAGAGAAATAGGGGAAACGTGTCAAATGGTGATGAGTGCAGTGTAGACAGACAGAAAGCCTGGAAGAAGACAGAGCTGGAGGTGTGAGCATGAGCTTGTAGAGAGCTAGGTTAGGGAAGGATTCACCCGAGAGTGACAGCAGAGTAGATCTGAAGTGGATGGGGGAAGATGCCATATGGATGTGTGGTCAAAGGAACAGCAGAGGCAAAGGCCCTGAGCTGAGCATGTAAGTGTCCAGATCAGTGTAGCAGGAGCAGAGGGAGCAGGGGAGAGAGGGTGGACACGTCTGTTGGGGCTCTCAAGACTGGTGTGAGGACTGGGAATTGGACTGGGATGATTAGAAAGGGATTTACCAAGATGGGGAAGCTTATAGAATGAGAACATCTGAGGAGTACTCTGTGTGTGTGTGTGTGTGTGTGTGTGTGTGTGTGTGTGTGTGTGTGTGTATGTGTGTGTGTGTCTACACCCTTGTATGCACGAAAGCCCAGGTCAGCATATGTGGAGGTCTGAGAACAATTTTTGTGAGTCAGCTCTCTCCTTCTCCTACTTGGGTCCCACGGATGGAACTCAGGTCATTATCCTGGCAGCAGGTGTCTTTACCCACTCCAGCACCATGGAGCCTGTGTACTGGCTTCTTTAATCCCATACAGTGCATGGAAACCTAGAACTTTCTATGTAGCTAAGGATGCCCTTGAAATCCTGTTCCTTTTCTTCTACCTCTGAAGTGCTGGGATACAATCATTTGTCACCTTGCCTGGCTAATTTGATTTTGAGACACAGAGTCTCATGTAGTCCAGGTTGTCCTTAATTTGATATGTTGGCAAGGATGACTTTCCCCCTTCTCTCTCTCTCTCTCTCTCTCTCTCTCTCTCTCTCTCTCTCTATATATATATATATATATATATATATATATATATATATATATATATATATGTGTGTGTGTGTGTGTGGGGGGGGTTATGAAAAGTGGACCACTATGCCCAGCTCATTTTGGGGGAAGGGTGAGGGGCACTTTGTATCAAAACCAGGCTCAATGAGTAGTCCAGGCTGACTGTGAATCAGGATCTCTCTGTTCTTCCTTGTTGTGCTGGGATTACAGGCATTCGATGGCACACCTGGCTTTGGATTTAGTAAAGCTGATGCCCTTTTCCCACATCTGGGAGGTATTACAGAGGTGTTTTCAAGGGTGGGGACTTCAGCTCAGAGCCATTGGTCTCTGGCTTGAATTTCAAGTCCTGTCCTGGGGTAAGGTCACCCAGGAGTGACTGTGTCAGGAGTGGGGACACCTCAGCCTCTGGAGGTGGAGCTGACAGTGAGGAAACAGCCCAGGAGAGACATGAGGGAACATCCTGAGGGGTGGAGGAGGTCAGGAGAGGTCAGTGTCCTGAAGTCAGTGAAGAAAATGTTCCCTGAAGAAGGAAACAAGTCAAGAGTGAGGGCTGACACCTGCAGCCCTAGGGCTGGGGCAAAGGAAGGTAGATGGCTGCAAGTTCAAGGCCACGGTGGATTAATTTGTAATTGTGAGATTCTAATGAGTTCCTGCACACTCTGGTGTGATACCCCACTTCAAAAAGTAACATACAAAAACAACAACAAAAACCCCACCACCACCGCTAACAACAACAAATAGGAAGAGAGCAGGTTAATGGACCACAGGCAGAGGGCCCCTCAGGAGCAGCCTGGGAACTGATTGTTGGACTAGCCACATGAAGACCTTTTTCCATCTTGACAGACACAGTTTGAGGCTGATCTTCTTGCAAGTGGTTAGAGAAAACCACAGAGAGGAGTCAGAGTCAGTGAAGATGGACAGCTCTTGCAAAGCTGCTTCAGACCCCAGGGCTAAGGCCAGGCTCACAGAGGATTAGAGATGGGTGCTGCCCTCTCCAGCTCTCAGGCTGTCACTGAGCAGAGCTGTGTTGTTCTGGAATGTCTGCGGAGCAGGATAAGAGATTCACCAGAGTAGAACTGACACAAGAGTTTTAATGAACCATAGAGTTTGTGGACAGAGACACAGCAGGCTGGTTCTTTGTTTTCTTGGAGACAGGGTTTCTCTGTGAAGCCCTGGCTGTCCTGGAACTCGCTCTGTAGAACAGGCAGACCTTGAACTCAGATATCTGACTTCCTCTTCTTCCTGAGTGCTGGAATTAAAAGCATGTGTCACCACGGCATAGATGGGAGGCTGAATCTTAATGGGACAGAATTGCACCCCAGCAGGAGTGGGACACTTTCACCACAGTTGAGAACAGTTACCTGGTCCCCCTTCATTTTGCCCTCTGTGTATTTGTTAAAGTGGACAAGGTGGGCAGCTCACTATTTGTCCACAGTGACTCCAGTCACACTGGGTGTCCATTTGGGGTGCAGGCTCTTTAAGCTCTAATTGTTTGTAAAGCAGCACAGGTCACTCTGTCAGGATCTGAGAAGCAGGGGAGTTGGTTTTCACTTTTAGCCTTTGCTTGATTGTGTGAGCCTCAGGCACTTCATGTACCTCATCCTGGTCCTGGCAATCCTCCTGCTTCAGTCTTCTGAGTGATGAGATTACAGATTTGTGTCAGCACAGCTGCCTCCTCCTTTGTTGTTTTTATTAATGTGATGAGCAGCTGAGAATAACCTTGACTTCTAATCCTCCTCTCTCTGCCTGCCAAGTACTGGGATGATACATGTGCCCCCTTGTCCAGTTTACACAGTTCTGGGGTCCTGCCCAGGGTCTGGTGCATGCTGGGCAAGCACTCTGTCACCGTGGCTGCTTCTCCAGCCCCACATGGCCTTCTCCAACTTGTTTGCACCTGACAGACAGAGCTACACAGGAAGTGTTCTTTTATCTGTTCCTGCTGAGGGGAAATTCCTGGCACATCAGCTTCACCATTTTAAGTGCACAATTCGGTGGCCTTGAGCCTGTTCACCAGCTGAGGCAACCACAGCTTCTCTCTAGTTTCAGAACTGTGAGCACCAGGCAAACCTCCACATGGGTGAAGTCATTGTTTCCTCCACCTCCTCTCACTGCTGATAACCTCCCCCTATTCTCTGCTCCGTGGGGTTTCTCATTCTGGACAAACAAGGGAAGGGAGCAGATAATTTGTCTTTTTTGTGGGGTTATTGTAGGGAACATGCTTTGAGGTTCATCCAGGTTGTAGCATGCCTCAGTACTTATTCCTATTCATGCATCAACAGTATTCCATTGTGTTATTTATCCTGAAATGGACATTTGGGATGTTTCTGCATTCTGCTATTACCACAACACTACCATCACCAATTGTGTAAGGTTTTATCTGGATGTATTTTTTCACTTTTCTTGAGTGTAAAGGTAGGAATGCAGTTGCTGGGTCACTGGGTAATTCATGCTTAGTTACTTTTTAGGCAGTTCCATACTTTTCCACAGGGGTTGCATTGTTATTTTTCCATCAATAGGGCACAAGTGTTCCTATTCTCCATGTACTCAAAGTCTGTCTGGTCTGAATCAGAACTTTGCTGTTTTGCATATTATTAAAGACCTATGGTGCTGTTAGCCATTTCCTGTCTTCTTGAAGACATGTCTTTTCATCCTTTTCCATTTCCTTCTTTATGATTTTATTTATTTTGATGCTTTTGAGATTTATTTATTTTTTATTTTATGTGTACTAATGAGTTGTTGGTTTTTTTTTTTTTTTGCTCTTTTGTGGTGTCTGCCACCCAGCTCCCAAATAAATCACACACAGAGGCTTATTCTTACTTATGATGCCCAGCCTTAGCTTGGCTTGTTTCTTGCCAGCTTCTCTTAACTTTAAATACTCCCATCTACCTTTTGCCTCTGAGCTTTTTCCTTTCCTTACTTGTGTATATCTTATTCTTACGCCATGGCTGACTTTTGGCTAGGTTGTTGATCCCTAGCATCCTCCTCTCCTTGTTCTCTTGCTCTACCTTTCTTCTCCCTTATTTCTCCTTCTAATTATTCTTTCTGCCTGCCAGGCCCATCTATCTTTTCTCCTGCCTTGATTATTGACCATTCAGCTTTATTAGACCTGTATTAGACAGGCAAAGTAACACAGCTTCACAGAGTTAAACAAGTGCAACATAAAGGAATGCAACACATTTTGCATCATTATGGAAATGTTCCACAGCATAAACAAATGTAACACATCTTAAAATAACATTCTACATCTTAAAATAATGCGCGAGTTTTGCTTGTATGTATGTCTGTGCACTATGTGCACAGAGAGTTGTGTTTGCTTCCCTGGAACTGTAGTTAGACAGTTGTAGGCCACCATGTGGGTGCTGGGAGGAACAGTCAGTGCTTTAACTGCTGAGCCATTTCTCCAGCTCTGTTTATTTATTTTGAGAGAGAGTCTCACCATAGGCATGGAATGATATGTAGAACAGGCTGGCCTTGAACTTACAGAGACCTCCCTGCCTCTGCCTCCAGAATGTTGGAAGAAAGGCATCCACCACCATGAAAAATTGATTTTTTTTTTAAACTGGGGCTGGAGACATGGCTAAGTAGTCAAGAGCATTAGATGCTCTTGCAGAGGACCCAGGTTGGGTTCCCAGCATCCACATGGCAGCGTACAACTGCCTGTGCCTCCTTCTCCAGAGGATTCAGTGCCCTCTTCTTGATCGAGAGAGGGAAGGTGAGAGAGCACAGCTTCCAGTGCAGACAGGAAGCAGGGAGAGCAACCTGGAAGTGAGGCAAGGCTGTAAGTCCTTAAAGTCCACCCAAGTGATAGACTTCCCACAGCAAGTCTGCACCTCCCCACATCATCCCCAATCAGCACACTAACTGGGGACCATGTGTTTAGATATCTGAGTCTGTGGGGGACATTCTCCTTCAAACCCCTTGGGACTTAAGTCAGTTCCCCTCTTAGAGAAGATGCCAGTTACATAGAGTCCCACCTTTGATTTCTCACTGCTCCTGTTTTAGGATATGGAGAACAAGGTCTTGAATGCTACTGCCGGATTGTGTGAGATTCTTGCTAACGATCCTAAATTACAGCAAGGGTACATTGCTGTTACATTTTCCAAAGAACTCCAGATGCTGTAAGTATCCTTCTGTTCCACAGCAGCACTTTCTTGGAACTGATGTTTTTTCCATTCCAATAAACTGACTGTAATGATTTGGATCCTCCCATAGCAATGAAAAGAATTTATATTTATTCTTAAGATGTCCCTGCAAGAAGCTTTGTGAATTTAATTTATTCTCTCTCTGTATCTCTCTCTATCTGTCTCTGAGTCTGTCTCTCTGTCTCTGTCTCTCTCTCTCAGTGTTCTTGTAACGCTTTCCTCTGTGTATGCACATGTGTGATCATGAGTGTGGAAGTCAGAGGCCAATGTTGGGTGTCTTCCTGCACCTTACCAATTCGGAAAAATTTTTTAAATTTTATTTTATATTAATCATGTGGGCATGTGCACAAGTGTGCAATGTCACAGAGGCCAGAGGAGGGCATCAGATCATCTCATGCTGGAGTTATAGGTGATTGTGCTTGCTAGGAACCAAATTTGAGGTCTCTGCAAGAGCAGCAAACACTTTTAACCGCTGAACCATCTCTCCAGCCCTCTACTTTAAACATGTTGTATTATATTCAATTACTTAGTGTTCACTTGCTGGTAACATGATGATGATGGTGATGATGTGATGATGATGATGATAAGGATGAGGAGGAGCAGAAAAAGACAAAGAAGAAGAAGGAGAAGGAGGACAAGGAGGAGGAGGAGGAGGAGGAGAAGGAGGAGGAGGAGGAGGAGGAGGAGGAGGAGGAGGAGGAGGAGTCTCTTTGTGAACTTGTACTTTGTTATTGAGCTAGCCTGGCTGATTGGAAAGCCCCAGAGACCCTCCAGTTTCTACCTCCCCAGTGCTGATATTATCAGATTACTGCTATGTCTGGGTATTTTGGTGGATTTTATACAGGCAGCATGCAATCCAGGCTCAGTTGGTCACGCTTGCATGACAAGCACTTCTCTAGCTGAGTCATCTCCCCAGTCTCTTTTCATTTATTTTCTGTCTCTTTTTTAAAAACAGTTTATTTATGTGTTTTTATGTATGAGTTTTCTGTCTGCATGTATACCTGCATGCTTAAGAGGGCATTGGACAAGACTGTAGATGGTTGTGAGCCACCATGTGAGTGCTGGTTATTGAACTCAGGACCTCTGGAAGAGCAGTCAGTGCTCTTAACAACTGAGCCATCTCTCCAGACCCATCTTCATTTATTTTCAATGAAACTTTGTCTTTAGCCTTACGGGAGGAAGATCCTGTAACTCTGAGGTTTGGGAACCCTTGGTACATAAAATAGCTTAATCTATGGAGTGATTGTTGATACATTCCAAAATGACCTTCAGAGCTGACAGTCACCTTTGATTTCTCCAGGAAGGACTTTGCTGAGAAATACCCAATGCCTCCCATGAAAGACATGATCCCAGTTTCTGGCAGTTAAACATTAAGGTAACTTCCACTTTTTGAAAAATTGTTTTTATTATTTTATGTCTATGTATGCTTTTCCTGTGTGTATGTCTAAGAGACTGCCCGAGTCTCTGGAATTGCAGTCACAGACAGTTGTGAGCTGCCAAGTCAGTGCTGGGAATCAAACTAGAACTTCACTATTTTTTTTTTTTTTTTTTTTTTTTTAGTTTTTCCAGACACGGTCTCTCTGTGAACTCACTCTGTAAACAAGACTGGACTCGAAATCACAGAGATCCGCCTGCCTCTGCCTCACCAGTGCTGGGATTAAAGGCGAGCCCCACCACTGCCTAGAGATGTAGATGTAACCAACCGTCTTATTAAATAAGAAACACAGAAACAATGTAAAAGAGAAAGCCGAGAGGTCAGAGCTCAGAGCTAAAATCTCACCCTTCCTCCTGCTGTCCCAGCTTCGCGAAAAGAGAGCTACTTCCTGTCGGTTCGTTTTTTTATAGTATGTTGTTCTGCCTTCTCATTGGTTGTAAACCCAAACACATGACTGCCTTGTCACTGTCTGAATGTACAGCCCCCTAGGTCTTAAAGGCATATGTCTCCAATGCTGGCTATATCCCTGAACACACAGAGATCTTATGGGATTAAAGGCGTGTGCCACCACCGCCACACTCTTGCTATGGCTCTAATAGCTCTGACCCTGAACACACAGATATCTATGGGATTAAAGGCATGTGCCACCACCGCCACACACTTGCTATGCCTCTAATAGCTCTGACCCCCAGACAACTTTATTTATTAACATACAATCAAAATAATAATTCAGTACAATTAGATTACCACCACATAGAGAACTTACCTAAATTAAGAACCTCAGCTCTCAACTGCAGAGCCATCTCTCCAGCCCCTACTTTCACTTCTTTATACCATTGTTCTCTTTCCTAACCTGTTTCCACCTGATACTTTGAATTTTTGTTTCCCTTTGAGAAAAAGTCTTGCTTTGTAGCCAAGGCTGGCCTTAAACTCTACCAACACTCCTGCCTCAGCCCTCCGAGTGCTGGGATTATAAGCACATGCCATCGCACCCAGCACCCACTTATTCAAAGAAAAAAATAGTAGTCTGCTGTTTACACTCACTAAATCACCCCTGTCAAACCGTTTCCTGAATCTCATAACAAACCAGCCATCACTCATGAGGAAGCAGGAAGTGTCTTGGGATTGTAAATTCTGTGGCACAGGAGAATCCTTAGGTCTCTCTCTCCCCCCCCTTCCCTCTCTCTCTCCCTCCATATTAATTGACAGGATTTCATGGGTGTGAGATGGTTCCAGCCATGTGGCAGGCAGTACTTGGAGAGTGTTTCTGTGAATGTGCAGGTGTCTTCAGGTGCAGGGGAGGCCAGAAGAGGGTGTCAGATCCCCTGAAGCTGGAGTACAGGCGTCTGTGAAAAAATTGATGTGGGTGTTGGGATCCTAACCTGGGTCCTCTGGAAGAGCAGTGGACACTCAACTACTAAGCCATCTCTCCAGTCCCTTTTATTATTTTCATTCCATTTATTTATGTATTGTGTGTGGTCATACTTGTGCCATGGAGTGTTTATGAAGGTAGAAGACAAGTTAATGGAGTCAGCTGTGTCTTTCTTCCATATGGTACTCAGGGACTGAACTCAGGGCGCCAGGCTTGGCAGCAACTGCCTTACCTGCTGTACCATCTCCACAGAGAGGAGTCAAGGATGTCTCCAAGCTATCAGTTTGAGCAACTGGCTGGTTAGTATTGTCATTAACAGAAACTGAAAGCCACTGGGGTGTAACAGAGGATGTGTGTGTTTGTTTAGACAGGCAGTTTGACTGTGGTGTGAAGAGACAGGATGTAGACTTCATTTGTAAGCACAGTTTGATTGGGCAAACCAACAGAGCTGTATTTCAGGCTATTGAAAATATGTGTCTGAAGTTCAAGATGGGAACAGGGCTGGACACATTCAGAAATGTATATATACAATAATATATTATATATACAGTGTATACATTACTCTTGTTTACTTTAACTTTTATTATGGGAAAATTATTACCAAAAACAGTTAAAAGTCCAGACTTTATGATTTTCTCCCAGGGTCTGTGGGAGAGCCTAACAACAAGCTGGGGATTCTAATCTGAGGGATATCAAGTGAATCTAAGCACACTGAGTTCTTTAGTCCATTGACTTTATTCTTCTAAGTCAATTCTATCTATATCGTTCTTTCCCTCTTCCTCCCTTCTTGTTTTCCCAATCATATACATATCCATTCATTAACAACTTGTTATTAAAAACTACAAAGTAAACCCTCAGGGACAAGTATTCTGAGAAGATTCACACTTGGCAAAGACTTAGTCAGCTTCATTGGTGACTGACAACAGCTGTAGGTTGTAGAACTTTCTGGCTGTCTCTTAAAGGGATAGCTACAAGGGTTACAAGGAGAGAAATTAAACCAATGAGAGAGTTAAGGAAAAGGCAAAGAATAAGTGTTCTATTTTATGTGATTAATAATATCCAGACATGGGTGGTTAGTTAACAGCATTTTTATGTTAGTTTTCTGAATCTCAGAACCTATTTATAATTAGACTACTGAGCCTAAAATCTTGCATGAAGAACTGGTGTAGAAATAAATACAAAGTGTTAATTGTTATTTGAATCAGAGTGGGAAGGTGCTGGCAGAGGAAGCTTAGGGCAGCACAGGTGCTATTGATCTCTTGAAGGACTAAGATACACCAAGGTCAGACACCTGCGCTATCACATCTAGTTGGCTATGATTCTTCTGAAGGGTTTTAATCCAACAAGGCCAGGCACATGAAATTCTGCTCTGTGAGAGTTCTATGAGGACACTTTGTCTGGCCAGTATTTATCTAGTCAGTGACTAAAGATGGAGAATAAGACCTTTAAGTGTCTACCGTCCACATAGAACAATAGACCTAGTATGAAGCATATTTCAATATGTTTCTTTGCATAAAAATTTTACAGTTAAATAAGAAATCATCTTCTAGACTATCCACAATTATGTATACCCATACAATTGAGATGTTGCCATGAGATTACAAGTACACACACATGGAAATGCATAGTAAATGGGGAGAATCATAGTTAATTGCACCAGAAGTTTACAACACGAGACAGCCAGTTAATTCAAAAGTCAAGTAATTCCACAATGCCTTGAGTGATGTTTTCCTTCTAACAGAAGCCTCAGTTCTGATAGGTTGACCATCTGAACTCTAGTTGTCACTACTGAATACTCCCATGGTCATTTGCTACCAGCGTCTCTCAATAAATTATAAATATATACAAAAAGAGAATAATAGAGAGAATATTTCTGGCCTTGCTTTCATCCCTCATTAACACTGGGTAATTTGGGTCTGGTAAGATGGCTCAGTGGATTAAAAGTGGTTCCCAGGCAAGCCTGACCAGCTGACTGAGACTGTCAGATCCCTGGTGGAAGGAGATGCCAACTCCAGAAAGTTGTCTTTGCCCTCCACACATGGGCCATGGCACCCACATTCACACTCAATCTTATCCCATATCTGCACCTACTCTTTCCAGGGTCAGAATAGTTTAGGGAACAGTGCCATAAATACTAGTCATTAAAGAGAAGAATCATTTAAACTGGTGTGGTTGCATGTGTCCTTAATCCAAGCCCTCAGGAGATGGAGGCAGTAGGATCTGAGGTCAAGGTCAGCCTTGGCTACTGAGTGAATTTGAGGCTAGTTTGGTATTCATAAAATAGTGGCTAAAACAAACAAACAAACAAACACCCCCCCAATCCAAAAAACAAAACAAAATGAAGAACCCAACTTGGGTTTAGAAATATACTATTTCCTGGAATCCTTGATGCAAGATTTTGATAAAAAAGGGTTCAAACATGACCAGAGAAGCTGGGTGTAGTGACAAAGGCTTTAATCCCAGGATTTGGGAGTCTGAGGAAGGCAGATCTCTGAGTGTGAGACAGCCTGGTCTAAGCAGTGAGTTTCTGAACAGGTGGAGCTACATACTGAGAACATGTCTCTAAAAATAAAGTGAGTTTGGGGGTCAGGAAGGGGAGCTAGAGAGATGTCTCAGTGACTAATAACCTTTAACTGCACTTGCAGAGTGATAAATCGACTTTCCTGCTTCCTTAAACTACCATGATTGGTCACAAGACAAGTCCACAGGAATGCAAAGCATCGTGAACACGGCAGTGCTCTGCACCCTATGGTGACTCTTGAGACAAAACCTAACTGCAAAAGGCCAACCCTGTCTGCAAAGAAGAACTAGTCACTTGCTTCAGCACATAGCTCCCTTCCTCTCTTCTCCTAGCTTGGTGAAAGGTTCCTAGTCTGTAAGAGAGGCATGCTTGCTTAGTGTGAGCTCTTCCCAGGTTCTCCAAAATACACCTGCCTGCATTTGAGTCCAATCTCCTGACTTCTTTTTCCACATTAGCAAGAAAACTTGGAGCAGGAAACCCTCCGTCAACCCAAAGAACATGTGTAGCAGCAGGGCACCCAGGGCTAACCCTTAGATCCTGAAGTGTCCCTGAGGTAGTTGTACCCTGTCTCTGAACCTCCTCTACTTTCTCCCACTCACTCTCCCTCTTCCTGCCTTCTGGGTGAAGGATTGTGGATTGCCTTGGACTAAGGACCTGTTCATCTAGACTGCCATGTCCTAGCATGGGCAACTCTCAAAACTCTGGGCTTGTATCTCCAACTGCTCACTTGTTAATGCACCTTCTTTTTTCTCTCCCTCCCTCCCTCCCCTAAACCTCCGTCCCCTCCACTCTTTCTTCCCCCAATTAACCCCAGAAAAAATGAAGGTCATTTTCCCCTTACAGTCAGCCAACCACCCAAGGCCATGCTCTGACTTGTGAGGTGATGAGTGTGTATCCTGTCTGGACGAGTCTTTGGGAACACCTCTTCTTCCCTGTGCCCAACCCTTCTCTCCAGGAGAGGATCACCATCTCTGTTAGAGCTAGGAACCCCCATCCTCTAACAGACACCCTAGCTTCTCTCCCTTCCTGGCTTCTCAAAACTCACTTCCAGGGATTGAACTCAGGACTTCATGCTTGGCTGCAGCTGCCTTAACCACTAAGCAGATTCTATTTCAGCTTGTGTGTGTGCATGTGAGAAATTAGGTGAGGTCCACAGAGGCACCAGCTCTTCAGCACTGTGCTTCATAGAAGCAGAGGCTGTGGAAGGAAGACAGGACTCTGCCTTGTGTTGGGACTGGGAATGGAGACTTGATTTTCATCCAGGGCTAGTCATGGCAGGTGGTAATTGTTCTGGATCTTGAAGGAAAGCGAGGATTCCAATGGGTAAGGATGAAATTACAGAGGAGGAAGCTTTAGATAGTGAGAGCAGGAGGAAGGTGTCTTATTAGAGATCCAGTCAGGGATCCAGAGTGTCATGGAAGGCATGTCTTAGGTGCAGCAGAGAGATGTGGGAACCTGGCTTCTTCTTATCCAGGCTGCAATCCGGTTTATAGCCAGAGACTCTTGTCACTGTGTCCCCTCTTCAGTATGTGTGTGTTCTGTGGACAGTGTTTTCTCTTCTTCTAGGTTCAAGGTATCAATTAGCTACTCAAAATTATTTTCTTGAAAAACATTAAAAACGTTAAAAAGAATCTGTTAAGTAGGATGTGTGTACGGTACAGTGGGATCTGCAACACTGGCTTTATATAGGAAGAAGTGGTGAAGGCCTGTCAGGACGACACACCTTTAATGCCAGCACGCAGAAGGCAGAGGCCAGGAGATCCCTGTGAGTCAAAGCCAGCCTGGTCTACGTAGCAAGTTTCAGGATGTCCGGGTTACACAAACAATCTGTTTCAAGAAAAATAAAAACAAACAAACCAACCAACCAGACCTTGGTGGTACATGCCTTTAATCTCAGCTTTCAGAAAGAAGCAAGTCGTTCTTTGGGGTTGATGTCAGTCTGGTCTACAGAGCACGTTCCAGGACTGCACGACTACACAGAGAAACCCTGTCTGGAAAAAACAAAAAAGAAAGAAAAACAGAAAGAATCATTCGGTCAACATGATGGGTCAGGGGTAGCTGCTACCAAGTCTGGTTTTGGGAGCAGAAAGTACATCCACCATACATGCCCATACACATGTGCATCAAAATTCAAAATAAATAAGTAAAATGTATAAAAAACATAAGGCCAAGAGAGGGTTCACTGGTGAAGCATACACAGTGGTTTCTCAGAAGACCCAGGCTTGCCTGCCAGAACCCACATCATCTGTAACTCCAGTTCCAGTGGACCGAATGCTCTCTTCAGTCACTCCAGATACCTAGCACACACATGGTGTACATACATACATGCACACACACGTATACATAGAATTAAATAAATGAATCATTTTAAGTAATAAAAACAAAGAAAGGAAAATAGGCTCGGGGCTCGGGAGAGCTCAGTGAGTGAAGGGCTTGCTGCACAAGTGTGGGAACTGATCGGATCCACATCCTCAGGTGTGGGACGTGCACCTGTCATCCTGTGCTGAGGAGTGAGGACAAGGGGGTCCCTGGACCACACAGTCTACCCACATCACCAGGTCCCAGGGTTAATGGGAAACTGTCTCAAAACTAAGGTCAGTGGGATTGAGAGAGAAACCAGATAGGTCTCTGTCATGTAGCCCAGGTTGTCCTGGAACCCTCTGTGTAGCTGTGGGTGACCTGGAACTCTTGCCTCTCCTAATTCTGCCTTGTAAGTTCTGGGATTACAGGCCTGGACCACCATACCCAGCTCATGTTTTACTTTCTACAATTCTGTATGATTTGTATTTTTATACCAAGGATACATAGCAAGACTCCCACAACACACACACACACACACACACACACACACACACACACACACACACACTTCTTACTTATTTACTTAAAGTTAATGGTGTTTGCCTGAATGTGTATCTGTGTGTCATATGAATGCCTGATGCCCATGGAATCCTGAAGAGTGGGTCAGATCTCTTGGAATAGTCGTTACATGCAGTTATGACCCACAATGATAACCTGGGTCTGTTGGAAGAGCAGCTAGTGCTCTTATCTGCTAAACCAGCTATTCAGCAACCCCCATCCCAGTACGTTTATTTTTTAATCATAGACTCTCATTATATAGTCCCGGCTGGACTGGAAATAGCTGTGTAGCCAAACTGGCCTAGAACTTATGGCAATCTTCCTGCTCTGCCTTCCAAATGCTGGGAGTACAGCCATGTGCCACCATGCTGCTGGGAAACACAACTTTATAAAGCAGAATAAAATAATAATGTACACATCAATGGTTTCATGCAAAATGCTGTACCAACCAGGCAAAGTAGCACACACCTTTAATACCAGCACTTGAGGCAGAGGCAGGAGAATCTTTGTAAGTTCAGGCCAGCCTGGGCTACATAGTGAATCCCTCAAAACAAAATTGGCCTGGCCAGGGCAGAGACTGGTTCTGTTGACAAGCCTGGGGGAAGGTGACACTTTCCTCCCTGAGGTTGATTGTCAAAATCACGCCACACCCTGAATATCACCTACATCCTGTCCCTTCACAACACAGAGGCATCACCTTCCAGAACAGACAGAGAAGTACACAGCACAGCATGGATGTCAACACACACACACACACACACACACACACACACACACACACACACACACACACTAAATAAATGAATATAGTACATGTTAATGTTAGGGTCTCAGAGGTGGTTTAGCAATTAAGTGCACACACTGTTCTTCTCCAGGACTTGAGTTCAGACCCCAGCACTCTCCTCAGTTGGCTCACAACTGCCTGCAATTCCAGCTCCTAGGGATCTGATGTCCTCTTCTGTCCTGCACAGGAACCCACACTCACAGGCACATACTCTTCACAATACAATATGTAATAAGTCATTTAAAACTTAAAACATTTAATTTCAGGCTGGAAAGATTGCTTCTTGGTTAAGAGCACTGGCTGATCTTGCTGCCAGTCATAGAATTAAATAAATAAATAAATGATTAACTCTCAGCACCTGCACAGGAGCTCATGACTCTGTGTAACTGAGTTTAAGCTGGTCTGACACCATCTTCTGGCCTCCATGGGCACCTAGTATGTATGTGATGTACAGACATACATGCAAGCAAAGCCCTATACACATAAAAATTATATAAAATAATTAATTTAAAAAGAAAATGTCTCTCTGGTCAGGCACTGTGCTCACACCTATAATAGAAACACTCAGAAGACTGAAGCAAGAAATGTAAGAGTTCAAATTCCCTTACATGGCAACATGTTGTATCAGGAAGGAAGGGGGTAGGAAGGTAGGAAGGATGGAGGAAAGGAAGGGAGGAAGGGGGAAGGAGGGATTTAAGGAAGAAAGGTAGGAAGGACGGAGGGAAGGAAGGAAGGAAGTGGGAAGGAGGGATGGAAGGAAGAAAGGAAGGAAGGGAAGAAGGGAAAGTGGCAGAGACAAAGGGAGGGAGGGAGGGAGGGAGGGAGGGAGGGAGGTACTTGTTCTGTCATGAGTCCACCATACAGAATCCCACAAGATTCCCTCAGTTTTTCTGCTCAGACCGCTCTTCCCCGCCATCTGCATGGCTGGTTCACTGTAGTGGGTAGCCATTCCAGCTTTGAGCTGGAAGTTCCAACCCCCATTGAGGCTTTGGTAACTATCATGTCTACAAGGCAGGGCCAAGAGAGGGCCCTGAAGACCTGAGATCCAGATGCGCCATCTTTCTTGGTTACTGGACCCTGGATGCTAGAGGTTGGCTGAACAGAGTTCTCCAGAGAACACCGCCGGCCCAACACTCTGGCGCCTAACCATATTAGTGAAATTATTAGGACCACTCCATGTAGTTAAAAGGGAGGTTTATTTAGTGGCATAACTTACAATTGAAGGGATAGATAGGTTGCAGGGTCTGGGAAAGACGTAGCCCAGTCCGGCTAAACTGCAAGTTGTTCTAATTTTTCTCAGATGTTCCTTTCTTTTCACTCCTGAGTATTAAACCCAGGGCCTCACACATGCTAGGCAAGCACTCTGCCACTGACCCGTGCCCTCAGTCTTGTCTGTTTTGTTTGTTTGTTATGTTATGTGTTGTTTTGAGACTGGATTTCTCTATAGCCCTGGCTGGTCCGGAATTCAGAGATCCACCTACCTCTGTCTCCCATTGCTGGGATGAAAGGTATGCACCACCATGCCTGGTCCAGGATAGATTTTTCAAAAGGATTGAAGGAGGGGTTTTAGAAGGAGGTTGAGATAGTTATTCAGA
This sequence comes from Peromyscus maniculatus bairdii, assembly GCF_049852395.1. Classification (NCBI taxonomy): domain Eukaryota; kingdom Metazoa; phylum Chordata; class Mammalia; order Rodentia; family Cricetidae; genus Peromyscus; species Peromyscus maniculatus. Next base: position 140,960,857 of record NC_134853.1, on the reverse strand, counting down.
GGAGAGGGCAGTCTGGCCAGAGGTGTCCTCCAGAGGGAATGTGGAGCAGATTGCAGACAGATGTTGAGAGGTTCTGTGTACTTGACAGCTGTGAGGGGCCGGGGATGGGAATGATAGCAGCAGAGTGAATGAGTTGTAGGAGGAGAATGGCCTGCAGATTTGGGCTCCAGAAAGAACAAGGAATGAAAGTTGGCAAAGTTTAAGGCATCTGTGGAGGTCAGAGACAGAGCATGAGCTGGGGAGAAGTCGGTTAGGTAGAGTCTCACTGGGGAGACCCAGGCAGACTGGAGAGCAGGGGAGACTGTGAACTTTTAGGTTTGGGTAGACAGGCAGACCCAGCAGAGGCCAGTGGTAATCTGCCTGATTAAAAAGCTTGTGGTGAGACTGAGGAGGAACATCTGGCTGTCAGAGCTCTGTGGAGGAAGCTTGAGAGAGACAATGAGAGACACCCAGTACAGGGCTGGGTGGTGGGTGGTCCAGCTGATGGAATCTAGGAAGAGGTGCTGGCTGGGCAGTGGGTTGCTTGTCGGAGGTAGATGGGCAAAGGACATGGTTCCCAGCTGTGGGGACACAAAGTGAGTCATTATGACATAAAGATAAGGAGCCCAGGCCTTGTGCTAAGGAGTGGTTAAAATAAAAGATGTTTTCAAGTTTAGTTTAGAAGCCAGGTGCTGTCGTGTTCGAAGCACTCAGGAGGATGAGGCAGGTGGATCTCTGTGAGTTTGGGACCAGCCTGTCTACATGGCCAGTTTCAAGCCAGCCAGGGCCACACACACACACACACACACACAGCTAGAGAGAGAGAGAGAGAGAGAGAGAGAGAGAGAGAGAGAGAGAGAGAGAGAGAGAGAGAGAGAGAGAGAGAGAAAGAGAAAGAGAAAGAGTGAGGAAGGGAATGAGGGAGGGAGGTTGGCAGAGGGAGAGGGTGTTGAAATTGGGCTTCATACTGGGGACCATTTATCACCTCTTGGTCACCTGAAGTTTCTAGAATATGGGAGACCTAGGTCATGTAGGTGTGCAGGAGGATGAGGGACACAGATGGTCTGGAGTGGAGTGCCAGGAGCTTTTTAAAGGAAGCTTCCAAATGATGCCAGTGTTGCAGCCCTTATGGAAAGGATTACTTTGGATGAAAGGGACCTAGGGTCAGAGGTCAAATTTTAGTACTTCTACGTGGAGGGGGTACTATCGGAGCAAAGTCATTTCAAAGGAATTGAGAAGTTGTCACAGAACAGACAGTTCTTCTCTACACAGCTGAGAGAGGTGGCACAGTTCAATTCCTTGATGACACTGAAATTGTCACCTCCATGTCTTTATGTATACAATGGGAGCATTGAATAAGATCAGTTGAAGTGCAGAAGAACAACTTCTGGTCTGTGGTAAGCTCTGAATAAGTCCGTGTCAGGAACAGTTTTCCTGCAGGGAATGCTCAGGCTGTGGCATCTAGCAGGGGCGTGGCCACCTAGGTCCCTGTAAGCACTTGTTGCCACCCAGGGACACAAGCACTTGTTGGTGTCACTGAGCTAAGATGGTGTTCCGTAGTTCCTGGTGGCTCCTGGCTGTCTGTCTTCTGTCCTGGTGTTGCAACACCTGGGGACAGAGTGGGGACTCAGAGACAGACACATCAATACCTCTGGTGATCTTTTATGAGACAGGTGAGTAAGAAGTAGATGGGTACAGGGCAGGTGACACTCTTCCTTTCCCAGTCTGGGTTCCAACTTGCAAAGCCAGAGCTGGAAGAGTGAGGATAGTGATTTGGGTTTTGAGGACCCCTCTGCACTGGAAGGAAGGGAGCCAGGTGTCTTTGGTGAGCGCTCAGGGAGAGCTGTGCACTGCAAGGGTTCATGCTGCCCTTGTTAAAATCCTAGCAGCTCTGGCATCAGCCAGCAGCACCTGACATCAGGCCGGCGGTCCCTGCAGAGCTGGGCGGCACACTCATGCTTTCATTCCTCCACTCTCTGAATGGAGATCCACCAGTTACCTGTGCGTCCTTTATACAGTCACCGCACAGCACGACTACACCTGAGCAGAAACAGACTGAACTGTCTGCCCTTCCAGAACTCACTTTCCAGTGGGGAAACACTCTCTACAGAAATGGGGGAAACGTGTCAAATGGTGATGAGTGCAGTGTAGACAGACAGAAAGCCTGGAAGAAGACAGAGCTGGAGGTGTGAGCATGAGCTTGGAGAGAGCAAGGTTAGGAAAGGGTTCACCCCGAGAGTGACAGCTGAGCAGATCTGAAGTGGATGGGGGAAGATGCCATGTGGATGTGTGGTCAAAGGAACAGCAGAGGCAAAGGCCCTGAGCTGAGCATGTAGTGTCCAGATCAGTGTAGCAGGAGCAGAGGGAGCAGGGGAGAGAGGGTGGACGTGTCCGTTGGGGCTCTCAAGACTGGTGTGAGGACTGGGAATTGGACTGGGACGATTAGAAAGTGATTTACCAAGATGAGGATGCTTATAGGACGAGCACATCTGAGGAGTACTTGATGTGTGTGTGTGTGTGTGTGTGTGTGTGTGTGTGTGTGTGTGTGTGTGCAGACACCCTTGTATGCACGAAAGCCCAGGTCAGCATATGTGGAGGTCTGAGGACAATTTTTGGGAGTCAGTTCTCTCCTCCTAAGTGGGTCCTGGGGATGGAACTCAGGTCATTATCCTGAGAGCAGGTGTCTTTACCCACTCCAGCACCATGGAGCCTGTGTACTGGCTTCTTTAATCCCATACAGTGCATGGAAACCTAGAACTTTCTATGTAATCAAGGATGCCCTTGAAATTCTGTTTTTCATCTTTTACCTCTCAAGTGCTGGTATCACAGTCAAGCGTTACTATGCTTGGGTAATTTGATTTTGGGAGACAGTGTCTTATGTAGCCTTAATTTAATATGTAGCCAAGGATGACTTTTCCATTTTTCTGTTTTTTTTTTTCCCCCTGAGACAGGGTTTCTCTGTGTAGCTTTGCTCCTTTCCTGGGTCTTGATCTGTAGACCAGGCTGGCCTCGAACTCACAAAGATCCGCCTGCCTCTGCCTCCCGAGTGCTGGGATTATAGATGTGTGCCACCACTGCCTGGCCCCTTTTTTTCTCTCTAGTTTATTTTGTTTCTGTATTTATTTTAAGACTGGACTTCACTATTTAGCAAGGCTGTCTTGGAGCTCACTATGTAGTCCAGGCTAGCCTCAATCTCCCTTGATCCTCTTCCCTCCACCTTCTGAGTGCTGGGATTACAGGAGCCTCAAGTCCAGGGTCCCAAAGGTAACCTTGAACTCCTGATCCTTCTTCTTCTTTCTAAGTTGTGGGGTTATGAAAAGTGGACCACTATGCTCAGCTCATTTTGGGAGAAGGGGGAGGGGCACTTTGTTTCAAAACCAGGCTCAGTGTATAGTCCAGACTGACTCTGAACTCAGGATTCCCCTGTCCCACCCGGGAGTTCTGGGCTTAAAGGCATTCGGTGGCACACCTGGCTTTGGATTTCATAACTTTGATGCCCTTTTCACAGACCTGTGTTTTCAAGGATGGGGAATTTACTTCAGAGCCATTGGCCTCTGGCTTGAATTTCAAGTCCTGTCCTGGGGTAAGGTCACCCAGGAGTGACTGTGTCAGGAGTGGGGACACCTCAGCTTCTGGAGGTGGAGCTGACAGTGAGGAAACAGCCCAGGAGAGACATGAGGGAACATCCTGAGGGTGGAGGAGGTCAGGAGAGTTCAGTGTCCTGAAGTCAGTGAAGAAAATGTTCCTTGAAGAAGGAAACAAGCCAAGAGTGAGGGCTGACACCTGCAGTCCCAGGGCTGGGGGAGCAAAGGGAGGTAGATGGCTGCAAGTTCAAGGCCGGTGTGGATTTATTTGTCATTAGTGAGTTTCTAGTGAGTCCCTGAAACTTCTGCAGTGATACCCTAACCCAAAAACAAACAACATGAAATAGGAAGAGAGCAGGTCAATGGACCACAGGTAGAGGGTCCGTCAGGAGCAGCCTGGGAACTGATTATTGGACTCAACCACCTGAAGACCTGTTTCCATCTTGACAGAAGCAGTTAGAGGCTTAAAGAAAACCCCAGAGAGGAGTTAGTCAGTGAATCCGGACAGGTCTTGCAAGGCTGCTTCAGACCCCAGGGCTGGAGCCAGGCTCACAGAGGATTTGAGATGGATGCTGCCCTCTCTAGCTCTCAGGCTGTCACTGAGCAGAGCTGTGTTGTTCTGGAATGTCTGTGGTGCAGGGTCAAGATTCACCAGAGCAGAACTGACATTAGAGTTTTAATGAAGAACAGACTCTGTGGACAGAGACACAGCAGGCGGTTCTGAGAGAGAGAATCGCACCCAGCAGGAGTGGGGCACTTTCACCGCAGCTGAGAACAGTTACCTGGCCCCCTTCATTTTGCCCTCTGTGTACTTGTTTGAGTGACAAGGTGGGCAGCTCACTATGTCAGCAGTGACTCCTGTCACACCAGGTGTCCATTTGGGGTGCAGGCTCTTTAAGCTCTAAGTGTTTGTAAAGCAGCACAGGTCACCTTGTCAGGGTCTGAGAAGCAGGGGAGTTGGTTTTCACTTTTAGCCTTTGCTTGTGTGTGCCTCAGGCACTTCATGTACCTCATCCTGGTCCTGGCAATCCTCCTGCTTCAGTCTTCTGAGTGATGAGATTACAGATTTGTGTCAGCATAGCTGCCTCCTTCTTTGTTGTTTTATTAATGTGATGAGCAGCCGAGAAAAACCTTGACTTCTAATCCTCCTCCCTCTGCCTGCCAAGGGCTGGGACCATATGTGTGCTCCCATTCTCCAATTTACACAGTCCTGGGGTCCTGCCAGGGGTCCTGGTGCATGCTGGGAAAGCACTCTATCTGCCGTGCTATGGCTACCTCTCCATCCCCACATGGCCTTCTGCAGCTTGTTAGCACCTGACAGACAGAGCTACACAGGGAACATTCTTTTATCTGTTCCTGCTGAGGGGAAATTCATGGGACATCAGCTTTTCACCTTTGCTATACCCCAACACTCCTGTCAACACTTGTGTAAGGTTTTATCTGGATGTATGTTTACATTTTTCTTGTGCCTCCATCTCCAGAGGATTCAGTGCCCTCTTCTTGACTTTTCCCGTACCAGGCACACAGAGTGCCCATACACACATGGAGGCAAAACACTCACAGACACAAATAAAAATAAAAGCATCTATATAATGTTCAAGTTTATGCATGTGTATTTGTGTGAATGTCTTGTATTCAGGTGCTCATAGAGGACGGAAGAAATAGTGGTACCCCAGAGTTGGAATTACAGGTGGTTGTGAGTCACCAGACTTTAGTGCTGGGACCTGGGCCCTCTGCAAAAACAGAACACAACTTAACCACTCAACCATCTCTTCAGTCTACCCAACACACACACACACACACACACACACACACACACACACACACACACACACACACACACAGACTCACACACCATTTCTTTATTATACTATGTATTTTGCTAAGTTATAAGAATTCTTTATATCTTCTGGATATTAACCTCAGAAATATGTTTCACAAATATTCTCTTTTATTCTGGAGACTGACCTCACCCACCTGCTTCTAGCTTCTTCTTCTTTCTTTAATTATTATTATTATTTTTTTTTGGACAGGGTTTCTCTGTGTAGTTTTGGTGCCTTTCCTGGAACTCACTCTGTAGCCCAGGTTGGCCTCGAACTCACAGAGATCCACCTGCCTTTGCCTCCCGAGTGCTGGGATTAAAGGCGAGCACCACCACTGCCCGGCCGCTTCCAGCTTCTTATAGTGTGGGGTGAGACCCCATGGGGGATTATGTAACTGAATCTGGGGCTTGACAAACATGTGACAACAGTATTCTGAATGCACAATGATAAAAAATTAATTCAATATCAAAGGTGAAGTGAATGGCGTCCTTCTGGTAGTTGTGCATCTCCCGCTCCACTGCAGCCTTGGTTCTGGACCCCAAACACATGCACTTTGCACTGTGCATGCTGTCCTGCATGAGTGCCAGCAAATGCTGCCTCAACACTCTGCTCAGACTTCAGGCTACTGTATGTTATGAACTGTGATCTTTATTGTGCATACAATGTTTATGCCCTTATAGAAACAGTGGTTTAACTGCAAGAATCAAGGACTTTTAATATTTTCTCCAGTGTTTAAATACCAAGTTAATGTCTCTTTCTATTATATTGTGATTCAATGTTGGATTTTAGAATTTGCTGTTTGGTCGGGCTGGATCGATGTCTCTGTGGTTAAGAGCACTTAGGATCTGGGTTCAGTTCCCAGCTCTCACAGGGCAGCTTACAAATGTTGATAACTCCAGTTCCAGAGGACCTGGGCTCCTCTTCTGGCCTCTGTGGCTGCACACAAGTGGTACATAGATACATATAGGAAAAACACCCATACACACAAAATAAAAAAAAAAATCTTTTAAAAGTAACGTTTTGATTCATGATTTCATCATTGTTTTTCTTGGCTAGGAGACATGATAAGCATGGACACCCTTAGAAAGGTTGTTGAAATGTCAATACCTGGAGTGTACGTTGTGCCTCTAGAGATTGGGAAGAACATAATGGAGGTAAGAAAGACATCAGCCAAAGGTTTGCTGCCAAGTTTGACAGACAAATGTCATTTGAACACTATGCCTTGCAGACCATATCCCCACTGGTTTCATTTGGTTTTAGGATGCAGGATTTTGCTAAGTAGCCCAGGCTGGCCTGGAACTTGATCTCCCTGCCCCAGCCCCTGAGGGTTGGCATTTCAGGCATGTGCCATCCTGCTCATGACTCTACTGGAGACAGGAGGGTCTCACCCTGTACAGGTCACTTTTCTGTTGCTGTGATAAAAACACCGTGATGAAAACAAACTTATGTAGAATTTGTATGGACTTAGGGTTGCTAAGGAATAAGAGTTCATCATGGCAGAAAGACATGGCATCAGGAGAGGGAAGGTGAGAGAGCACAGCTTCCAGTGCAGACAGGAAGCAGGGAGAGCAACCTGGAAGTGAGGCAAGGCTGTGAGCCCTTAAAGCCCACCCCAGTGATAGACTTCCTACAGGAAGTCTGCCCCTCCCCATGTCATCCCCAATCAGCACACTAACTGGGGACCATGTGTTTAAATATCTGAGTCTATGGGAACATTCTCCTTCAAACCCCCAAACAACTTAAGTCAGTTCCCCTCTTAGAGAAGATGCCAGTTACCAACAGTCCCACCTTTGATTTCTCACTGTCCACTCTTTAGGAAATGGAGAACAACGCCTTGAATGCCAGTTCTGAAGTGTGTCAGATTCTTGCTAACAATCCTTATTTGCAGCAAGGCTACATTTCTATTACATTCTCCAAGAGACTCCAGATGCTGTAAGTATCCTTCTGTTCCTTAGCAGCACTTACACGGAATTGAAGTTTTTTCCATTCCAATAAACTGACTGTAAGGATTTGGATCCTCCCATAGTAATGAAAAGAATTTATATTTATTCTTAAGATGTCCCTGTGAGAAGCTTTGTGGACTTAATTTATTTTCTCTCTGTGTGTATGTGTGTGTTCCTCTCTGTGTGTGCACATGTATGAGGCCAACATTGGGTGTCTTCCTCTGCCTTACCATTTTAGAATATTTTTAAAATTTTATTTATTTATTTATTTTTGAGACAGGGTTTCTTTGTGTAGTTTTAGTGCCTGTCCTGGATATTGCTCTGTAGATCAGGATGGCCTCAAACTCACAGACCTGCCTCTGCCTCCCAAGTGCTGAGATTAAAGGCGTACACCTCCGTTGCTCAGCATAGTTTATTTTATATTAATCATGTGGGCATGTGTACATGTATGCAATGTCACAGAGGCCAGAGGAGGGCATCGGATCATCTCAAGCTGGAGTTACAGGTGATTGTGGTTGCTAGGAACCGAATTTGAGTCCTCTGTAAGAGGAGCAAACACTTTTAATAGCCGAGCAATCTCTCCAGCCCTCTACTTTACTTTAAAAATTTAAACTTATATCATTTACTTAGTGTGTGCTTGCTACATAACATGATGATGATGATGATGATGATGATGAGAAGTAGAAGGAGGAGTAGGAGGAGGAGGAGGAGGAGGAGAAGGAGGAGAAAAGTCTCCATGAATTTGTACCTCATTACTGAGATAGCTTGGCTGATTGAGAAGCCCCAGAGACCCTCCAGTCTCTACCTCCCTGGAGCTGATATTATCAAATTACTGCTATGCCTGGATATTTTGCTTTTTTGGTGGGGGGTTGGGGAGCATGCAATCCAGGTTCAGTTGCTCACATTGCATGACAAGCACTTCTCTGGCTGAGCCATCCGCCCAGCCTCTCTTGTTTTATTTTCTGTCTCACTTTTTAAAATTTTTTATATATTTACATATGAGTGTTCTGTTTGCATGTACACCTGCATGCCTGAGGAGGTTATTGGACCCCACTATAGATGGTTGTGAGTCCCCATGTGGTTACTGGGAATTGAACTCAGGACCTCTGGAAGAGCAGTCAGTGCTCTTAACCTCGGAGCCATCTCTCCAGTACTCACTTGATTGATTTTCTATGAAAGGTTTGTCATCAGCCTTAGGGGAGGAAGATCCTGTAACTCCGTGGTTTTGGGACCCATGGTGTATTAAATAGCTTAATTTGAGAAGTGACTGTTGATACATTCCAATCTGACCTTCAGAGCTGACAGCCACCTTTGATTTCTCCAGGAAGGACCTTGCTGAGAAATGCCAAATACCTACCATGATAGATATGATCTTAGTTTCTGGTGAAAATTTTAAAAAGTAAGTTCTGCCTTTTAAAAATTTGTTTTTATTATTTTATGTGTATGGGTGTTTTCCCTGAATGTATGTCTAAGAGAATGTCTGATTCTCTGGAATTGGAGTTACAGACAGTTGTGAGTCACAAAGTCAGTGCTGGGAATCAAATTGAAGATCTCTGGAACTTAATTATCTTTTATTTTTTAAGGTTTTTTTGAGACAGAATTTCCCTGTAACAGCCCTAGCTTTCCTGGAACTAGCTCTGTAGACCTGGCTGGCCTTGAACTCACAGATATCTGCTTGCTTCTGCCCCCTCAGTGCTGGGATTAAAGTTTGTGTGCCACCACTGCCCGGAGAACTTAACTAAATTAAGAACCTAGGCTCTCAACTGCGGAGCCTTCTCTCCAGCCCCTGCTTTCAGTTCTTTATACCATTGTTCCCTTTTCTGACCTGTTTCCACCTGATACTTTGGATTTTTGTTTCCCTTTGAGAAAAAGCCTTGCTTTGTATCTCAGGCTTGTGTCAAGCTCGAGCAACACTCCTGCCTCAGCCTTCTGTGTGCTGGATTGTAAGCATGTGCCGTCACAGCCAGCACCCACTCATTTAAAGAAAAAACCTAGCAGTTTGATTGCATTTGAAGTCAACTGCCCTACTCAACACTCAAATTGTGTTTGAAGTCAACTGCATCACATAACAAACTGGCCATCACTCATGAGGAAGCAGCAAGTGTCTTGGGATTGCAAAGCTCTGTGGCACAGGAGAATCATTAGGTCTCTCTCTCTCTCTCCATATTAATTGACAGGATTTCATGGGGGTAAGATGGTTCCCACCACATGGCAGGCAGTACTTGGATAGTGTTTCTGTGTGTGTGCAGGTGTCTGCAGGTGCAGGGGAGGCCAGAAGCAGGCGTCAGATCCCCTGAAGCTGGAGTACAGGCATCTGTGAAGAGACTGATGTGGGTGCTGGGATCCTAACTTGGGTCCTCTGGAAGAGCAGTGTACATTCACCTACTAAGTCAACTCTCCAGGCCCTAAAAGTAACTTCCATTACAATTATTTATGTATTGTGTGTGGTCACACTTGTGCCATGGTGCGCTTGTGGAGGTAGAGGACACGTTAATTGAGTCACTAGTTTCTTTCTTCCATATGGTACTCAGGGACTGAACTGAGGTCACCAGGCTTGGCAGCTGCTGCCTTTACCTGCTGTACCATCTTCACAGAGAGGAGTCAAGGATGTCTCCAAGTTACCAGTTTGAGCAACTGGCTGAATAGTATTGTCATTTACAGAAACTGGGAGCCACTGGAGAGGAACAGAGGGCATGTGCATTTGTTTAGACAGACAGTTTGACTGTGGTGTGAAGAGACAGGATGTTGACTTCATTTGTAAGCACAGTTTGAGATGGCAAATCAGTAGATTGGCAAACCAATGGCCTTTCAGTTTCAGGCCATTGAACACACGTGTCTGAAGTTCAAGATGGCGACAGGGCTGGACACATTCAGAAATGCATATATACAGTAATATACATTATATATACAGTGTATACATTACTCTTGTTTGCTTTAACTTCTATTATGGAAAATTATACACTTACATAAAAAGAGAGTAGTAGAGTGAATATTTTTGTGCTTACTTTCATCCCTCCTTAACATTTGTTAGTTTTGGTCTGGTAAGACGGCTCAGTGGATTACAACTGGTTGCCAGGCAAACCTGACCAGATGACTTAGACTATCAGATCCCTGGTGTAAGGAGACACCAGCTCCAGAAAGTTGTCTCTGCCCTCCATACCTGGGCCATGGCACCCACATTCACACTCAAACTTGTCCCATATCTGCAACTCCTCTTCCAAGGGCCACAGTAGTTTAAAGCAAAGTCCCATTCTGTGACCCATAAATACTTGTCATCAAAGAGAAGAAGCCTTTAAACTGGTGTGGTGGCATGTGTTCTTAATCTCAGCCCTCAGGAGATGGAGGCAGTAGGATCTGAAGTTCAAGATCAGCCTTTGCTATAAAGTGAATTTGAGGGTAGCCTGGGATACAATAAATAGTGCCTCAAAAAAAAAAAAAAAAAACCAAAAACAAAAACAAAAACCCACTACACCAACAAAAACGAACCCAACTTGGGTTAAGAAATACACTATTTCATGGAAACCCTGATGCAAAATTTTAATCAAAATGTGTTCAAAAGTAACCGGAGAAGCTGGGTGTAGTGACAAAGGCATGTAATACCAGGATTTGGGAGGCAGAGGCAGAGGCAGGCTGATCTGTGAGTTTGAGGATAGCCTGGTCTAATCAGTAAGTTTTAGAACAGCTAGAGCTACATGGTGAGACCCTGTCTCAACAAAGTGGGGGTCTTGGGGATCAGGAATGTAAGCTAGAGAGATGCTCATTTGCTAATAACCTTTAATTGCTCTTGCAGAATGATGAGGGCACTTCTCACACGTTTAATACGAGGGCGATGGATCACAAGACAAGTCCACAGCGAGCGCAAAGCATCGTAAACACAGCAGTGCTCTGCCCCCCATGGTGACTCTTGAGACACAACCTAACTGCAAAAGGCCGACCCTGTCTGCAAAGAACAACTAGTCACCTGCTTCAGCACACAGCTCCCCCCTTTACTCTCTCTTTCTCCTAGCTTGGTAAAAGGGTCCTAGTCTGTGAGAGAGGCATGCTTGCTTAGTGGGAACTATTCTCAGCTTCTCTGAAATAAACCCGCATGCATTCGAGTCCAGTCTCCTGACTTCTTTTTCCACATCATTTCCTAACACTGTACTCAATCCTGGAACAGTCACTCTGAGCAGGAGACCCTCTGGCCACCCAGGGAGCAGGTGCAGCTGCAGCTCACACAGGGCTAACCCTTGATCCTGAGGTGTCCCTGAGTTAGTTCCACCCTGTGTCTGGGCCCCCTCTGCTTCCTCCCACTCACCCTCCCTCTTCCCATCCTCTGGATGGAGAATTGCAGATTTCCTTGGACTAAGGACCTGTTCACCCAGACTGGTGGGTCCTGGCATGGGCAGCTCTCAAAACTCTAGCCTTGTTTCACCAACTGCTCCCTTGTTAATGCACTTGGCCTTCCTCTTCTCTCTCCCTCCCTCCCCTAAACCTCTGTCCCCTCCCCTCTTTTTTTCCCCTGAATTAATCCCAGAAAAAATGAAGGTCATTCTCCCCTTGCAGTCAGACATCCAACCTGAGGATGGCCTGTGAGGTGATGAGTGTCTTCTGTCTGGATGAAATTTGGGGCTACCTCCTCTTCCCTGTGATCACCCTTCTCTCCAGGAGAGGATCACCATCTCTTTTAGAGCCAGGGACCCCCATCCTCTAACAGACACCCTAACTTCTCACCACTCCTGGCTTATCAAAACTCACTTCCAGGGATTGAACTCGGGACTTCATGCTTGGCTGCAGCTGCCTTAACCACTAAGCAGATTCTATTTCAGCGTGTGTGTGTCCTTGTGAGAAATTAGGTGAGGTCCACAGAGGCAGCAGCTCTTCAGCACTGTGCTTCATGGAAGAAGAGGTTGTGGAAGGAAGACAGGACTCTGCCTTGTGTCGTGACTGGGAATGGAGACTTGATTTTCCTCCAGGGCTAGTCATGGCAGGTGGTGTTTGTTCTGGATCTTGAAAGAAAGCGAGGATTCCAGTGGGTAAGGATGAAATTACAGAGGAGGAAGTTTTAGCTAGTGAGAGCAGGAGGAAGATGTCTTATTAGAGATCCAGTCAGGGGCCCAGACTGTCATGGAGGACATGTCTTGGGTGCAGCAGAGAGATGTGGGAACCTGGCTTCTCTTATCCAGGCTGCAATCTAGTTTATAGCCAGAGACTCTTGTCACTGTGTCCCCTCTTCAGTATGTGTGTGTTCTGTGCACAGTGTTTTCTCTTCTTCTAGATTCAAGGTATCAATTAGCTACTCAAAAATTTTTGATTGAAAAACGTTAAAAAGAATCCATTAAGTAGTACAGTGAGATCTGCAACACTGGCTTTATATACGAGGAAGTGGTGAAGGCGAGTCAGGACGACACACCTTTAATCCCAGCACGCAGAAGGCAGAGGTCAGGAGATCCCTGTGAGTTCAAGGCCAGCCTGGTCTACATAGCAAGTCTCAGGATAGCCAGGACTACATAAACAATGTGTCTCAAGAAAAGTGAAAAATTAAAAAAAACCAAAAACCCAGACCTTTGTGGTACATGCCTTTAATCTCATCTCTCAGAAAGAAGCAAGTGGTTCTCTGGGGTTTATGCCAGCCTGGTCTACAGAGCAAGATCCAGGACAGCAGGGCTACACAGAAAAGCCCTGTCTGGAAAAACAGAAAAAAGAAAGAAAGTCATTCGGTCAACAATGGGTAGGGGGTAAAGGCGCTGTTACCAAGCCTGATTACCTGAGTTTCTTCCCTGGTACCTAGGTGGTGGGAGCAGAGAATTGACTCCTCAAAGTTGTGTTCTGACAAATACATCCACCGTACGTGCCCATACACATGTGCATCAAAATTCAAAATAAATAAGTAAAATGTAATAAAAATATAAGCCTAAGAGAGGGTTCACTGGTTAAGCATACTCACTGGTTTCTCAGAAGACCCAGGCTTGCCTGCCAGAACCCACAGCCATCTGTAACTCCAGTTCCAGTGGACCCAATGCTCTCTTCAGTCACTCCAGGTACCTAGCACACACATGGTGTACATACATATATGCAAGCACACACAATATACATAGAATTAAAGAAATGAATCATTTTAAGTAATAAAAACAAAGAAAGGAAAGTAGGCTCGGGGCTTGGGAGAGCTCAGTCAGTGAAGGGCTTGCTGCACAAGTGTGGGAACTGATCGGATCCACAGCCACAGGGGTGGGACCTGCACCTGTCATCCTGTGCTGAGGAGTGAGGACAAGGGGGTCCCTGGACCACACAGTCTACCCACATCACCAGGTCCCGGGGTTAATGGGAAACTGTCTCAAAAATAAGGTGAGTGGGATTGAGGGAGAAACCAGATAGGTCTCTGTCGTGTAGCCCAGGTTAACCTGGAACTCTCTGTGTAGCTGTGGGTGACCTGGAACTCTTGCTCCTCCTGCCTCTGCCTTGTTAGTGCTGGCATTATAGGCCTGAGCCATCATACCCAACTGGTATTTTACTTTATACACTTCTGTATGGTTTGTATTTTTACAGCAAGAATACATAGCAAGACTGACACACTGTGTGTGTGTGTGTGTGTGTGTGTGTGTGTGCGCGCGCGCGCGCGCCTGCCTGCCTGCCTGTCTGCTTGCCTGCCTGTCTGTGTGTCTGTGCATGTGGAGGCCCAGGATGTCCTCAGGTGTCATTCCTCAGGAGTCATCTATTTACTTCTGAGACAGGGTTCTCTCACTGGCCTGGACCTTTTGAAGTAGCCTTGGCTGGGTGGCCAGAGATCTCCAGGGACCTGCCCAGTGCTAGGATTACAAGCACTCACCACCCTGCCTGGAATTTTCACCTGGGTTCTGGGGAGCAAACCCAGGCCCTGGCACTTACAAGGAAAGCACCTTACTGACTGAGCTGTCCCAGCCCTTTGTTGGATTTTATTTATTCACTTCTTACTTATTTACTTAAAGTTAATGGTGTTCTGTCTGAATGTGTATCTGTGTGTCATATGAATGCCTGATACCCATGGAATCCTAAAGAGTGGGTCAGATGCCTTGGAAGAGTCATTACATGTAGTTATGATCCACAATGATAACCTGGGTCTGTAGAAAGAGCAGCTAGTGCTCTTATCTGCTAAACCAGCTCTTCAGCAACCCCCACCCCAGTACTTTCATTTTTTAAACATAGACTCTCATTATATAGTCCTGGCTGGGCTGGAAATAGCTGTGTAGCCAAACTGGCCTAGAACTTGTGGCAATCTTCCTGCCTCTGCCTCAGTAGTGCTGGGATTATAGGCCTGGACCACCATGTCTGCTGTGGAAACACAACTTTACAAAGAAGAATAAAATGATACATACACATCAACAGTTTTATGTAAAATGCTGCACTGACCAGTCATGGGAGCACACACCTTTAATCGCAGCACTTGAGGAAGACGCAGGTGAATCTCTCTGAGTTCAGGCAGCCAGGTTTACGTAGAGTGTTCCTCAAAACAAAGTTGGCCTGGCCAGGGCAGAGACTGATTCTGTTGACAAGCTGGGGGGGGGGCACGTCCCTCCCTGAGATTAATTGTCACATCACCCCACACCCTGAATGACACTTACATCCTGTTTCTTCATAACACAGAGGCATCACCTTCTAGAACAGAGAAGTGTACAGGATAGCATGGATGTGAGTACACACACCTACTCACCACCCCAACTCATACCTGCAGGTGAGCACACACACAATAACTAAATAAATATATAAATATGATACAAATTAATGTCTGTTTCTCAGAGGTGGTTTTGCAGTTAAGGGCACACACTGTTCTTCTCCAGGACTTGAGTTCAGACCCCAGCACTCTCTCAGATGGCTCATAACTGCCTGCACTTCCATCTCCTGGGGATCTGACGCCCTCTTCTGTCCTGCACAGGAACCCACACTCACAGGCACATACCCTTCACAATACAATATGTAATAAATCATTTAAAACTTATAATATTTAAGCCGGGCGGTGGTGGCGCACGCCTTTAATCCCAGCACTCAGGAGGCAGAGCCAGGCAGATCTCTGTGAGTTCGAGGCCAGCCTGGGCTACCAAGTGAGTTCCAGGAAAGGCGCAAAGCTACACAGAGAAACCCTGTCTCGAAAAAACCAAAAAAAAAAAAAAGACTTATAATATTTAATTTTAGGCTGGGGAGATTGCTCATTAGTTAAGAGCACTGGCTTCTCTTGCTTAAATCATAGAATTAAATAAATAAATGATTAACTCTCAGCACCCACATAGAGGCTCATGACTCTGTGTAGCTGAGTTCAAGCTGGTCTGACACCATCTTTTGGCCTCCATGGGCACTAGGTATGCATGTGATATACAGACATACATGCAAGCAAAGTTGTATACACATAAAAATTATATAAAATAATTAATTTAAAAAGAAAATGTCATTCTGGCCAGGCATTGTGCTCACACCTATAAGAAGCACTCAGAAGACTGAAGCAAGAAATGTAAGAGTTCAAGACCTTTACATAGCAACATGTTGTATCAGGAGGGAAGGAAAGAAGGGAGGGAGGGAGGTAGGAAGGAGGGGAGGAAAGAAGGAAGGAAGGAAAGAAGGAAGGAAGGGAGCGAGGTATGGAGGGAGGGAGAAAGGATGGAAGAAAGGGAAAAAGAATCATTGTTCTGTGTCAAATGAGTCCATCATACAGAAACCCACAAGATTCCTCAGTTTTTCTGCCCAGACCACTCTTCACCGGCATCTGCATGGCTGGTCCATCTCTTCTGCTTCTAAGACACAGCGGGTTCAGTAGAGAGGAAGGACACAGTAACCTTCAGCAGGGCTTTAGCAGGAGAGCTAGAGCATTGTGGTCACAGACAGCCATGGGGGACTTGAAGGGAAAGAGACTTCAGTTTAGAAACACAGAGGGAGTTTCTGGCTCTTTCAGGTTTCCAGGATTCAGTTAAAGTTTTATATCATATGACCTGTATGTTATAAGCCAAGAAAGCATGGGAAAAATAAATGTAGGGTCATACCAGTGTAAACATATACATTCTACTATAAATTTACATCAAGTTGAATTTAGCTCTGTGTCTCTGATTGGAACCCAGTCTAGCAGTTTAAAGAGGGAGAATTATTCTGGGCAACTAAAGAAAATAAATTTCTTCCATGGGAATTCAATGATTAAAATCAAGTACTGCATGCAAAGTTTGTATATTACAAGTAAAGAAAAAAAAAAGAAGGATTACTAATGAGCCAAGGTTTGAGAGACTGTGGTTTCTCTGTTAGGTGAAAACTGGCTTGGAATTATGGGAGTACTGCACCATGCCCAGCCTTCCTCAGCCCTAAGGTTTTGTTGTTTTTATTGTTATCTTGTTTTAAAAGATTTGTTTGTGTGTGTGTGAGTTTTTTCCCTCATATATGTAAGTACATTTCACATGTGCCTGGTTCCAACTGTGTTGGGTCCCGGGAACTGGAGTTATGGATGGCTATATGTGGCGCGCTCCTCGGCCAGCGAGGAAGAACGACCACCATGAGAGGATCCTTCTTAGAACACACTTTATTGGAGCGCCTCTTGATTAAGGGAGAGGGGGAGGTGAGGGGCCCCGAGGACTAAACTGCAGCTGCTTATATAGGGAATCAGGCAAACGTGCCGTACTGTGATTGGGTCCCGCCAGAATGCTAGCACGGGGAGCCACGGGATAGGCTGAGGACATAAGGCCAATTACCATACTCGTGCATCATAGCCAAATATGGAGTTGTTTACAGCTAGGCTACCAGGAAGCCAGCGCCATCTTAGAATGGCGGCTCCCTACATCTCCCCCCTCTTTATTAATTAAGCAGCAGGAGAGAGTATAGGTCTGATTTCTGCAGCACAAGTATTTCATCCAATCAGGTCCCCACCTCATGATGTGTTGACCGATCGAGGATGAGTTAACTGTGCATAATTGCCTGCATACCTTCCCGAGTGCAATGAACCAACCAGTCCCTGGGGTACAAAGGCTATGCATGTAACAATTGTCCACATACCTTCCCGCGTGCAATGGACTAACCAGTCCTAAGGGTGCAAAGGCTATGTGACTCCATGTGCAGTCAGACTTGCTCTCCTTGAAGGAAGGAAAATGTCCTACACTTCAAGTGCAGTGCACGAACCTGACATCCTGTGCTCAATGCAAGTATGTGAAAGCTGTCCACATACCTTCCCGCGTGCAATGGACTGCCAGTCCCAGGGTGCAAAGGCTATGTGGATATTAGTTGTTCTTTAAGGCAGAAAGCCAGATCTGGGGGGAGGAGCCACACTCCAAAGCGGCTAATGCTTGAGTGATAATGACCTTGTCCTTTTTTGTACGTGCTCGCAAACGGCAGACCAACCACAGACAAAACACGCATCCTCCAAGGCAGCATGCCAAAAATATACCCTACCCCCACCCATTCTAAACAGGGAAAAGGTAGAAGCGATCCAGGAGGACAGTCCCTCCGCCACGCTGAGATCCACTCGTGTGGAGTTGATGGTCACCACTGCCACTCTCAGCTTTTCCAGCGTCTCTTCAAATTCTCCGGACCAATTTCCTATAAGATAACTGGACAGTTGTTTAGACAAATTCGCTGCTCGGGAACCATTTTGGAATTGCACACTAGTGACACAAACCAGGCATCCTCCACTCACGGCCCAATTGGACCAGCTGCCAAAGGATGTCAACTTGTTCTTGTACCAAGTCAATGCACTGGTTAAGCACCATAAGGCCACCTTTCAACTGTGAATTTAGGGAAGTAGAGGTATGAAGGATGGTTTGGAGCCATCAACTCCTTCCACCTTAAGAGGCTGAAATGGCCAAGCCTGCATCTCTGGAGACAGGGACCAGCTGCAGCAGTTTGAACCTCCACTGCAAAGGTGATGCCTAGCACCTGGCCCCCAGCCAGCACAAGGATTCCCCATAACCTCTCTGAGAATGATTAGAATAACAAGTAATGTGTGAACACCACAATTCCCTCCTTGGAGCATAATTAAAGGAGCTACGTCAGAGCAGCTAGCATCCATTCGTGAAGCTCGTGTGGCTGCAAGGACTGCCACTGCTAGACCAGCATTACTTAACGGTCCCCCAAGTTCCCGACAGGCTTTTAGCCAAGCTTCTAATCCCTTTCCTTTCCACGGGGTAATAGCTCTATGACATTCTTTTGTGCTTTGCTCATATACTAATTGTTGAACCAGAGGCATAGCTGTTTCTACATCACCAAATATCTTTCCTGCTGCCTCCATCATTCTAGCTACAAAATCTGAAAAAGGTTCATTCGGGCCCTGAATGATCTTAGTCAAATTCCCTGATACTTCTCCTTTATTTGGTAATGATTTCCAAGCTTTAGAATAAATCTCATTTATCTGTTGATAAACTTCAATAGGATATGCCGTCTGATTTACAGTCCATTGTCCTTGACCCAGTAGCATGTCAGCCGTCCACTGTGGTCGGTTATTCTGAAGATTAATTCTAGCTTGTACCTGGGCTCTATCTGTAACTATAGATTTGAAATCCAGATACTGTCCTGTAGTTAAACATGCTCTGGCTATTTCGAACCAATCTGTTGGTGTCATAGCCTGAGTAGTGAGCCTAGTCAATAATGTTAAGGTATAACTGGCCGTTACTCCGTAGGCTCGAGCAGCCTCTACCAGGGTCTCTTAATTGTTTATAAGCTGTTGTTTGTTTGCGGATCTTCAAAGACTGGAAACTCGGACGCTAGCCGCGCCCAGGTGTCTCTCCTGATAAAATGACAACCTCCACCTGTTTGCAGGCACGAAGGTGTTGCCGAGGGTGGATGTGGTCCCGAAGGCGCTGTTGGTTCCACATTCACCCCAGCAGAAACATTATAAGGAGGAGGTCGCTGCCGCCCATATCTCTCTTTTTTATATTCAGCGGCAGCTTCCTCTAAATTTTCCTCCTCATCTGAATCTAATTCATTATCAGCCTTTTTAGGCCTACTTAAGTTCTCCCCTTTAAAGTCTAATTCTGATAGACTATCCTGGTGCTTAATTAATGCCTTGCGTCCCTCTCTAATGATTTCCACATTGCGTTCTTCCTTGAGACATGCATGTACCATAAGAATGAACACAAGAGCAAGCACAAACGGATTTATCCCAGCAATCAGCATACCTGGAGAACTTACCGACGTCACAGCCGTTCCTGGCGAACTTACCGACGTCACCGCCGTTCCTGGAGAACTCACCGACGTCACCGCTCCGTGTGCTGAGTTCTGAATCCTCCTCGACCCCTCACCTGGTGTCCAAAGTTTCCTTCCCGTCCAAAGTTTCCTTCCCGTCCCAGGTTTCGGCACCAGTTGGTGTCCGAAGTTTCTGTCCCGGGTTTCGGCACCAGTTGGTGTCCGAAGTTTCCGTCCCAGGTTTCGTTCCCGGGTTTCTGTCCCGGGTTTCGGCACCAGTTGGTGTCCGAAGTTTCTGTCCCGGGTTTCGGCACCAGTTGTGGCGCGCTCCTCGGCCAGCAAGGAAGAACGACCACCATGCGAGGATCCTTCTCAGAACACACTTTATTGGAGCGCCTCTTGATTAAGGGAGAGCGGGAGGTGAGGGGCCCCAAGGACTAAACTGCAGCTGCTTATATAGGGAATCAGGCAAACGTGCCGTACTGTGATTGGGTCCCGCCAGAATGCTAGCACGGGGAGCCACGGGATAGGCTGAGGACATAAGGCCAACTACCATACTCGTGCATCATAGCCAAATATGGAGTTGTTTACAGCTAGGCTACCAGGAAGCCAGCGCCATCTTAGAATGGCGGCTCCCTACAGCTATAAACTCCATGTGTGCATTGGGAACTGAAACTGGGTCTTCTGCAAGAGCAGCAGGTGTTCCTAACTGTTGAGCCATCTCTCTATCCCAAGCTTAAGTGTCCTGCTTTTCTGGCTAAAATGGAAGTTGATCTAATTTTTCTCAGATATTCATTTCTTTTCAGTCCTGGGGATTGAGCCCAGGGCCTCACATATGCTACACAAGCACTCTGCTATTAAGCTATGCCTTCAGCTGTATCTGTTTTTTTTTTTGTCTTGTAGAAGTAACCGTCTTATTCAATAAGAAACACAGAACCAATGCAAAGAAGAAAGCCAAGAGGTCAGAGATAAGAGCTAAAAACCTTACCCTTCCTCTCGCGGTGATCCTACCTCTCTGAAAGAGACCTACTTCCTGTGTGTCTGTCTTTATAAAGACTTTTGGTTCTGCCATCTCATTGGTTGTAAAGCCAACCACATGGCCGCCTCGTCATTGCCTGTCTATACAGACCTCCAGGTCTTCTATGGTTGGTATTGAGATTAAAGGCGTGTGTCTCCAATGTTGGATGTATCCCTGAACACACAGAGATCTACCTAGCTCTGCCTACCAAGTGCTGGGATTAAAGGCATGCACCACCACTGCCTAGCTTTCGCTATGGCTTGCTAATAGCTCTGACCCCTGGGGAACTTTATTTATTAACATACAAATAAAATATCACCATATTGTCTGTTATGTTTTTTTTTTTTTTGTTTTTTTTTTTGATACAGGGTTTCTCTATAGCCAAGGATAGCTGGGAACTCAGAAATCCACCTACATTTGTCTCCCATTGCTGGGATTAAAGGCGAGCACCACCATGCCAGGTCCAGGCTAGATTTTCCCAAAGGAATTGAAGGAGGGGTTTTAGAAGGAGGATGAGATGCAAAGTAGGGATTCAGAGGAGAGGGCAGTCTGGGTAGAGAGGTGTCCCCCAGAGGGGAAGTGGAGAAGATTCCAGACAGCTGTTGAGAGGTTCTGTGTACTTGACAGCTGTGAGGGGCCGGGGATGGGAATGAGAGCAGCAGAGTGCATGAGCTGTAGGAGGACAATGGCCTGCAGATTTGGGCTCCAGAAAGAACAAGGAATGCAAGTTGGGGAAGTTTAAGGCATCTGTGAGGTCAGAGACAGAGCTTGTGCTGGGGAAAAGTCGGTTAGGTGGAGTCTCATTGAGGAAACCCAGGCAGACTGGAGAGCAGGGAAAACAGTGTACTTTTAGGTTTGGGTAGACAGGCAGACCCAGCAGAGGCCTGTGGTGATTTGCCTGACAGAAAAGCTTGTGGTGAGACTGAGGAGGAACATCCAGCTGTCAGAGCTCTGTGGAGGAAGCTTGAAAGAGACAATGAGAGACACCCAGTACAGGGCTGGGTGGAGTGCTGTTCTCTCCTTCTCCTACGTGGGTCCCAGGGATGGAACTCAGGTCATTGTCTTGGCAGCAGGTGTCTTTACCCACTCCAGCACCATGCAGCCTTGTGTACTGGCTTCTTTAATTCCATATAGTGCATGAAGCCTAGAACTTTCTATGTAACCAGGGATACCCTTGATCTCCTGTTCTTGTCTCTACTGCCCAAGTGCTAGGAAACATTCATGTCTTACTATGCCTGACTTATTTGATTTTTGAAGAAAGTGTCTCCTGTAGCCCAATTATCCCATATTTGATATGTAGCCAAGGATGACCTTTTTTCCTTTTTCTTTCTCTCTATTTTATTTTGTTTCAGTATTTATTTTAAGACAGGGTCTTCCTCTGTAGCTATATCTGTCTTGGAGCTCACTATGTAGTCCAGGCTAGCCTCAAATCTTTCATGATTCTCTTGTCTTTGCAGGGAGTACAGGAGCCTCAAGTCCATGGTCCCAAAGGTAACCTTGAACTTTCCAAGTTGTGGGGTTACAAAAAATGCACACCCCAGAGAGAGAGACACGAGGGAATATCCTGAAGGGTGGTGGGAGGTCAGGAGAGTTCAGTGTCCTTGATCCCAGTGGAAAAAAATATTCCCTGAAGAAGGAACAAGCCCCCATGGGGTCCCAAGCCTGGGGAGGCCAAAGAATGTAGATGACTGCAAGTTCATCTAATCACTAGTGAGATTCTAGTGAGTTCCTGCACACTCTGGAGTCATACCCCACCTCAGAAACTGACAAATAAACAACAACACACATCACCAAAACCCCACACCAGTGAAATAGGAAGAGAGTAGGTCAATGGACCACAGGTGGGCAGGTCCATCAGGAGCAGCCTGAGAACTGATATTTGAACTAGCCATCTCAAGATCTGTATCCATCTTGACAGAAACAGTTAGAGATTGATCTTTTTGGAATGAGTTAAAGAAAACCACAGAGAGGAGTTAGTCAGTGAATACTGACAGCTCCTGCAAGGCTGCTTCAGACCCCAGGGCTGGAGCCAGGCTCACAGAGGATGTGAGATGGATGCTGCCCTCTCCAGCACTCGGCTGTCACTGAGCAGAGCTGTGTTGTTCTGGAATGTCTGTGGTGCAGGGTAAAGATTCACCAGAGCAGAACTGACATTAGAGTTTTAATGAAGAACAGACTCTGTGGACAGAGACACAGCAGGCTGGTTCTGAGAGAGAGAATTGCACCCAGCAGGAGTGGGGCACTTTCACCACAGTTGAGAACAGTTACCTGCCCCCCTTCATTTTTCCCTCTGTGTACTTGTTTGAGTGACAAGGTAGGCAGCTCACTATTTGTCCACAGTGACTCCTGTCACACCAGGTGTCCATTTGGGGTGCAGGCTCTTTAAGCTCTGATTGTTTGTAAAGCAGCACAGGTCACTCTGTCAGGATCTGAGAAGCAGAGGAGTTGGTTTTCACTTTAGCCTTTGCTTGTGTGTGCCTTGGTCCTGGCAATCCTCCTGCTTCAGTCTTCTGAGTAATGAGATTACAGATTTGTGTCAGCACAGCTGCCTCCTCCTTTGTTGTTTTTATTAATGTGATGAGCAGCCGAGAATAACCTTGACTTCTAATCCTCTTGCCTCTGCCTGCGAAGTACTGGGACCATATGAGTGCCCCCTTGCCCAGTTTATACATTCCTGCGGTCCTGCCTAGGGCCTGGTGCATGCTGGGAAAGTGCTCTATCAGCGGGAGCTACTTCTCCAGCCTCACATGGCCTTCTGCAGCTTGTTAGCACCTGACAGACAGAGCTACACAGGAAGTGTTCTTTTATCTGTTCCTGCTGAGGGGAAATTCATGGGACATCAGCTTCACCGTTTTCAGTGCCCAATTCGGTGGCCTTGAGCCTGTTCACCAGCTGAGGCAACCACAGCTTCTCTCTAGTTTCAGAACTGTGAGCACCAGGCAAACCTCCTCATGGGTGAAGTCATTGTTTCCTCCCCCTCCTCTCACTGCTGATAACCTCCCCCTATTCTCTGTGCCGTGGGGTTTCTTATTCTGGACACAACTGGTGAAGGTGTGGATAATTTATTTTTTTATGTGGGGTTATTGTAAGAAACATGCTTTGAGGTTGTAGCATGCGTTCTGGGCTTCATTCCTATTCATGGGTGAATAGTATTCCAGTGTGTGACTGAACCACAGGTTATTCATACAGTAATTAATGGACATTTGGGCTGTTTTTAACCTTTGCTATCACCACAATCCTGCTGTCAACATTTGTGTAAGGTTTTATCTCGATGTATGTTTACATTTTTCTTGTGTATAAATGTAGGAGTACAATTACTGGGTTATTGGATAATTACATGTTTAGTTACTTTTTAGGCAGTTCCATACTTTTCCACAGGGGTTGCATTGTTACTTTTCCACTGAAAACGGATAAGTGTTCCTATTTTCTTTTTAGCTTTAATTTTTTTTAATTTTATAATTTAATTTAATTTTACATATCAGCCACAGATTCCCTTGTTCTCCCCCCTCCCACCCCCCCCCAGCCTTCCCCCCAGCCCACCCCGCATTCCCATCTCCTCCAGGGCAAAGACTCCCCTGGGGATTCAGTTCAACCTGGTAGATTCAGTCCAGGCAGGTCCAGTCCCCTCCTCCCAGGCTGAGTCAAGTGTTCCTGCATAGGCCCCAGGTTCCAAACAGCCAGCTCATGCACTAAGGACAGGTCCTGGTCCCACTGCCTGGGTGCCTCCCAAACAGTTCAAGCTAATCAGCTCTCTCACTTATCCAGAGGGCCTGATCCAGTTGGGGGCTCCTCAGCTATTGGTTCATAGTTCATGTGTTTCCATTAGTTTGGCTATTTCTTTATGTTCTCAAAGTCTGTCTGGTCAGAATTAGAACTTTATTGTTTTATTTGCATTTCATTAAAGACTGATGGTCCTGTAGTCATTTCTGTCTTCTTGGAGACATGTTTTTTCATCCTTTCCCATTTCCTTCTTTATGTTTTTGGTTTGTTTGTTTGTTTGTTTTGAGATTTTGATGTTCTTAAAATTTATATATATTTATTTATTTCTTATGTATGAATGTTTTGATTGTATGGTTGTCTGTGAACCATGTACATCCAGTACCCACAGAGGTCAGAGGAATGTTTTAGATTCTCTGGAATTGTTTCAGACAGCTGTGAGCCACCATGCGGGTGCTGGGAGGAGCAGTCAGTCAGTGCTCTTAACCACTGCGCTATTTCTAGGGCTCTATTTATTTATTTTGAATGCCTCTGCCTCCTGAATATGAAAGAAAGGCATCCACCACCATGCATATTTATTTACATTTTTTCATTCCACCTGTAGAGGTAACTGGCTAGTCAAGAGCATTAGATGCTCTTGCAGAGGACCCAGGTTGGGTTCCCAGCACCCACATGGAAGCTTACAACTGTCTGTGCCTCCAGCTCCAGAGGATGTACCCCCCTCTCCTTGACTCTTTGGGTACCAGGCACACAGGGAGTACACATACATCCATGCAGGCAAAGCACTCACACACAGAAAATAAAAAAAAATCTTTCAACTTTAAAATGTATGTACATGTATTTATGTCAATCTCTTGTATGCAGGTGCCCACAGAGGACAGAAGAAATAGTTGAACCCATAGTTGGAGTTAGAGGTGTTTGTGAGTCACCAGACCTTAGTACTGGGCTTGGGCCTCTGCAAAAGAGTAACATAAGTTAACCACTCAACCATCTCTTCAGTCCACCCCAACACACACACACACACACACACACACACACACACACACACACACACACACTACATGCACGCACGCACACACAGTTTCTTTCTTTTTTTTTATTTCAAAGTTATTTTTAGTTAAAGAAAAACAAAACAAAACAAACAAACAAAACAAGGCTTTCCAAGGGTGATAAAATGAACTGTGGGTGAGAAGGAAGGTGTGTGTGGGCTTATCATAAGCTCTTCCTCCAAAGCCTGGAAATGAGAACTGACTGGATCACCAGAGACACTCCTTGTTGGGGTGGGCAGAGCTACCACTGATCAATGGCATGGTCTATATGGGCTCTCAGACAACCACACTGTGCCCACTGACATGATTAGCATTATTATTCTGGGGGACCTTAAGTTAAGGAAAGACACAGGAAGCCAAGACAGTGGCTTATTCAGTTATTCAGTTGGATTCTGAATCCCAATCAGGAAATAGTCTGTATCTGGTGCAACCATAATTTCATTTTTCTTGGAGTGAATTCAAAGGAAGGTTAGATCATTCTGGAGGTCAATTTCATGCACAGTGCTCCATGTCTTCAAGATAAGTTGTGCATTTGGTTGGCATATTGTGTAGTAGTGGGATTGTCCACGGTGCTCTTGATGGAAATGTCTTCCGTGTTCACCACAATGGTTCCCTGTACTCTGTTCTGGCTCTGAAGTCTCTTGAGTGTTTCTTCCACCTCTGCCTGCCAGAAAAGGAAGCTAAGGTTAGCTCATTCATCTAACAAGGAAGGAACACCAAGGTATTTGGCGCTGCCCCAAAGCTGCCCAGGCCAGGCCCATGTAGAGTGCGTCTTAGGCCACCACTGGCACCTAGAGCTTTAGCCCCAGCCCACACACTATTTCTTAATTTCACTATTTGTCTTGTTAAGCTGTAAGAATTCTTCATATCTTCTGAATGTTGAACTCAGACACATTCTCATTTTTTCTGGAGCCTGAACCCATCCACTAGCTTCCAGCTTCTTATACTGTGGCATGAGACCCCATGGGGGATTATGTAACTGAATCTTGGTTGAGAAGATTGTGGCAGGAGTATTCTGAACCCACAATGATCAAAATTTAGTTCAATATCAAAGGTGAAGTGCATGGAGTCCTTCTGGCAGTTGTGCATCTCCCGCTCCACTGCAGCCTTGGTTCTGAACCCCAAACACATGCACTTTGCACTGTGCATGCTGTCCTGCATGAGTACCAGCAAATGTTGCCTCAACACTCTGCTCAGACTTCAGGGTACTGCATGTTATGAACTCAGATCTTTGATTGTTCATACAGTGTTTATGCTCTAATAGAACCAATGGTTTAATTACAAAAATCAAGGACCTTTAATATTTTCTCCAGTGTTTAAATACCAAGTTAATGTCTCTTTTTATTTATTGTGATTCAATGCTGGATTTTAGAATTCGCTGTTGGTGGGGCTGGATAGATTGCTCAGTAGTTAAGAGGACTGGAGGACCTGGAATCAGTGCCCAGCACCCATATGGCAGTTTACAACAGTTTGTAACTTTAATTGCAGAGGACCTGAACTCCTCTTCTGGCCTCTGTGGTTATTGCACACAATGGTGTATATATATATATGATGAAAAACATCCATACACACAAAATAAAAACAACGTTTTTGCTTCATGAATTTTCATCATTGTTTTTTGTTGTCTAGAGGACCCCCTTGATACAGATGAAATGATGGCTGAAGTGGAAACACCTCGAATTCACTTCTTACCCCAGGAGCTTTGGAAGAACGAGAAAATGGTAACATGGCAGCTTGTTCCCTGAGACGTTTGCTGAGGACTTTGTTTGTTTGTTTATTTTTTTGGTTTTTCAAGACAGGGTTTCTCTGTGTAGCTTTGTGCCTTTCCTGGATCTCACTCTGTAGACCAGGCTGGCTTCGAACTCACAAAGATCCACCTGGCTCTGCTTCCCGAGTGCTGGGTTTAAAGGCGTGTGCCACCACCACCGAGCAAACATTTTTTTTTTTTAAACTGGAGTGGAGGACCAAACCCAGGGCCTTGCGCTTGCTAGGCAAGCGCTCTACCACTGAGCTAAATCTTCAACCCTTTGCTGAGGACTTTGATAAACAGTTCTATTTGAATGCTTAGCCTTACAGACCATAACCCCACTGGTTTTATTTTATGTTTTAGGGGGGAAGGGCTGCATGATTTTGCTATGTAGCCCAGGCTACCCTGGAACTTGCTCTCCCTGTCCCAGCCCCTGAGTGTTGGCATTGCAGGCATGTGCCATCCTACTCATGACTCTGATGGAGACGGGAGGGTCTCACCCTGTGTAAGTCACTTTTCTGTTGCTGTGATAAAAACACCATGATGAAAACCAACTTATGTAGAGTTTGTATGGACTTATGGCCCCAAAGGAATAAGAGTTCATCACGGCAGAAAGACATGGCATCAGGAGAGGGAAGGTGAGAGAGCACAGCTTCCAGTGCAGACAGGAAGCAGGGAGAGCAACCTGGAAGTGAGGCAAGGCTGTGAGTCCTTAAAGCCCACCCCAGTGATAGACTTCCTACAGCAAGGCTGCCCCTCCCCACATCATCCCCAATCAGCACACCAACTGGGGACCACGTGTTTAAATATCTGAGCCTATGGGGGACATTCTTCTTCAAACCCTCCTTGAGACTTAAGTCAGTTCTCCTCTTAGAGCAGATGCAAGTTACCAACAGTCCCACCTTTGATTTCTCACTGCTCCTGTTTTATATATGGAGAATAACGACTTGAATGCCACTTCCAAAATGTGTTAGCGTCTTGCTAAGGATCCTAAATTTCAGCAAGGCTACATTGCTGTTACATTTTCCAAGGGAGTCTACATCTTGTAAGTATCATTCTATTCCATGGCAGCACTTACACAGAATTGATGTTCCCTCTATTCCAATGAATTGACTGTAATGATTTGGATCCTCCTATAGAAATGAAAAGAAGTTACCTGTAAGATGTCCCCGTGGAAGCATGTGGATTTAATTAATTTTCCTTTTGGGCTTGAGTGCTTGTGTGTGCATGTGTGAGTGGGTAAACATGCTCCTCTGTGTGTGTGCACGAATGTGAGCATGAGTGTGGAGGTTAGAGTTCAATGTTGGGTGATTTCCTCATTTGCTCTCTACATTAAAATTTTATAATATCAAAAAAATCTATTTTTTATTAATTATGTGTGTATGTGGGGGGAGATTCGCATGGCACATCTGCATGCAATGCCCATAGAAGACAGAGGAGAGCATCAGATCACCTCAAGCAGGAGTTACAGGTGGTTGTGTGCTACCCGTGTGGTTGGTAGGAACTGAACTTGTGTCCTCTGCAAGGGCACAAACACACTTAAACACTGAACCATCTCTCCAGCCCTCTAGTTTAAAGTGTTTAAAGTACATTTATTTATTTAGTGTGTGCATGGTGAGCAACATGATGCTGATGCTGGGATTATATGCTCACCATGATGATGATGATGATGATGAGGAGGAGGAGGAGGAGAGGGAGCATAAGAAAATGTCTCTTGGTTAACCTGGAGCTCATTATTATGCTAGACTGGCTGGTTGGAGCCCTGGTATCCTCCTGTCTCTACATCCCCAGATCTGATATCACCAGATTACTGCTCTGCCTGGATTTTTGTCTTTTTCCCCAGGGAACATGGAATCCAGGCTCAGTTGCTCACACTTGCATGACAAGCACTTCACTGATGAGCCATCCCCCAGCCTCTCTTGATTTATATTCTATGAAAGAATTGTGTTTGTATCCTTCCTTAGGGGAGCAAGATCCATAACTCGGTGGTTTGGGGACACATGGTGTATTAAATAGCTTAATCTGTGAAATGACTGTTGGTACATTCCAATCTGACCTTCAGAGCTGACAGTCACCTTTGATTTCTCCAGGAAGAGATGCCCAACACCCTTGAAAGGTATCTAACTTTATGGCAGATAAACATTAAGGTAATTCCTCTTTTTAAAATTTGTTTTTATTATTGTGTGTGTATTGATGTTTTTCATACAGGCAGTTCTAAGAGATTATCTGATTCTCTGGAAGTGGAGTTACAGAGAGTTGTGAGCTGCCAAGTCAGTGCTGGGAATCGAACTGAAGACCTCTGGAACTTGACTATCTTAAGAACCTCAGCTCTCAACTGCGGAGCCTTCTCTCCAGCCACTGCTTTCACTTCATTATACCATTGTTCCCTTTTTTAACCCACACCCAACTGATACTTTTATTTCTATTTTCTCTTTGAGATAAATCTTGCTTTGTATCCCAGGCTGGCCTCAAACTCTCCCAACACTCCTGCCTCAGCCTTCTGAACGCTGGATTATAAGCTTGTGCCATCACGGCCAGCACCCACTAATTTAGAGACAAAAAATGGTAGTTTGATTTGTACACTAAGTCAGATCCCCTGAAGCTGGAGTACGGGAATCTGAGAAGCATGTGATGTGGGTGTTGGGATCTAACTTGGCTCCTCTGGAAGAGCAGTGCACACTCAACTACTAAGCCATCTCTCCAGGCCCTAAAACTAACTTCCATTACACTTATTTATGTATTGTGTGTGGTCACACTTGTGCCATGGTGTGTTTGTGGAGGTAGAGGACAAATTAAGGGAGTCATTTGTGTCTTTCTCCCATAGGTACACAGGGACTGAACTCAGGTTGTGAGGCTTGGCAGCAGCTGCCTTTACCTGCTGTACCATCTCCACAGAGAGGAGTCAAGGATGACTCCAAGTTACCAGTTTGAGCAACTGACTGAACAGTATTGTCATTTTATAGACAGGAACAGGGAGCCACTGGAGAGGAACAGAGGGCACGTGTGTTTGTTTAGGCAGGCAGTTTCATAGACTGACGAATTGGGCTGTTTTTCAAGCAATTTAAATTATGTGTCTAATATTCAAGATGGTGACTGGGTTGGAAACAATCAGAAATGCATATATACATTAATATACATTACATATATAGTATATAATTAATTTTGCTTACTTTAACTTTTATTATGGGAAAATTATAAATATTTATAAAAGCAGAGAGTAATAGAATGAATATCTCTGTGCTTAGTTACGTCTCTGCTTAACATTTGTTAGTTTTGGTCTGGTGAAATGGCTCAGTGGATTAAAAGGGATTGCCAGGCTAGCCTGACGAGCTGACTTGGACTGTCAGATCCCTGTTGGAAGGAGACACCACCTCCAGAAAGTTGTCTCTGCCCTCCATACCTGGGCCATGGCACCCACGTTCACACTCAATCTTGTCCCATATCTCCACCTACTCTTCCAAGGGCTGGAGTAGTTTAAAGCAAAGTCCCATATGGTGACCCATAAATACTTGTCATTAAAGAGAAGAAGCATTTAAACTGGTGTGATGGCATGTGTCCTCAATCCCAGCCCTCAGGAGATGGAGGCAGTAGGATCTGAAGTCAAGATCAGCCTTGGCTGCTTAGATAATTTGAGGCTAGCCTGGAACACATAAAACAACAACTCAACAAAACAAAATAGTAACTCCAACTCGGGTTTAAAATATACTATTTTCGCTGGGCATTCCTGGCAGAAAGAGGCAGATCTCTGTGATTTTGAGGCCAGCCTGGTCTACGAAGCTCGGTGGAGCAACACAGGCTTTAATCACAGAATTTGGGAGGCAGATATAGGCTGATCCATGAGTTTGAGGACAGCCTGGTTCACTCAGTGAGTTCCTGCACAGCTAGAGCTGCATACTGAGACCCTGTCTTGAACAAAAAGAGGGCTGAGGGTCTGGAAGGTGAGCTAGAGAGATGCTCGGTTGCTAATAACCTCTAACTGCTCTTGCAGAATGATGAAGCAACTTTCTGTGATCTCAAATCCAGTGATTTGTCCCAACCCACAGAGAGTGCAAAGCATCATGAACACAGCAGTGCTCTGCACCCCATTGTGACTCTTGAGACACAACCTAATAAGCCAGCCCTGTCTGCAAAGAAGAACTAGTCTCCTGCTTATGCACACAGCCCCCTTCCTCTCTCCTCCTAGCTTGGTGAAAGGTTCCTAGTCTGTGAGAGACGCATGCTTGCTTAGTGTGAGCTCTTCTCAGGTTCTCTGAACTAAACCTGCCTGCATTTGAGTCCAGTATCCTGACTTCTTTTTCCACATTATTTCTTAACATAGTACTCAATCCCAGAAGAGAACTGGAGAAGGAGACCCCCTAGCAACCCAGGGAGCAGGTGCAGCAGCAGGGCACCCAGGGCTAACCCTTGATCCTGAGGTGTCCCTGAGGCAGTTCCACCCTGTGTCTGAACCTCCCCTACTTTCTCCCACTCACCCTCCCTCTGTCAGCCCTCTGGATTGAGGATCACAGTTTTCCTTGGACCAAGGACCTGTTTATCCAGACTGCCAGGTCCTGGCATGGGCAGCTCTCCAAACACTTGGGCTTGTTTCTCTAATGGCTCCCTTGCTAATCCACCTGGACTTCCTCTTGTCTCTCCCTCCCTCCCCCAACCTCTGTCCCCTCCCCTTCTTCTTATCCCAACTGGCCCCAGAAAAAATGAGGGTCGTTCCTTACAGTCAGATACCCAACCCCTTACACTCTGACATCCAACCTGAGGCCAATCATGACCTGTGAGGTGATGGGTGTCTTCTGTCTGGATGAGTCTTTGGGACTGACTCCCTTATCTTCCTGGTGCTCAACACTCCTCTCCCTGATCCTCTAACAGAAACCCTAACTTCTCATCTCTCCTGGCTTCTCAAAACTCACTTCCAGGGATTGAACTCAGGACTTTGGGCTTGGCTGCAGCTGCCTTAACCACTAAGCAGATTCTATTTCAGCGTGTGTGTCCTTGTGAGAAATTAGGTGAGGTCCACAGAGACAGCAGCTCTTCAGCACTGTGCTTCATGGAAGAAGAGGCTGTGGAAGGAAGACAGGACTCTGCCTTGTGTCGGGACTGGGAATGGAGACTTGATTTTCATCCAGGGCTAGTCATGGCAGGTGGTGTTTGTTCTGGACTTTGAAGGAAAGTGAGGATTCCAAATGGTAAGGATGACATTACAGAGGAGGAAGTTTTAGCTAGTGAGAGCAGGAGGAAGGTGTCTTATTAGAGATCCAGTCAGGGATCCAGACTGTCATGGAGGGCATGTCTTGAGTGCAGCAGAGTGATGTGGGAACCTGGCTTCTTCTTATCCAGGCTGCAATCTGGTTTATAGCCAGAGACTCTTGTCACTCGTGTCCCCTCTTCAGTATGTGTGTGTTCTGTGGACAGTGTTTTCTCTTCTTTTAGATTCAAGGTATCAATTAGCTACTCAAAATTATTTTCTTGAAAAACATTAAAAACATTAAAAAGAATCTGTTAAGTAGGATGTGTGCACGGTACAGTGGGATCTGCAATGCTGGCTTTATATAGGAGGAAGTGGTGAAGGCGAGTCAGGACGACACACCTTTAATCCCAGCACTCAGAAGGCAGAGGCCAGGAGATCCCTCTGAGTCAAATCCAGCCTGGTCTACATAGCAAGTCTCTGGATGTCTGGGCTACATAAACAATCTGTTTCAAAAATAAAAAAATAAAAACAAACAAACAAACCAACCAACCAGACCTTGGTGGTACATGCCTTTAATCTCAGCTCTCAGAAAGAAGCAAGTTTTTCTCTGGGGTCGATGTCAGCCTGGTCTACAGAGCAAGTTCCAGGACTGCACGACTACACACAGAAACCTTGTCTGGAAAAAACAAAAAAGAAAGAAAAACTGAAAGAAATCATTAGGTCAACACAATGGGTCAGGGGGAGCTGCTACCAAGTCTAGTAGTGGGAGCAGAAAATACATCCACCGTACATGCCCATACACATGTGCATCAAAATTCAAAATAAATAAGTAAAATGTAATAAAAACATAAGCCTAAGAGAGGGTTCACTGGTTAAGCATACACAGTGGTTTCTCAGAAGACCCAGGCTTGCAAGCCAGAAACCACAGCCTCTGTAACTCCAGTCCCAGTGGACCCAATGCTCTCTTCAGTCACTCCAGGTACCTAGCACACATATGATGTACATACATACATGCAGACAACACATATACATAGAATTAAATAAATGAATCACTTTAAGTAATACAAACAAAGAAAGGAAAGTAGGCTCGGGGCTCGGGAGAGCTCAGTCAGTGAAGGGCTTGCTGCACAAGTGTGGGAACTGATCGGATCCACATCCTCAGGTGTGGGACGTGCACCTGTCATCCTGTGCTGAGGAGTGAGGACAAGGGGGTCCCTGGACCACACAGTCTACCCACATCACCAGGTCCCGGGGTTAATGGAAACTGTCTCAAAACTAAGGTGAGTGGGATTGAGGGAGAAACCAGATAGATCTCTCTCATGTAGCCCAGGTTGTCCTGGAACCCTCTGTGTAGCTGTGGATGACCTTGAACTCTTGCCTCTCCTAATTCTGCCTTGCAAATGCTGGGATTACAGGCCTGGACCGCCATACCCAGATCATGTTTTACTTTCTACAATTCTGTATGATTTGTATTTTTATACCAAGGATACATAGCAAGATTCCCACAACACACACACTGTGTGTGTGTGTGTGTGTGTGTGTGTGTGTGTGTCTGTCTGTCTGTCTGTCTGTCTGTGTGTCTGTGCATGTGGAGGTCCAGGATGTCCTCAGGTATCATTCCTCAGGAGTCATCTACTTACTTCTGAGACAGAGTCTTTCACTGGCCTGGTACTTGCCAAGTAGTCTAGGCTGGGTTACTAGAGATCTCCAGGGACCAGTGCAAGGATTACAAGCACTTACCACCCTGCCTGGAATTTTCACCTGGGTTCTGGGGAGCAAACCCAGGCCCTGACACTTACAAGGCAAACACCTTACTGACTGAGCTATTCTAGCCCTTTGTTGGATTTTATTTATTTACTTCTTACTTATTTACTTAAAGTTAATGATGTTCTGCCTGAATGTGTATCTGTGTGTCATATGAATCCCTGATGCCCATGGAATCCTGAAGAGTGGGTCAGATCCCTTGGAACAGTCGTTACATGTAGTTATGATCCACAGTGATAACCTGGATCTGTTGGAAGAGCAGCTAGTGCTCTTATCTGCTAAGCCAGCTCTTCAGCAACCCCCACCCCAGTACGTTTATTTTTAATCATAGACTCTCATTATATAGTCCCGGCTGCACTGGAAATAGCTGTGTAGCCAAACTGGCCTAGAACTTGTGGCAATCTTCCTGCTCTGCCCTCCAAATGCTGGGAGTACAGCCATGTGCCACCATGCCGCTGGGAAACACAACTTTACAAAGCAGAATAAAATAATAATGTACACTTCAATGGTTTCATGCAAAATGCTGTACCAACCAGGCAATGCAGCACACACCTTTAGTCCCAGCACTTGAGGCAGAGGCAGGAGAATCTTCGTAAGTTCAGGCCAGCCTGGGCTACATAGTGAATCCCTCAAAACAAAGTTGGCCTGGCCAGGGTAGAGACTGGTTCTGTTGACAAGCCTGGGGGAAGGTGACACTTTCCTCCCTGAGGTTGATCGTCAAAATCACGCCACACCCTGAATATCACCTACATCCTGTCCCTTCACAACACAGAGGCATCACCTTCCAGAACAGACAGAGACGTGCACAGAATAGCATGGATGTCAACACACACACACACACACACACACACACACACACACACACACACACACACACGCTTGCACACATACCCACACCCACATGTCTACACTAAATAAATGAATATTATACATATTAATGTTAGGGTATCAGAGGTGGTTTCGCAGTTAAGGGCACACACTGTTCTTTTCCAGGACTTGAGTTCAGACCCCAGCACTCTCCTCAGTTGGCTCACAACTGCCTGCAATTCCAGCTCCTGGGAATCTGACGCCCTCTTCTGTCCTGCACAGGAACCCACACTCACAGGCACATACCCTTCACAATACAATATGTAATAAGTCATTTAAAACTTAAAATATTTAATTTCAGGCTGGAAAGATTGCTTCTTGGTTAAGAGCACTGGCTGATCTTGCTGCCAGCCATAGAATTAAATAAATAAATGATTAACTCTCAGCACCTGCACAGGAGCTCATGACTCTGTGTAACTGAGTTCAAGCTGGTCTGGCACCATCTTCTGACCTCTATGGGCACCAAGTATGCATGTGATGTACAGACATACATGCAATCAAAGCCCTATACACATAAAAATTATATAAAATAATTAATTTAAAAAGAAAATGTCTTTCTGGTCAGACACTGTGTTCACACCTATAATAGAAACACTCAGAAGACTGAAGCAAGAAATAGAAAGAAGAAATAGAAACAGAAGAAGAAAGAAAGAGTTCAAATTTCCTTACATGGCAACATGTTGTATCAGGAAGGATGGAGGAATGGAAGGGAGGAAGGGAAAGAGGCAGAGAGAAAGGAAGGGAGGGAGGGAGGGAGGGAGGAAGGTACTTGTTCTGTCATGAGTCCACCATACAGAATCCCACAAGATTCCCTCAGTTTTTCTGCCCAGACCGCTCTTCCCCGCCATCTGCATGGCTGATTCACTGTAGTGGGTAGCCATTCCAGCTTTGAGCTGGAAGTCCCAACCCCCATTGAGGCTTCGGTAACTATCATGTCTACAAGGCAGGGCCAAGAGAGGGCCCTGAAGACCCGAGATCCAGATGCGCCATCTCTCTTGGTTCCTGGACCCTGGACGCTAGCTAGAGGTTGGCTGAACAGAGTTCTCCAGAGAACATCGCCGGCCCAACACTCTGGCACCCAACGATATTGGTGAAATTATTAAGACCACTCCATGTAGTTAAAAGGGAGGTTTATTTAGTGGCATAACTTACAATTGAAGGGATAGGTAGGTTGCAGGGTCTGGGGAAGACGTAGCGCAGTCCGGCTAAACTGCAAGTTGTTCTAATTTTTCTCAGATGTTCCTTTCTTTTCACTCCTGGGTATTAAACCCAGGGCCTCACACATGCTAGGCAAGCACTCTGCCACTGAGCTGTGCCCTCAGCCTTATCTGTTTTGTTTGTTTGTTATGTTATGTTTTGTTTTGAGACTGGATTTTTCTATAGCCCTGGCCGGTCCGGAATTCAGAGATCCACCTACCTCTGTCTCCTATTGCTGGGATGAAAGGTATGCACCACCATGCCTGGTCCAGGATAGATTTTTCAAAAGGATTGAAGGAGGGGTTTTAGAAGGAGGTTGAGATAGTTATTCAGAGGAGAGGGCCGTCTGGGCAGAGGTGTCCCCCAGAGGGAATGTGGAACAGATTCCAGACAGCTGTTGAGAGGTTCTATGCACTTGACAGCTGTGAGAGGCGGGGATGGGAATGAGAGCAGCAGAGTGAATGAGTTGTAGGAGGAGAATGGCCTGCAGATTTGGGCTCCAGAAAGAACAAGGAGTGAAACTTGGGGAAGTTTAAGGCATCTGTGGAGGTCAGAGACAGAGCGTGTGCTGGGAGAAGTCGGTTAGGTGGAGTCTCACTGGGGAGACCCAGGCAGACTGGAGAGCAGGGAAAACTGTGGACTTTTAGGTTTGGGTAGACAGGCAGACCCAGCAGAGGCCTGTGGGTAATCTGCCTGAATAAAAAGCTTGTGGTGAGACTGAGGAGGAACATCAGCTGTCAGAGCTCTGTGGAGGATGCTTGAGAGAGACAATGAGAGACACCCAGTACAGGGCTGGGTGGTGGGTGGTCCAGCATGTAGAGTCTAGGAAGAGGCTGGCTGGGCAGTGGGCTGCCTGTCAGAGGTAGATGGGCAGAGGACACAGTTCCCAGATGTGGGGACACTACGTGGGGTCAATGTGAGATAAAGATAAGGAGCCCAGGCCTTGTGCTGAGGAGTGGCTAAAATAAAAGATGTTTTCAAGTTTAGTTTAGAAGCCAGGTGCTGTCGTGTTCGAAGCACTCAGGAGGATGAGGCAGGTGGATCTCTGTGAGTTTGGTACCAGCCTGTCTACATGGCCAGTTTCAAGCCAGCCAGGGCCACACACACAGAAAGAGAGAGATAGAGAGAGAGAGAGAGTGAGGAAGGGAATGAGGGAGGGAGGTTGGCAAGGGAGAGGGTGTTGAAATTGGACTTCACATTGGGGACCATTTAGCACCTCTTGGTCACCTGAAGTTTCTAGAATATGGGAGACCTAGGTCATGTAGGTGTACAGGAGGATGAGGGACACAGATTGTCTGGAGTGCAGTGCTAGTAGCTTTTTAAAGGAAGCTTCCAAATGATGCCAGTGTCACAGCCCTTATGGAAAGGATTACTTTGGATAAAAGGGACCTGGGGTTGGAGGGCAAATTTTAGTACTTCTACGTGGAGGGGGTACAAACAAAATCGGAGCAAAGTCATTTCAAAGGAAGTGAGAAGTTGTCACAGAACAGACAGTTCTTCTCTACACAGCTGAGAGAGGTGGCACAGTTAAATTCCTTGATGACACTGAAATTGTCACCTCCACGTTCTTATGTATATAATGGGAGCATTGAATAAGATCAGTTGGAGAGCAGAAGAGCAACTTCTGGTCTGTGGTAAGCTCTGAATAAGTACATGTCAGGAACGGTTTTCCTGCAGAGAATGCTCAGGCTGTGGCATCTGGCAGGGGCGTGGCCACCTAGGTCCCTGTAATCACTTGTTGCCACCCAGGGACACAAGCACTTGTTGGTGTCACTGAGCTAAGATGGTGTTCTGTGGTTCCTGGTGGCTCCCAGCTGGCTGTCTTCTGTCCTGGTGTTGCAACACCTGGGAGCTGAGCAGTGTGGACTCGGAGTCAGAGACATCAATACCTCTGGTGATCTTTCATGGAATAGGTGAGTGAGGAGTAGATGGGCACAGGGCAGGCGACGCTCTTCCTTTCCCAGTATGGGTTCCAACTTGCAAAGCCAGAGCTGGAAGAGTGAGGATAGTGATTTGGGGTTTGAGGTCCACTCTGCACTGGAAGGAAGGTAGCCAGGTGTCTTTGTTGAGCTCTCAGGGAGAGCTGTGCACTGCGAGGGTTTATGCTGCCCTTGTTAAAATCCTAGCAGCTCTGGCATCAGCCAGCAGCACCTGACAGTCAGGCCGGCGGTCCCTGCAGAGCTGGGCGGCACACTCATGCTTTCATTCCTTCACTCTCTGAATGGAGATCCACCAGTCACCTGTGCGTCCTTTATACAGTCACCACACAGCACGACTACACCTCAGCAGAAACAGACTGAACTGTCTGTCCTTCTGGAACTCACTTTCCAGTGGGGAAACACACTCTAAAGAAATAGGGGAAATGTGTCAAATGGTGATGAGTGCAGTGTAGACAGACAGAAAGCTTGGAAGAAGACAGAGCTGGAGGTGTGATCTTGAGCTTGGAGAGAGCAAGGTTAGGGAAGGATTCACCCCGAGAGTGACAGCTGAGCAGATCTGAAGTGGATGGGGGAAGATGCCATGTGGATGTGTGGTCAAAGGAACAGCAGAGGCAAAGGCCCTGAGCTGAGCATGTAAGTGTCCAGATCAGTGTAGCAGGAGCAGAGGGAGCAGGGGAGAGAGGGTGGACACGTCTGTTGGGGCTCTCAAGACTGGTGTGAGGACTGGGAATAGGTCTGGGATGATTAGAAAGTGATTTACCAAGATGGGGAAGCTTATATGATGAGCACATCTGAGGAGTACTTGGTGTGTGTGTGTGTGTGTGTTGTGTGTGTGTGTGTGTGTGTGTGTGTGTGCGTGCGCGCGCGCACAGGTCAGCATATGTGGAGGTCTGAGGACAATTTTTGGGAGTCAGCTCTCTCCGTCTCCTATATGGGTCCCAGGGATGGAACTCAGGTCATTGTCTTGGCAGCAGGTGTCTTTACCCACTCCAGCACCATGGAGCCTTGTGTACTGGCTTCTTTAATCCCATACAGTGCATGAAACCTAGAATTTTCTATGTAGCTAAGGATGCCCTTGAAATCTTGTTCCTTTTCTTGTATCTCTCAAGTGCTGCGATACAATCATTTGTCACCTTGCCT
Source organism: Peromyscus maniculatus bairdii (assembly GCF_049852395.1). Taxonomy (NCBI): domain Eukaryota; kingdom Metazoa; phylum Chordata; class Mammalia; order Rodentia; family Cricetidae; genus Peromyscus; species Peromyscus maniculatus. The sequence continues at coordinate 140,921,808 of NC_134853.1, read as the reverse complement.
GGCTAATTTGATTTTGAGACACAGAGTCTCATGTAGTTCAGGTTGTCCTTAATTTGATATGTAGCCAAGGATGACTTTCCCCCCTTCTCTCTCTCTCTCTCTCTCTCTCTCTCTCTCTCTCTCTCTCTCTCTATATATATATATATATATATATATATATATATATATATATATAATTTTGTTTCAGTATTTACTTTAAGACTGACTTTTACTATTTAGCAAATCTGTCTTGACCCTCACTATGTAGTCCAGGCTAGCCTCAATTCCATAATGATACTCTGGCCTCCACATTCTGAGTGCTGAGATTACAGGAGCCTCAAGTCCAAGGTCCTAAAGGTAACCTTGAACTCCTGATCCTCCTTCTTTTTTCTAAGTTGTGGGGTTATGAAAAGTGGACCACTATGCCCAGCTCATTTTGGGGGAAGGGTGAGGGGCACTTTGTATCAATACCAGGCTCAGTGAGTAGTCCAGGCTGACTGTGAATCAGGATCTCTCTGTTCTTCCCTGTTGTGCTGTGATTACAGGCACTCAATGGCACACCTGGCTTTGGATTTGGTAAATCTGATGCCCTTTTCCCACATCTGGGAGGTATTACAGAGGTGTTTTCAAGGGTGGGGACTTCAGCTCAGAGCCATTGGCCTCTGGGTTGAATTTCAAGTCCTGTCCTGGGGTAAGGTCACCCCAGGAGTGACTGTGCCAGGAGTGGGGACACCTCAGCTTCTGGAGGTGGAGCTGACAGTGAGGAAACAGCCCAGGAGAGACATGAGGGAACATCCTGAGGGTGGAGGAGGTCAGGAGAGTTCAGAGTCCTGGAAGCCAGTGAAGAAAACGTTCCCTGAAGAAGGAAACAAGCCAAGAGTGAGGGCTGACACCTGCAGTCCCAGGGCTGGGGGAGCAAAGGAAGGTAGATGTCTGCAAGTTCAAGGCCAGGGAGGTGGATCAATTTGTAACTAGTGAGATTCTAATGAGTTCCTGCACACTCTGGTGTGATACCCCACTTCAAAAAGTAACAAACATAAACAACAACAAAAACCCCACCACCACTGCTAACAACAACAAATAGAAGAGGGCAGGTCAATGGACCACAGGCAGAAGATCTGTCAGGAACAGCCTGGGAACTGATTGTTGGACTAGACACATGAAGACCTGTTTCCATCTTGACAGACACAGTTTGAGGCTGATATTCTTGCAAGTGGTTAAAGAAAACCACAGAGAGTTGTCAGAGTCAGTGAATATGGACAGCTCTTGCAAAGCTGCTTCAGACCCCAGGGCTAGAGCCAGGCTCACAGAGGATGTGAGATGGATGCTGCCCTCACCAGCTCTCAGGCTGTCACTGAGCAGAGCTGTGTTGTTCTGGGATGTCTGCGGAGCAGGATAAGAGATTCACCAGAATAGAACTGACACAAGAGTTTTAATGAACCTAGAGTCTGTGGACAGAGACACAGCAGGCTGGTTCTTTGCTTTCTTGGAGACAGGGTTTCTCTGTGAAGCCCTGGCTGTCCTGGAAGTCGCTCTGTAGAACAGGCTGATCTTGAACTCACAGATATCTGACTTCCTCTGCCTCCTGAGTGCTGGAATTAAAAGCATGTGTCACCACGGCATAGATGGGAGGCTGAATCTTAATGGGACAGAATTGCACCCCAGCAGGAGTGGGGCACTTTCACCACAGTTGAGAACAGTTACCTGCCCCCTTCATTTTGCCCTCTGTGTACTTGTTTGAGCAGATAAGGTGGGCAGCTCACTATTTGTCCACAGTGACTCCTGTCACACCAGGTGTCCATTTGGGGTGCAGGCTCTTTAAGCTCTAATTGTTTGTAAAGCAGCACAGGTCACTCTGTCAGGATCTGAGAAGCAGGGGTGTTGGTTTTCACTTTTAGCCTTTGCGTGTGAGTGCCACAGGGTCTTCATGTACCTCATCCTGGTCCTGGCAATCCTCCTGCTTCAGTCTTCTGAGTAATGAGATTACAGATTTGTGTCAGCACAGCTGCCTCCTCCTTTGTTGTTTTTATTAATGTGATGAGCAGCTGAGAATAACCTTGACTTCTAATCCTCCTCTCTCTGCCTGCCAAGTACTGGGATGATACATGTGCCCCCTTGTCCAGTTTACACAGTTCTGGGGTCCTGCCCAGGGTCTGGTGCATGCTGGGCAAGCACTCTGTCACCGTGGCTGCTTCTCCAGCCCCACATGGCCTTCTCCAACTTGTTTGCACCTGACAGACAGAGCTACATAGGAAGTGTTCTTTTATCTGTTCCTGCTGAGGGGAAATTCATGGGACATCAGCTTCACAATTTTCAGTGCCCAATTAGGTGGCCTTGAGCCTGTTCACCAGCTGAGACAACCACAGCTTCTCTCTAGTTTCAGAACTGTGAGCACCAGGCAAACCTCCACATGGGTGAAGTCATTGTTTCCTCCCCTCCTCTCACTGCTGATAACCTCCCCCTATTCTCTGTGCCCCGGTGTTTCTTATTCTGGACAAACAAGGGAAGGGAGCAGATAATTTGTCTTTTTTGTGGGGTTATTGTAGGGAACATGCTTTGAGGTTCATCCAGGTTGCAGCATGCCTCAGTACTTATTCCTATTCATGCATCAACAGTATTCCATTGTGTTACTGATCCTGAAATGGATATTTGGGATGTTTCTACATTCTGCTATTACCACAACACTACCGCCATCATTTGTGTAAGGTTTTATCTGGATGTATGTTTTCATTTTTCTTGAGTGGAAAGGTAGGAATGCAGTTGCTGGGTCACGGATAATTACATGCTTAGTTACTTGTTAGGCAGTTCCATACTTTTTCACAGGGGTTGCATTCTTACTTTTCCATCAATAGGGCACAAGTGTTCCTATTCTCCATGTACTCAAAGTCTGTCAGGTCTGAATCAGAACTTTGCTGTTTTGCATATTATTAAAGACCTATGGTGCTGTTGGCCATTTCCTGTCTTTTTGGAGACGTCTTTTCATCCTTTTTCCATTTCCTTCTTTATGATTTTATTTATTTTGATGCTTTTGAGGTTTATTTATTTTTTATTTTATGTGTACTAATGAGTTGTTGGTTTTTTTTTTTTTTTTGCTCTTTTGTGGTGTCTGCCACCCAGCTCCCAAATAAATCACACACAGAGGCTTATTCTTATTTATGATGCCCAGCCTTAGCTTGGCTTGTTTCTTGCCAGCTTCTCTTAACTTTAAATACTCCCATCTACCTTTTGCCTCTGAGCTTTTTCCTTTTCTTACTTGTGTATATCTTATTCTTACGCCATGGCTGGTTTGTGGCTAGGTTGCTGACCCCTAGCATCCACCTCTGCTTGTTCTCTTGCTCTTTCTTTTTCTTCCCAGATTTTTCCTTCTATTTATTCTCTCTGCCTGCCAGCCCCGTCTATCTTTTCTTCTGTCTCACTATCGGCCATTTAGCTTTGTTATACCTGTGTTAGATAGGCAAAGTAACACAGCTTCACAGAGCTAAACAAATGCAACATAAAGGAATGCAACACATCATTGCATCATTAAGCAAATGTTCCACAGCATAAACAAATGTAACACATCTTAAAATAATATTCTACATCTTAAAATAATGCGAGTCTTTTGCTTGTATGTATGTCTGTGCACCATGTGAACAGAGATTGTGTTTGATTCCCTGGCACTGTAGTTACAGAGCGTTGTGAGCCACCATGTGGGTGCTGGGAGGAATAGTCAGTGCTTTAACTGCTGAGCCATTTCTCCAGCTCTGTTTATTTATTTTGAGAGAGGGTCTCACCATATGGAATTTGATATGTAGAACAGGCTGGCCTTGAACTACAGAAACCTCCCTGCCTCTGCCTCCAGAATGTTCGAAGTAAGGCATCAACCACCATGCAAAACTGATTAAAAAAAAAAAAACTGGGGCTGGAGACATGGCTAAGTAGTCAAGAGCATTAGATGCTCTTGCAGAGGACCCAGGTTGGGTTCCCAACCCCCCCATGGCAGCTTACAACTGCTTGTGCCTCCATCTCCAGAGGATTCAGTGCCCTCCTCTTGACTCTTCAGGTACCAAGCACACAGGGAGGGCACATACACACATGGAGGCAAAACACTCACAGACAGAAAATAATTTTTTTTAAAAAAATCTTTAACAAATTATATTTATGTATATGCATTTGTGCAAATGTCTTATGTGAAGGAACCCACAGAGGGTAGAAGAAATAGTTGAACCCCCATAGTTGAAATTACAGGGATTGTGAGTCACCAGACCTTAGTGCTAAGACTTGTGTCCTCTGCAAAAGAAGTACACAATTTAAACTCTCAAGCATCTCTCTTCAGTCTACCCCCCCAACACACACTTATACACACACACACACACACACACACACACACACACACACACACACACACACAAACCATTCTCTTTCTTTCTTTTTTTCATTTTTTTTTCAATACAGGCTTTCTCTGTATAGCTCTGGCTGTCCTGGAACTTGCTATGTAGACCAGGCTGGCCTCAAAATCAGAGATCTGCCTGCCTCTGTCTCCTAAGTGCTGGGATTAAAGGCGTGCACCACCACATGAGGCTTCACCCTTCCTTCCTTCCTTCCTTCTTTCTTTCCTTCCTTCCTTCCCTCTCCCTCCCTTCTTCCCTCCCACCACCCTCCCTCCCTCCCTCCTTCCCTCTCTGCCTCCCTCCCTCCTTTCTTTCTTTCTTTCTTTCTTTCTTTCTTTCTTTCTTTCTTTCTTTCTTTCTTTCTTTCTTTCTTTCTTTCCTTCTTTCTTTCTTTCTTTCTTCCCTTCCCCTCCCTCCCTCCCTCCCTCCCTCCCTCCCTCCCTCCCTTCCTTCCTTCCTTCCTTCCTTCCTTCCTTCCTTCCTTCCTTCCTTCCTTCCTTCATCTCTCTCTCTCTCTCTCTCTCTCTCTCTCTCTCTCTTTCTTTCTTTCTTTCTTCAAGATTGTCTTTGGAGCCTGTCCTGGAACTCTGTCTGTAGACCAGGCTGGCCTCTAATTCACAGAGATCTACCGGCCTCTGCCTCCCAAGCACTGGGATTAAAGGTGTGTGCCACCACTGCCTTGCTACACATTATTTCTTTTTTTTTCTTTTTATTTATTTATTTATTTTACAACACCATTCAGTTCAACATAATAGCCACAGATTCCCCTGTTCTCCCACTCTCGCCCCCTCCCCCTCCCCCCAGCCCACCCCCATTCCCACCTCCTCCAGATCAAGGTCTCCCCCCGAGGACCGGGATCGACCTGGTAGACTCAGTCCAGCCAGGTCCAGTCCCCCCCCTCCCAGACCGAGCCAAGCGTCCCTGCATAGGTCCCAGGATTCAAACAGCCAACTCATGCAATGAGCCTGGGACCCGGCACCAACACACAGCTGCCTCCCAAACAGATCAAGTCAAATGACTGTCTCACCCATTCAGGGGGCCTGATCCAGTTGGGGGCCCCTCAGCCTTTGGTTCATAGATCCTGTGCTTCCATTCATTTGGTTATTTGTCCCTGCGCTTTATCCAACCTTGGCTTCAACAATTCTCGCTCATATAAACCCTCTTCTTTCTCACTAATTAGACTCCCAGTGCTCCACCAGGGGCCCAGCCGAGGATGTCTGCATCCAGATTCCTCAGACCTTGGATGGGGTTTATACACATTATTTCTTAATTACACTATAAGCTGTGAGAATTCTTTATATCTTCTGGCCATTGAACTCAGACACACGTTTCACAAATATTCTCTTTTATTCTGGAGACTGACCTCACCCACTTGCTGTGGGATGAGACCCCATGGGGGATTATGTAACTGAATCTGGGGCTTGACAAACATGTGACAGCAGTATTCTGAATGCACAATGATCAAAAATTAATTCAATATCAAAGGTGAAGTGCATGGAGTCCTTCTGGCAGTGTGTGCATCTCCCGCTCCACTGCTGCCTTGGTTCTGAACCCCAAACACATGCACTTTGCATTGTGCATGCTGTCCTGCATGAGTGCCAGCAAATGCTGCCCCAAACACTCTGCTCAGACTTCAGGCTACTGCATGTTATGAACTCAGATCTTTTATTGTGCATGCAATGTTTATGCTCTAATAGAAACAATTGTTTAATTAGCAGAATCAAGGTCTTTTAACATTTTCTTCATATGTAAATAACAAATTAATATCTCTTTCAACTATATTGTGTTTCAAATATGGATTTTAGAATTTGCTGTTAGATGTCTTGGTGGTTAAGAGCACTGGAGGACCTGGTTTCAGTTCCCAGCATCCATATGGCAGCTTACAAGTGTTGATAACTCCAGTTCCAGAGGACCCGAGATCCTCTTCTGGCCTCTGTGGCTGCACACAAGTGATGCAGAGACATGCATAAAGGAAAAACACCCACACACATGAATAATAAAAATAAATCTTTAAACAGTAATATTTTCTTTCTTTTCTTTCATGGAGCTGAGGACCGAACCCAGGGCCTTGCGTTTGCTAGGCAAGCGCTCTACCACTGAGCTAAACCCCTACCCCAAAAGTAATGTTTTGATTCATGATTTCCATTATTGATTTTGTTGTCTAAGAGACATGATAAACACCAATATCCTTAGAAAGGTTGTTGAAAACTCAATACCTAGAGTATACCTCCTGCCTCTAGAGATTGGGAAGAACATGATGGAGGTAAGATGTAGCTAAAGGTTTGCTGCCAAGTTTGACAAACATTTGAACACCTTACCTTAAAATCTGTATCAAACTGGTTTGGTTTGATTTTGGGATGCAGAATTTTTCTAAGTAGCCCAGGCTAGCCTGGAACTTGATCTCCCTGCCCCAGCCCCTGAGGGTTGGCATTGCAGACATGTGCCATCCTGCTCATGACTCTAATGGAGACGGGAGGGTCTCACCCTATATAAGTCACTTTTCTGTTGCTGTGATAAAAACACCACAATAACCAACTTATGTAGAGTTTGTATGGACTTAGGGTTCTAAAGGGATAAGAGTTCATCATGGCGAAAGACATGGCATCAGGAGAGGGAAGGTGAGAGAACACAGCTTCCAGTGCAGACAGGAAGCAGGGAGAGCAACCTGGAAGTGAGGCAAGGCTGTGAGCCCTTAAAGTCCACCCCAGTGATAGACTTCCTACAGCAAGGCTGCACCTCCCCACATCATCCCCAAACAGGACACCAACTGGGGACCACGGGTTTAAATATCTGAGTCTGTGGGGGACATTCTCCTTCAAACCCCCTTGAGACTTAAGTCAGTTCCCCTCTTAGAGAAGATGCCCGTTACACAGAGTCCCACCTTTGATTTCTCACTGCTCCTGTTTTAGGATATGGAGAACAAGGTCTTGAATGCTACTGCCGGATTGTGTGAGATTCTTGCTAACGATCCTAAATTACAGCAAGGGTACATTGCTGTTACATTTTCCAAAGAACTCCAGATGCTGTAAGTATCCTTCTGTTCCACAGCAGCACTTTCTTGGAACTGATGTTTTTTCCATTCCAATAAACTGACTGTAATGATTTGGATCCTCCCATAGCAATGAAAAGAATTTATATTTATTCTTAAGATGTCCCTGCAAGAAGCTTTGTGAATTTAATTTATTCTCTCTCTGTATCTCTATCTATCTGTCTCTGTGTCTGTCTCTCTGTGTCTGTCTCTCTCTGTCTCTCTGTCTCTGTCTCTCTCTCTCTCTCTCTCTCTCTCTCTCTCTCTCTCTCTCGGTGTTCGTGTAACGCTTTCCTCTGTGTATGCACATGTGTGATCATGAGTGTGGAAGTCAGAGGCCAATGTTGGGTGTCTTCCTGCACCTTACCAATTCAGAAAATTTTTTTAAATTTTATTTTATATTAATCATGTGGACATGTGCACAAGTGTGCAATGTCACAGAGGCCAGAGGAGGGCATCGGATCATCTCATGCTGGAGTTATAGGTGATTGTGGTTGCTAGGAACTAAATTTGAGGTCTCTGCAAGAGCAGCAAACACTTAACCACTGAACCATCTCTCCAGCCTTCTACTTTAAACATGTTGTATTATATTCAATTACTTAGTGTTCACTTGCTGGTTAACATGATGATGATGGTGATGATGTGATGATGATGATGATGATGATGATGATAAGGATGAGGAGGAGAAGAAAAAGACAAAGGAGAAGGAGGAGGAGAAGGAGAAGAGGAAGAAGAAGAAGAAGAAGAAGAAGAAGAAGAAGAAGAAGAAGAAGAAGAAGAAGAAGAAGAAGAAGAAGAAGAAGAGTCTCTTCCTGAACTTGTACTTTGTTATTGAGCTAGCCTGGCTGATTGGAAAGCCCCAGAGACCCTCCAGTTTCTACCTCCCCAGTGTTGATATTATCAGATTACTGCTATGCCTGGGTATTTTGGTGGATTTTATACAGGCAGCATGCAATCCAGGCTCAGTTGGTCATGCTTGCATGACAAGCACTTCTCTAGCTGAGTCATCTCCCCAGTCTCTTTTCATTTATTTTCTGTCTCTTTTTTAAAAACAGTTTATTTATGTGTTTTTATGTATGAGTTTTCTGTCTGCATGTATACCTGCATGCTTAAGAGGGCATTGGACAAGACTGTAGATGGTTGTGAGCCACCATGTGAGTGCTGGTTATTGAACTCAGGACCCCTGGAAGAGCAGTCAGTGCTCTTAACAACTGAGCCATCTCTCCAGACCCATCTTCATTTATTTTCAATGAAACTTTGTCTTTAGCCTTACGGGAGGAAGATCCTGTAACTCTGAGGTTTGGGAACCCTTGGTACATAAAATAGCTTAATCTATGGAGTGATTGTTGATACATTCCAAAATGACCTTCAGAGCTCACAGTCACCTTTGATTTCTCCAGGAAGGACTTTGCTGAGAAATACCCAATGCCTCCCATGAAAGACATGATCCCAGTTTCTGGCAGTTAAACATTAAGGTAACTTCCACTTTTTGAAAAATTGTTTTTATTACTTTATGTCTATGTATGCTTTTCCTGGGTGTATGTCTAAGAGACTGCCCGAGTCTCTGGAATTGCAGTCACAGACAGTTGTGAGCTGCCAAGTCAGTGCTGGGAATCAAACTAGAACTTCACTATTTTTTTTTTTTTTTAGTTTTTCCAGACACGGTCTCTCTGTGAACTCACTCTGTAGACAAGACTGGACTCGAAATCACAGAGATCCGCCTGCCTCTGCCTCACCAGTGCTGGGATTAAAGGTGAGCCCCACCACTGCCTAGAGATGTAGATGTAACCAACCGTCTTATTAAATAAGAAACACAGAAACAATGTAAAAGAGAAAGCCGAGAGGTCAGAGCTCAGAGCTAAAATCTCACCCTTCCTCCTGCTGTCCCAGCTTCGCGAAAAGAGAGCTACTTCCTGTCGGTTCGTTTTTTTATAGTATGTTGTTCTGCCTTCTCATTGGTTGTAAACCCAAACACATGACTGCCTCGTCACTGTCTGAATGTACAGCCCCCTAGGTCTTAAAGGCATATGTCTCCAATGCTGGCTATATCCCTGAACACACAGAGATCTTATGGGATTAAAGGCGTGTGCCACCACCGCCACACTCTTGCTATGGCTCTAATAGCTCTGACCCTGAACACACAGATATCTATGGGATTAAAGGCATGTGCCACCACCGCCACACTCTTGCTATGGCTCTAATAGCTCTGACCCCCAGACAACTTTATTTATTAACATACAATCAAAATAATAATTCAGTACAATTAGATTACCTAAATTAAGAACCTCAGCTCTCAACTGCAGAGCCATCTCTCCAGCCCCTACTTTCACTTCTTTATACCATTGTTCTCTTTCCTAACCTGTTTCCACCTGATACTTTGAATTTTTTTTTCCCTTTGAGAAAAAGTCTTGCTTTGTAGCCAAGGCTGGCCTTAAACTCTACCAACACTCCTGCCTCAGCCCTCCGAGTGCTGGGATTATAAGCACATGCCATCGCACCCAGCACCCACTTATTCAAAGGAAAAAATAGTAGTCTGCTGATTACACTAACTAAATCACCCCTGTCAAACCGTTTCCTGCATCTCATAACAAACCAGCCATCACTCATGAGGAAGCAGGAAGTGTCTTGGGATTGTAAATTCTGTGGCACAGGAGAATCCTTAGGTCTCTCTCTCCCCCCCCTTCCCTCTCTCTCTCCCTCCATATTAATTGACAGGATTTCATGGGTGTGAGATGGTTCCAGCCATGTGGCAGGCAGTACTTGGAGAGTGTTTCTGTGAATGTGCAGGTGTCTTCAGGTGCAGGGGAGGCCAGAAGAGGGTGTCAGATCCCCTGAAGCTGGAGTACAGGCATCTGTGAAGAAATTGATGTTTGTGTTGGGATCCTAACCTGGGTCCTCTGGAAGAGCAGTGGACACTCAACTACTAAGCCATCTCTCCAGTCCCTTTTATTATTTTCATTCCATTTATTTATGTATTGTGTGTGGTCATACTTGTGCCATGGAGTGTTTATGAAGGTAGAAGACAAGTTAATGGAGTCAGCTGTGTCTTTCTTCCATATGGTACTCAGGGACTGAACTCAGGGCGCCAGGCTTGGCAGCAACTGCCTTACCTGCTGTACCATCTCCACAGAGAGGAGTCAAGGATGTCTCCAAGCTATCAGTTTGAGCAACTGGCTGGTTAGTATTGTCATTAACAGAAACTGAAAGCCACTGGGGTATAACAGAGGATGTGTGTGTTTGTTTAGACAGGCAGTTTGACTGTGGTGTGAAGAGACAGGATGTAGACTTCATTTGTAAGCACAGTTTGATTGGGCAAACCAACAGAGCTGTATTTCAGGCTATTGAAAATATGTGTCTGAAGTTCAAGATGGGAACAGGGCTGGACACATTCAGAAATGTATATATACAATAATATATTATATATACAGTGTATACATTACTCTTGTTTACTTTAACTTTTATTATGGGAAAATTATTACCAAAAACAGTTAAAAGTCCAGACTTTATGATTTTCTCCCAGGGTCTGTGGGAGAGCCTAACAACAAGCTGGGGATTCTAATCTGAGGGATATCAAGTGAATCTAAGCACACTGAGTTCTTTAGTCCATTGACTTTATTCTTCTAAGTCAATTCTATCTATATCGTTCTTTCCCTCTTCCTCCCTTCTTGTTTTCCCAATCATATACATATCCATTCATTAACAACTTGTTATTAAAAACTACAAAGTAAACCCTCAGGGACAAGTATTCTGAGAAGATTCACACTTGGCAAAGACTTAGTCAGCTTCATTGGTGACTGACAACAGCTGTAGGTTGTAGAACTTTCTGGCTGTCTCTTAAAGGGATAGCTACAAGGGTTACAAGGAGAGAAATTAAACCAATGAGAGAGTTAAGGAAAAGGCAAAGAATAAGTGTTCTATTTTATGTGATTAATAATATCCAGACATGGGTGGTTAGTTAACAGAATTTTTATGTTAGTTTTCTGAATCTCAGAACCTATTTATAATTAGACTACTGAGCCTAAAATCTTGCATGAAGAACTGGTGTAGAAATAAATACAAAGTGTTAATTGTTATTTGAATCAGAGTGGGAAGGTGCTGGCAGAGGGAGCTTAGGGCAGCACAGGTGCTATTGATCTCTTGAAGGACTAAGATACACCAAGGTCAGACACCTGCGCTATCACATCTAGTTGGCTATAATTCTTCTGAAGGGTTTTAATCCAACAAGGCCAGGCACATGAAATTCTGCTCTGTGAGAGTTCTATGAGGACACTTTGTCTGGCCAGTATCTAGTCAGTGACTAAAGATGGAGAATAAGACCTTTAAGTGTCTACCGTCCACATAGAACAATAGACCTAGTATGACGCATATTTCAATATGTTTCTTTGCATAAAAATTTTACAGTTAAATAAGAAATCATCTTCTAGACTATCCACAATTATGTATACCCATACAATTGAGATGTTGCCATGAGATTACAAGTACACACACATGGAAATGCATAGTAAATGGGGAGAATCATAGTTAATTGCACCAGAAGTTTACAACACGAGACAGCCAGTTAATTCAAAAGTCAAGTAATTCCACAATGCCTTGAGTGATGTTTTCCTTCTAACAGAAGCCTCAGTTCTGATAGGTTGACCATCTGAACTCTAGTTGTCACTACTGTATACTCCCATGGCCATTTGCTACCAGCATCTCTCAATAAATTATAAATATATACAAAAAGAGAATAATAGAGAGAATATTTCTGGCCTTGCTTTCATCCCTCATTAACACTGGGTAATTTGGGTCTGGTAAGATGGCTCAGTGGATTAAAAGTGGTTCCCAGGCAAGCCTGACCAGCTGACTGAGACTGTCAGATCCCTGGTGGAAGGAGATGCCAACTCCAGAAAGTTGTCTTTGCCCTCCACACATGGGCCATGGCACCCACATTCACACTCAATCTTATCCCATATCTGCACCTACTCTTTCCAGGGTCAGAATAGTTTAGGGAACAGTGCCATAAATACTAGTCATTAAAGAGAAGAATCATTTAAACTGGTGTGGTTGCATGTGTCCTTAATCCAAGCCCTCAGGAGATGGAGGCAGTAGGATCTGAGGTCAAGGTCAGCCTTGGCTACTGAGTGAATTTGAGGCTAGTTTGGTATTCATAAAATAGTGGCTAAAACAAACAAACAAACAAACACCCCCCCAATCCAAAAAACAAAACAAAATGAAGAACCCAACTTGGGTTTAGAAATATACTATTTCCTGGAATCCTTGATGCAAGATTTTGATAAAAAAGGGTTCAAACATGACCAGAGAAGCTGGGTGTAGTGACAAAGGCTTTAATCCCAGGATTTGGGAGTCTGAGGAAGGCAGATCTCTGAGTGTGAGACAGCCTGGTCTAAGCAGTGAGTTTCTGAACAGGTGGAGCTACATACTGAGAACATGTCTCTAAAAATAAAGTGAGTTTGGGGGTCAGGAAGGGGAGCTAGAGAGATGTCTCAGTGACTAATAACCTTTAACTGCACTTGCAGAGTGATGAATCGACTTTCCTGCTTCCTTAAACTACCATGATTGGTCACAAGACAAGTCCACAGGAATGCAAAGCATCGTGAACACGGCAGTGCTCTGCACCCTATGGTGACTCTTGAGACAAAACCTAACTGCAAAAGGCCAACCCTGTCTGCAAAGAAGAACTAGTCACTTGCTTCAGCACATAGCTCCCTTCCTCTCTTCTCCTAGCTTGGTGAAAGGTTCCTAGTCTGTAAGAGAGGCATGCTTGCTTAGTGTGAGCTCTTCCCAGGTTCTCCAAAATACACCTGCCTGCATTTGAGTCCAATCTCCTGACTTCTTTTTCCACATTAGCAAGAAAACTTGGAGCAGGAAACCCTCCGTCAACCCAAAGAACATGTGTAGCAGCAGGGCACCCAGGGCTAACCCTTAGATCCTGAAGTGTCCCTGAGGTAGTTGTACCCTGTCTCTGAACCTCCTCTACTTTCTCCCACTCACTCTCCCTCTTCCTGCCTTCTGGGTGAAGGATTGTGGATTGCCTTGGACTAAGGACCTGTTCATCTAGACTGCCATGTCCTAGCATGGGCAACTCTCAAAACTCTGGGCTTGTATCTCCAACTGCTCACTTGTTAATGCACCTTCTTTTTTCTCTCCCTCCCTCCCTCCCCTAAACCTCCGTCCCCTCCACTCTTTCTTCCCCCAATTAACCCCAGAAAAAATGAAGGTCATTTTCCCCTTACAGTCAGCCAACCACCCAAGGCCATGCTCTGACTTGTGAGGTGATGAGTGTGTATCCTGTCTGGACGAGTCTTTGGGAACACCTCTTCTTCCCTGTGCCCAACCCTTCTCTCCAGGAGAGGATCACCATCTCTGTTAGAGCTAGGAACCCCCATCCTCTAACAGACACCCTAGCTTCTCTCCCTTCCTGGCTTCTCAAAACTCACTTCCAGGGATTGAACTCAGGACTTCATGCTTGGCTGCAGCTGCCTTAACCACTAAGCAGATTCTATTTCAGCTTGTGTGTGTGCATGTGAGAAATTAGGTGAGGTCCACAGAGGCACCAGCTCTTCAGCACTGTGCTTCATAGAAGCAGAGGCTGTGGAAGGAAGACAGGACTCTGCCTTGTGTTGGGACTGGGAATGGAGACTTGATTTTCATCCAGGGCTAGTCATGGCAGGTGGTAATTGTTCTGGATCTTGAAGGAAAGCGAGGATTCCAATGGGTAAGGATGAAATTACAGAGGAGGAAGCTTTAGATAGTGAGAGCAGGAGGAAGGTGTCTTATTAGAGATCCAGTCAGGGATCCAGAGTGTCATGGAAGGCATGTCTTAGGTGCAGCAGAGAGATGTGGGAACCTGGCTTCTTCTTATCCAGGCTGCAATCCGGTTTATAGCCAGAGACTCTTGTCACTGTGTCCCCTCTTCAGTATGTGTGTGTTCTGTGGACAGTGTTTTCTCTTCTTCTAGGTTCAAGGTATCAATTAGCTACTCAAAATTATTTTCTTGAAAAACATTAAAAACGTTAAAAAGAATCTGTTAAGTAGGATGTGTGTACGGTACAGTGGGATCTGCAACACTGGCTTTATATAGGAAGAAGTGGTGAAGGCCTGTCAGGACGACACACCTTTAATGCCAGCACGCAGAAGGCAGAGGCCAGGAGATCCCTGTGAGTCAAAGCCAGCCTGGTCTACGTAGCAAGTTTCAGGATGTCCGGGTTACACAAACAATCTGTTTCAAGAAAAATAAAAACAAACAAACCAACCAACCAGACCTTGGTGGTACATGCCTTTAATCTCAGCTTTCAGAAAGAAGCAAGTCGTTCTTTGGGGTTGATGTCAGTCTGGTCTACAGAGCACGTTCCAGGACTGCACGACTACACAGAGAAACCCTGTCTGGAAAAAACAAAAAAGAAAGAAAAACAGAAAGAATCATTCGGTCAACATGATGGGTCAGGGGTAGCTGCTACCAAGTCTGGTTTTGGGAGCAGAAAGTACATCCACCATACATGCCCATACACATGTGCATCAAAATTCAAAATAAATAAGTAAAATGTATAAAAAACATAAGGCCAAGAGAGGGTTCACTGGTGAAGCATACACAGTGGTTTCTCAGAAGACCCAGGCTTGCCTGCCAGAACCCACATCATCTGTAACTCCAGTTCCAGTGGACCGAATGCTCTCTTCAGTCACTCCAGATACCTAGCACACACATGGTGTACATACATACATGCACACACACGTATACATAGAATTAAATAAATGAATCATTTTAAGTAATAAAAACAAAGAAAGGAAAATAGGCTCGGGGCTCGGGAGAGCTCAGTGAGTGAAGGGCTTGCTGCACAAGTGTGGGAACTGATCGGATCCACATCCTCAGGTGTGGGACGTGCACCTGTCATCCTGTGCTGAGGAGTGAGGACAAGGGGGTCCCTGGACCACACAGTCTACCCACATCACCAGGTCCCAGGGTTAATGGGAAACTGTCTCAAAACTAAGGTCAGTGGGATTGAGAGAGAAACCAGATAGGTCTCTGTCATGTAGCCCAGGTTGTCCTGGAACCCTCTGTGTAGCTGTGGGTGACCTGGAACTCTTGCCTCTCCTAATTCTGCCTTGTAAGTTCTGGGATTACAGGCCTGGACCACCATACCCAGCTCATGTTTTACTTTCTACAATTCTGTATGATTTGTATTTTTATACCAAGGATACATAGCAAGACTCCCACAACACACACACACACACACACACACACACACACACACACACACACACACACACACACTTCTTACTTATTTACTTAAAGTTAATGGTGTTTGCCTGAATGTGTATCTGTGTGTCATATGAATGCCTGATGCCCATGGAATCCTGAAGAGTGGGTCAGATCTCTTGGAATAGTCGTTACATGCAGTTATGACCCACAATGATAACCTGGGTCTGTTGGAAGAGCAGCTAGTGCTCTTATCTGCTAAACCAGCTATTCAGCAACCCCCATCCCAGTACGTTTATTTTTTAATCATAGACTCTCATTATATAGTCCCGGCTGGACTGGAAATAGCTGTGTAGCCAAACTGGCCTAGAACTTATGGCAATCTTCCTGCTCTGCCTTCCAAATGCTGGGAGTACAGCCATGTGCCACCATGCTGCTGGGAAACACAACTTTATAAAGCAGAATAAAATAATAATGTACACATCAATGGTTTCATGCAAAATGCTGTACCAACCAGGCAAAGTAGCACACACCTTTAATACCAGCACTTGAGGCAGAGGCAGGAGAATCTTTGTAAGTTCAGGCCAGCCTGGGCTACATAGTGAATCCCTCAAAACAAAATTGGCCTGGCCAGGGCAGAGACTGGTTCTGTTGACAAGCCTGGGGGAAGGTGACACTTTCCTCCCTGAGGTTGATTGTCAAAATCACGCCACACCCTGAATATCACCTACATCCTGTCCCTTCACAACACAGAGGCATCACCTTCCAGAACAGACAGAGAAGTACACAGCACAGCATGGATGTCAACACACACACACACACACACACACACACACACACACACACACACACTAAATAAATGAATATAGTACATGTTAATGTTAGGGTCTCAGAGGTGGTTTAGCAATTAAGTGCACACACTGTTCTTCTCCAGGACTTGAGTTCAGACCCCAGCACTCTCCTCAGTTGGCTCACAACTGCCTGCAATTCCAGCTCCTAGGGATCTGATGTCCTCTTCTGTCCTGCACAGGAACCCACACTCACAGGCACATACTCTTCACAATACAATATGTAATAAGTCATTTAAAACTTAAAACATTTAATTTCAGGCTGGAAAGATTGCTTCTTGGTTAAGAGCACTGGCTGATCTTGCTGCCAGTCATAGAATTAAATAAATAAATAAATGATTAACTCTCAGCACCTGCACAGGAGCTCATGACTCTGTGTAACTGAGTTTAAGCTGGTCTGACACCATCTTCTGGCCTCCATGGGCACCTAGTATGTATGTGATGTACAGACATACATGCAAGCAAAGCCCTATACACATAAAAATTATATAAAATAATTAATTTAAAAAGAAAATGTCTCTCTGGTCAGGCACTGTGCTCACACCTATAATAGAAACACTCAGAAGACTGAAGCAAGAAATGTAAGAGTTCAAATTCCCTTACATGGCAACATGTTGTATCAGGAAGGAAGGGGGTAGGAAGGTAGGAAGGATGGAGGAAAGGAAGGGAGGAAGGGGGAAGGAGGGATTTAAGGAAGAAAGGTAGGAAGGACGGAGGGAAGGAAGGAAGGAAGTGGGAAGGAGGGATGGAAGGAAGAAAGGAAGGAAGGGAAGAAGGGAAAGTGGCAGAGACAAAGGGAGGGAGGGAGGGAGGGAGGGAGGGAGGGAGGTACTTGTTCTGTCATGAGTCCACCATACAGAATCCCACAAGATTCCCTCAGTTTTTCTGCTCAGACCGCTCTTCCCCGCCATCTGCATGGCTGGTTCACTGTAGTGGGTAGCCATTCCAGCTTTGAGCTGGAAGTTCCAACCCCCATTGAGGCTTTGGTAACTATCATGTCTACAAGGCAGGGCCAAGAGAGGGCCCTGAAGACCTGAGATCCAGATGCGCCATCTTTCTTGGTTACTGGACCCTGGATGCTAGAGGTTGGCTGAACAGAGTTCTCCAGAGAACACCGCCGGCCCAACACTCTGGCGCCTAACCATATTAGTGAAATTATTAGGACCACTCCATGTAGTTAAAAGGGAGGTTTATTTAGTGGCATAACTTACAATTGAAGGGATAGATAGGTTGCAGGGTCTGGGAAAGACGTAGCCCAGTCCGGCTAAACTGCAAGTTGTTCTAATTTTTCTCAGATGTTCCTTTCTTTTCACTCCTGAGTATTAAACCCAGGGCCTCACACATGCTAGGCAAGCACTCTGCCACTGACCCGTGCCCTCAGTCTTGTCTGTTTTGTTTGTTTGTTATGTTATGTGTTGTTTTGAGACTGGATTTCTCTATAGCCCTGGCTGGTCCGGAATTCAGAGATCCACCTACCTCTGTCTCCCATTGCTGGGATGAAAGGTATGCACCACCATGCCTGGTCCAGGATAGATTTTTCAAAAGGATTGAAGGAGGGGTTTTAGAAGGAGGTTGAGATAGTTATTCAGAGGAGAGGGCAGTCTGGCCAGAGGTGTCCTCCAGAGGGAATGTGGAGCAGATTGCAGACAGATGTTGAGAGGTTCTGTGTACTTGACAGCTGTGAGGGGCCGGGGATGGGAATGATAGCAGCAGAGTGAATGAGTTGTAGGAGGAGAATGGCCTGCAGATTTGGGCTCCAGAAAGAACAAGGAATGAAAGTTGGCAAAGTTTAAGGCATCTGTGGAGGTCAGAGACAGAGCATGAGCTGGGGAGAAGTCGGTTAGGTAGAGTCTCACTGGGGAGACCCAGGCAGACTGGAGAGCAGGGGAGACTGTGGACTTTTAGGTTTGGGTAGACAGGCAGACCCAGCAGAGGCCAGTGGTAATCTGCCTGATTAAAAAGCTTGTGGTGAGACTGAGGAGGAACATCTGGCTGTCAGAGCTCTGTGGAGGAAGCTTGAGAGAGACAATGAGAGACACCCAGTACAGGGCTGGGTGGTGGGTGGTCCAGCTGATGGAATCTAGGAAGAGGTGCTGGCTGGGCAGTGGGTTGCTTGTCGGAGGTAGATGGGCAAAGGACATGGTTCCCAGCTGTGGGGACACAAAGTGAGTCATTATGACATAAAGATAAGGAGCCCAGGCCTTGTGCTAAGGAGTGGTTAAAATAAAAGATGTTTTCAAGTTTAGTTTAGAAGCCAGGTGCTGTCGTGTTCGAAGCACTCAGGAGGATGAGGCAGGTGGATCTCTGTGAGTTTGGGACCAGCCTGTCTACATGGCCAGTTTCAAGCCAGCCAGGGCCACACACACACACACACACACACACAGCTAGAGAGAGAGAGAGAGAGAGAGAGAGAGAGAGAGAGAGAGAGAGAGAGAGAGAGAGAGAGAGAGAGAAAGAGAAAGAGAAAGAGTGAGGAAGGGAATGAGGGAGGGAGGTTGGCAGAGGGAGAGGGTGTTGAAATTGGGCTTCATACTGGGGACCATTTATCACCTCTTGGTCACCTGAAGTTTCTAGAATATGGGAGACCTAGGTCATGTAGGTGTGCAGGAGGATGAGGGACACAGATGGTCTGGAGTGGAGTGCCAGGAGCTTTTTAAAGGAAGCTTCCAAATGATGCCAGTGTTGCAGCCCTTATGGAAAGGATTACTTTGGATGAAAGGGACCTAGGGTCAGAGGTCAAATTTTAGTACTTCTACGTGGAGGGGGTACAATCGGAGCAAAGTCATTTCAAAGGAATTGAGAAGTTGTCACAGAACAGACAGTTCTTCTCTACACAGCTGAGAGAGGTGGCACAGTTCAATTCCTTGATGACACTGAAATTGTCACCTCCATGTCTTTATGTATACAATGGGAGCATTGAATAAGATCAGTTGAAGTGCAGAAGAACAACTTCTGGTCTGTGGTAAGCTCTGAATAAGTCCGTGTCAGGAACAGTTTTCCTGCAGGGAATGCTCAGGCTGTGGCATCTAGCAGGGGCGTGGCCACCTAGGTCCCTGTAAGCACTTGTTGCCACCCAGGGACACAAGCACTTGTTGGTGTCACTGAGCTAAGATGGTGTTCCGTAGTTCCTGGTGGCTCCTGGCTGTCTGTCTTCTGTCCTGGTGTTGCAACACCTGGGGACAGAGTGGGGACTCAGAGACAGACACATCAATACCTCTGGTGATCTTTTATGAGACAGGTGAGTAAGAAGTAGATGGGTACAGGGCAGGTGACACTCTTCCTTTCCCAGTCTGGGTTCCAACTTGCAAAGCCAGAGCTGGAAGAGTGAGGATAGTGATTTGGGTTTTGAGGACCCCTCTGCACTGGAAGGAAGGGAGCCAGGTGTCTTTGGTGAGCGCTCAGGGAGAGCTGTGCACTGCAAGGGTTCATGCTGCCCTTGTTAAAATCCTAGCAGCTCTGGCATCAGCCAGCAGCACCTGACATCAGGCCGGCGGTCCCTGCAGAGCTGGGCGGCACACTCATGCTTTCATTCCTCCACTCTCTGAATGGAGATCCACCAGTTACCTGTGCGTCCTTTATACAGTCACCGCACAGCACGACTACACCTGAGCAGAAACAGACTGAACTGTCTGCCCTTCCAGAACTCACTTTCCAGTGGGGAAACACTCTCTACAGAAATGGGGGAAACGTGTCAAATGGTGATGAGTGCAGTGTAGACAGACAGAAAGCCTGGAAGAAGACAGAGCTGGAGGTGTGAGCATGAGCTTGGAGAGAGCAAGGTTAGGAAAGGGTTCACCCCGAGAGTGACAGCTGAGCAGATCTGAAGTGGATGGGGGAAGATGCCATGTGGATGTGTGGTCAAAGGAACAGCAGAGGCAAAGGCCCTGAGCTGAGCATGTAGTGTCCAGATCAGTGTAGCAGGAGCAGAGGGAGCAGGGGAGAGAGGGTGGACGTGTCCGTTGGGGCTCTCAAGACTGGTGTGAGGACTGGGAATTGGACTGGGACGATTAGAAAGTGATTTACCAAGATGAGGATGCTTATAGGACGAGCACATCTGAGGAGTACTTGATGTGTGTGTGTGTGTGTGTGTGTGTGTGTGTGTGTGTGTGTGTGTGTGCAGACACCCTTGTATGCACGAAAGCCCAGGTCAGCATATGTGGAGGTCTGAGGACAATTTTTGGGAGTCAGTTCTCTCCTCCTAAGTGGGTCCTGGGGATGGAACTCAGGTCATTATCCTGAGAGCAGGTGTCTTTACCCACTCCAGCACCATGGAGCCTGTGTACTGGCTTCTTTAATCCCATACAGTGCATGGAAACCTAGAACTTTCTATGTAATCAAGGATGCCCTTGAAATTCTGTTTTTCATCTTTTACCTCTCAAGTGCTGGTATCACAGTCAAGCGTTACTATGCTTGGGTAATTTGATTTTGGGAGACAGTGTCTTATGTAGCCTTAATTTAATATGTAGCCAAGGATGACTTTTCCATTTTTCTGTTTTTTTTTTTCCCCCTGAGACAGGGTTTCTCTGTGTAGCTTTGCTCCTTTCCTGGGTCTTGATCTGTAGACCAGGCTGGCCTCGAACTCACAAAGATCCGCCTGCCTCTGCCTCCCGAGTGCTGGGATTATAGATGTGTGCCACCACTGCCTGGCCCCTTTTTTTCTCTCTAGTTTATTTTGTTTCTGTATTAATTTTAAGACTGGACTTCACTATTTAGCAAGGCTGTCTTGGAGCTCACT
The DNA here is from genome assembly GCF_049852395.1 of Peromyscus maniculatus bairdii. Lineage (NCBI taxonomy): Eukaryota > Metazoa > Chordata > Mammalia > Rodentia > Cricetidae > Peromyscus > Peromyscus maniculatus. Next base: position 140,900,651 of record NC_134853.1, on the reverse strand, counting down.
ATGTAGTCCAGGCTAGCCTCAATCTCCCTTGATCCTCTTCCCTCCACCTTCTGAGTGCTGGGATTACAGGAGCCTCAAGTCCAGGGTCCCAAAGGTAACCTTGAACTCCTGATCCTTCTTCTTCTTTCTAAGTTGTGGGGTTATGAAAAGTGGACCACTATGCTCAGCTCATTTTGGGAGAAGGGGGAGGGGCACTTTGTTTCAAAACCAGGCTCAGTGTATAGTCCAGACTGACTCTGAACTCAGGATTCCCCTGTCCCACCCGGGAGTTCTGGGCTTAAAGGCATTCGGTGGCACACCTGGCTTTGGATTTCATAACTTTGATGCCCTTTTCACAGACCTGTGTTTTCAAGGATGGGGAATTTACTTCAGAGCCATTGGCCTCTGGCTTGAATTTCAAGTCCTGTCCTGGGGTAAGGTCACCCAGGAGTGACTGTGTCAGGAGTGGGGACACCTCAGCTTCTGGAGGTGGAGCTGACAGTGAGGAAACAGCCCAGGAGAGACATGAGGGAACATCCTGAGGGTGGAGGAGGTCAGGAGAGTTCAGTGTCCTGAAGTCAGTGAAGAAAATGTTCCTTGAAGAAGGAAACAAGCCAAGAGTGAGGGCTGACACCTGCAGTCCCAGGGCTGGGGGAGCAAAGGGAGGTAGATGGCTGCAAGTTCAAGGCCGGTGTGGATTTATTTGTCATTAGTGAGTTTCTAGTGAGTCCCTGAAACTTCTGCAGTGATACCCTAACCCAAAAACAAACAACATGAAATAGGAAGAGAGCAGGTCAATGGACCACAGGTAGAGGGTCCGTCAGGAGCAGCCTGGGAACTGATTATTGGACTCAACCACCTGAAGACCTGTTTCCATCTTGACAGAAGCAGTTAGAGGCTTAAAGAAAACCCCAGAGAGGAGTTAGTCAGTGAATCCGGACAGGTCTTGCAAGGCTGCTTCAGACCCCAGGGCTGGAGCCAGGCTCACAGAGGATTTGAGATGGATGCTGCCCTCTCTAGCTCTCAGGCTGTCACTGAGCAGAGCTGTGTTGTTCTGGAATGTCTGTGGTGCAGGGTCAAGATTCACCAGAGCAGAACTGACATTAGAGTTTTAATGAAGAACAGACTCTGTGGACAGAGACACAGCAGGCTGGTTCTGAGAGAGAGAATCGCACCAAGCAGGAGTGGGGCACTGTCACCGCAGCTGAGAACAGTTACCTGGCCCCCTTCATTTTGCCCTCTGTGTACTTGTTTGAGTGACAAGGTGGGCAGCTCACTATGTCAGCAGTGACTCCTGTCACACCAGGTGTCCATTTGGGGTGCAGGCTCTTTAAGCTCTAAGTGTTTGTAAAGCAGCACAGGTCACCTTGTCAGGGTCTGAGAAGCAGGGGAGTTGGTTTTCACTTTTAGCCTTTGCTTGTGTGTGCCTCAGGCACTTCATGTACCTCATCCTGGTCCTGGCAATCCTCCTGCTTCAGTCTTCTGAGTGATGAGATTACAGATTTGTGTCAGCATAGCTGCCTCCTTCTTTGTTGTTTTATTAATGTGATGAGCAGCCGAGAAAAACCTTGACTTCTAATCCTCCTCCCTCTGCCTGCCAAGGGCTGGGACCATATGTGTGCTCCCATTCTCCAATTTACACAGTCCTGGGGTCCTGCCAGGGGTCCTGGTGCATGCTGGGAAAGCACTCTATCTGCCGTGCTATGGCTACCTCTCCATCCCCACATGGCCTTCTGCAGCTTGTTAGCACCTGACAGACAGAGCTACACAGGGAACATTCTTTTATCTGTTCCTGCTGAGGGGAAATTCATGGGACATCAGCTTTTCACCTTTGCTATACCCCAACACTCCTGTCAACACTTGTGTAAGGTTTTATCTGGATGTATGTTTACATTTTTCTTGTGCCTCCATCTCCAGAGGATTCAGTGCCCTCTTCTTGACTTTTCCCGTACCAGGCACACAGAGTGCCCATACACACATGGAGGCAAAACACTCACAGACACAAATAAAAATAAAAGCATCTATATAATGTTCAAGTTTATGCATGTGTATTTGTGTGAATGTCTTGTATTCAGGTGCTCATAGAGGACGGAAGAAATAGTGGTACCCCAGAGTTGGAATTACAGGTGGTTGTGAGTCACCAGACTTTAGTGCTGGGACCTGGGCCCTCTGCAAAAACAGAACACAACTTAACCACTCAACCATCTCTTCAGTCTACCCAACACACACACACACACACACACACACACACACACACACACACACACACACACACACACAGACTCACACACCATTTCTTTATTATACTATGTATTTTGCTAAGTTATAAGAATTCTTTATATCTTCTGGATATTAACCTCAGAAATATGTTTCACAAATATTCTCTTTTATTCTGGAGACTGACCTCACCCACCTGCTTCTAGCTTCTTCTTCTTTCTTTAATTATTATTATTATTTTTTTTTGGACAGGGTTTCTCTGTGTAGTTTTGGTGCCTTTCCTGGAACTCACTCTGTAGCCCAGGTTGGCCTCGAACTCACAGAGATCCACCTGCCTTTGCCTCCCGAGTGCTGGGATTAAAGGCGAGCACCACCACTGCCCGGCCGCTTCCAGCTTCTTATAGTGTGGGGTGAGACCCCATGGGGGATTATGTAACTGAATCTGGGGCTTGACAAACATGTGACAACAGTATTCTGAATGCACAATGATAAAAAATTAATTCAATATCAAAGGTGAAGTGAATGGCGTCCTTCTGGTAGTTGTGCATCTCCCGCTCCACTGCAGCCTTGGTTCTGGACCCCAAACACATGCACTTTGCACTGTGCATGCTGTCCTGCATGAGTGCCAGCAAATGCTGCCTCAACACTCTGCTCAGACTTCAGGCTACTGTATGTTATGAACTGTGATCTTTATTGTGCATACAATGTTTATGCCCTTATAGAAACAGTGGTTTAACTGCAAGAATCAAGGACTTTTAATATTTTCTCCAGTGTTTAAATACCAAGTTAATGTCTCTTTCTATTATATTGTGATTCAATGTTGGATTTTAGAATTTGCTGTTTGGTCGGGCTGGATCGATGTCTCTGTGGTTAAGAGCACTTAGGATCTGGGTTCAGTTCCCAGCTCTCACAGGGCAGCTTACAAATGTTGATAACTCCAGTTCCAGAGGACCTGGGCTCCTCTTCTGGCCTCTGTGGCTGCACACAAGTGGTACATAGATACATATAGGAAAAACACCCATACACACAAAATAAAAAAAAAAAATCTTTTAAAAGTAACGTTTTGATTCATGATTTCATCATTGTTTTTCTTGGCTAGGAGACATGATAAGCATGGACACCCTTAGAAAGGTTGTTGAAATGTCAATACCTGGAGTGTACGTTGTGCCTCTAGAGATTGGGAAGAACATAATGGAGGTAAGAAAGACATCAGCCAAAGGTTTGCTGCCAAGTTTGACAGACAAATGTCATTTGAACACTATGCCTTGCAGACCATATCCCCACTGGTTTCATTTGGTTTTAGGATGCAGGATTTTGCTAAGTAGCCCAGGCTGGCCTGGAACTTGATCTCCCTGCCCCAGCCCCTGAGGGTTGGCATTTCAGGCATGTGCCATCCTGCTCATGACTCTACTGGAGACAGGAGGGTCTCACCCTGTACAGGTCACTTTTCTGTTGCTGTGATAAAAACACCGTGATGAAAACAAACTTATGTAGAATTTGTATGGACTTAGGGTTGCTAAGGAATAAGAGTTCATCATGGCAGAAAGACATGGCATCAGGAGAGGGAAGGTGAGAGAGCACAGCTTCCAGTGCAGACAGGAAGCAGGGAGAGCAACCTGGAAGTGAGGCAAGGCTGTGAGCCCTTAAAGCCCACCCCAGTGATAGACTTCCTACAGGAAGTCTGCCCCTCCCCATGTCATCCCCAATCAGCACACTAACTGGGGACCATGTGTTTAAATATCTGAGTCTATGGGAACATTCTCTTTCAAACCCCCAAACAACTTAAGTCAGTTCCCCTCTTAGAGAAGATGCCAGTTACCAACAGTCCCACCTTTGATTTCTCACTGTCCACTCTTTAGGAAATGGAGAACAACGCCTTGAATGCCAGTTCTGAAGTGTGTCAGATTCTTGCTAACAATCCTTATTTGCAGCAAGGCTACATTTCTATTACATTCTCCAAGAGACTCCAGATGCTGTAAGTATCCTTCTGTTCCTTAGCAGCACTTACACGGAATTGAAGTTTTTTCCATTCCAATAAACTGACTGTAAGGATTTGGATCCTCCCATAGTAATGAAAAGAATTTATATTTATTCTTAAGATGTCCCTGTGAGAAGCTTTGTGGACTTAATTTATTTTCTCTCTGTGTGTATGTGTGTGTTCCTCTCTGTGTGTGCACATGTATGAGGCCAACATTGGGTGTCTTCCTCTGCCTTACCATTTTAGAATATTTTTAAAATTTTATTTATTTATTTATTTTTGAGACAGGGTTTCTTTGTGTAGTTTTAGTGCCTGTCCTGGATATTGCTCTGTAGATCAGGATGGCCTCAAACTCACAGACCTGCCTCTGCCTCCCAAGTGCTGAGATTAAAGGCGTACACCTCCGTTGCTCAGCATAGTTTATTTTATATTAATCATGTGGGCATGTGTACATGTATGCAATGTCACAGAGGCCAGAGGAGGGCATCGGATCATCTCAAGCTGGAGTTACAGGTGATTGTGGTTGCTAGGAACCGAATTTGAGTCCTCTGTAAGAGGAGCAAACACTTTTAATAGCCGAGCAATCTCTCCAGCCCTCTACTTTACTTTAAAAATTTAAACTTATATCATTTACTTAGTGTGTGCTTGCTACATAACATGATGATGATGATGATGATGATGATGAGAAGTAGAAGGAGGAGTAGGAGGAGGAGGAGGAGGAGGAGAAGGAGGAGAAAAGTCTCCATGAATTTGTACCTCATTACTGAGATAGCTTGGCTGATTGAGAAGCCCCAGAGACCCTCCAGTCTCTACCTCCCTGGAGCTGATATTATCAAATTACTGCTATGCCTGGATATTTTGCTTTTTTGGTGGGGGGTTGGGGAGCATGCAATCCAGGTTCAGTTGCTCACATTGCATGACAAGCACTTCTCTGGCTGAGCCATCCGCCCAGCCTCTCTTGTTTTATTTTCTGTCTCACTTTTTAAAATTTTTTATATATTTACATATGAGTGTTCTGTTTGCATGTACACCTGCATGCCTGAGGAGGTTATTGGACCCCACTATAGATGGTTGTGAGTCCCCATGTGGTTACTGGGAATTGAACTCAGGACCTCTGGAAGAGCAGTCAGTGCTCTTAACCTCGGAGCCATCTCTCCAGTACTCACTTGATTGATTTTCTATGAAAGGTTTGTCATCAGCCTTAGGGGAGGAAGATCCTGTAACTCCGTGGTTTTGGGACCCATGGTGTATTAAATAGCTTAATTTGAGAAGTGACTGTTGATACATTCCAATCTGACCTTCAGAGCTGACAGCCACCTTTGATTTCTCCAGGAAGGACCTTGCTGAGAAATGCCAAATACCTACCATGATAGATATGATCTTAGTTTCTGGTGAAAATTTTAAAAAGTAAGTTCTGCCTTTTAAAAATTTGTTTTTATTATTTTATGTGTATGGGTGTTTTCCCTGAATGTATGTCTAAGAGAATGTCTGATTCTCTGGAATTGGAGTTACAGACAGTTGTGAGTCACAAAGTCAGTGCTGGGAATCAAATTGAAGATCTCTGGAACTTAATTATCTTTTATTTTTTAAGGTTTTTTTGAGACAGAATTTCCCTGTAACAGCCCTAGCTTTCCTGGAACTAGCTCTGTAGACCTGGCTGGCCTCGAACTCACAGATATCTGCTTGCTTCTGCCCCCTCAGTGCTGGGATTAAAGTTTGTGTGCCACCACTGCCCGGAGAACTTAACTAAATTAAGAACCTAGGCTCTCAACTGCGGAGCCTTCTCTCCAGCCCCTGCTTTCAGTTCTTTATACCATTGTTCCCTTTTCTGACCTGTTTCCACCTGATACTTTGGATTTTTGTTTCCCTTTGAGAAAAAGCCTTGCTTTGTATCTCAGGCTTGTGTCAAGCTCGAGCAACACTCCTGCCTCAGCCTTCTGTGTGCTGGATTGTAAGCATGTGCCGTCACAGCCAGCACCCACTCATTTAAAGAAAAAACCTAGCAGTTTGATTGCATTTGAAGTCAACTGCCCTACTCAACACTCAAATTGTGTTTGAAGTCAACTGCATCACATAACAAACTGGCCATCACTCATGAGGAAGCAGCAAGTGTCTTGGGATTGCAAAGCTCTGTGGCACAGGAGAATCATTAGGTCTCTCTCTCTCTCTCCATATTAATTGACAGGATTTCATGGGGGTAAGATGGTTCCCACCACATGGCAGGCAGTACTTGGATAGTGTTTCTGTGTGTGTGCAGGTGTCTGCAGGTGCAGGGGAGGCCAGAAGCAGGCGTCAGATCCCCTGAAGCTGGAGTACAGGCATCTGTGAAGAGACTGATGTGGGTGCTGGGATCCTAACTTGGGTCCTCTGGAAGAGCAGTGTACATTCACCTACTAAGTCAACTCTCCAGGCCCTAAAAGTAACTTCCATTACAATTATTTATGTATTGTGTGTGGTCACACTTGTGCCATGGTGGGCTTGTGGAGGTAGAGGACACGTTAATTGAGTCACTAGTTTCTTTCTTCCATATGGTACTCAGGGACTGAACTGAGGTCACCAGGCTTGGCAGCTGCTGCCTTTACCTGCTGTACCATCTTCACAGAGAGGAGTCAAGGATGTCTCCAAGTTACCAGTTTGAGCAACTGGCTGAATAGTATTGTCATTTACAGAAACTGGGAGCCACTGGAGAGGAACAGAGGGCATGTGCATTTGTTTAGACAGACAGTTTGACTGTGGTGTGAAGAGACAGGATGTTGACTTCATTTGTAAGCACAGTTTGAGATGGCAAATCAGTAGATTGGCAAACCAATGGCCTTTCAGTTTCAGGCCATTGAACACACGTGTCTGAAGTTCAAGATGGCGACAGGGCTGGACACATTCAGAAATGCATATATACAGTAATATACATTATATATACAGTGTATACATTACTCTTGTTTGCTTTAACTTCTATTATGGAAAATTATACACTTACATAAAAAGAGAGTAGTAGAGTGAATATTTTTGTGCTTACTTTCATCCCTCCTTAACATTTGTTAGTTTTGGTCTGGTAAGACGGCTCAGTGGATTACAACTGGTTGCCAGGCAAACCTGACCAGATGACTTAGACTATCAGATCCCTGGTGTAAGGAGACACCAGCTCCAGAAAGTTGTCTCTGCCCTCCATACCTGGGCCATGGCACCCACATTCACACTCAAACTTGTCCCATATCTGCAACTCCTCTTCCAAGGGCCACAGTAGTTTAAAGCAAAGTCCCATTCTGTGACCCATAAATACTTGTCATCAAAGAGAAGAAGCCTTTAAACTGGTGTGGTGGCATGTGTTCTTAATCTCAGCCCTCAGGAGATGGAGGCAGTAGGATCTGAAGTTCAAGATCAGCCTTTGCTATAAAGTGAATTTGAGGGTAGCCTGGGATACAATAAATAGTGCCTCAAAAAAAAAAAAAAAAAAACCAAAAACAAAAACAAAAACCCACTACACCAACAAAAACGAACCCAACTTGGGTTAAGAAATACACTATTTCATGGAAACCCTGATGCAAAATTTTAATCAAAATGTGTTCAAAAGTAACCGGAGAAGCTGGGTGTAGTGACAAAGGCATGTAATACCAGGATTTGGGAGGCAGAGGCAGAGGCAGGCTGATCTGTGAGTTTGAGGATAGCCTGGTCTAATCAGTAAGTTTTAGAACAGCTAGAGCTACATGGTGAGACCCTGTCTCAACAAAGTGGGGGTCTTGGGGATCAGGAATGTAAGCTAGAGAGATGCTCATTTGCTAATAACCTTTAATTGCTCTTGCAGAATGATGAGGGCACTTCTCACACGTTTAATACGAGGGCGATGGATCACAAGACAAGTCCACAGCGAGCGCAAAGCATCGTAAACACAGCAGTGCTCTGCCCCCCATGGTGACTCTTGAGACACAACCTAACTGCAAAAGGCCGACCCTGTCTGCAAAGAACAACTAGTCACCTGCTTCAGCACACAGCTCCCCCCTTTACTCTCTCTTTCTCCTAGCTTGGTAAAAGGGTCCTAGTCTGTGAGAGAGGCATGCTTGCTTAGTGGGAACTATTCTCAGCTTCTCTGAAATAAACCCGCATGCATTCGAGTCCAGTCTCCTGACTTCTTTTTCCACATCATTTCCTAACACTGTACTCAATCCTGGAACAGTCACTCTGAGCAGGAGACCCTCTGGCCACCCAGGGAGCAGGTGTAGCTGCAGCTCACACAGGGCTAACCCTTGATCCTGAGGTGTCCCTGAGTTAGTTCCACCCTGTGTCTGGGCCCCCTCTGCTTCCTCCCACTCACCCTCCCTCTTCCCATCCTCTGGATGGAGAATTGCAGATTTCCTTGGACTAAGGACCTGTTCACCCAGACTGGTGGGTCCTGGCATGGGCAGCTCTCAAAACTCTAGCCTTGTTTCACCAACTGCTCCCTTGTTAATGCACTTGGCCTTCCTCTTCTCTCTCCCTCCCTCCCCTAAACCTCTGTCCCCTCCCCTCTTTTTTTCCCCTGAATTAATCCCAGAAAAAATGAAGGTCATTCTCCCCTTGCAGTCAGACATCCAACCTGAGGATGGCCTGTGAGGTGATGAGTGTCTTCTGTCTGGATGAAATTTGGGGCTACCTCCTCTTCCCTGTGATCACCCTTCTCTCCAGGAGAGGATCACCATCTCTTTTAGAGCCAGGGACCCCCATCCTCTAACAGACACCCTAACTTCTCACCACTCCTGGCTTATCAAAACTCACTTCCAGGGATTGAACTCGGGACTTCATGCTTGGCTGCAGCTGCCTTAACCACTAAGCAGATTCTATTTCAGCGTGTGTGTGTCCTTGTGAGAAATTAGGTGAGGTCCACAGAGGCAGCAGCTCTTCAGCACTGTGCTTCATGGAAGAAGAGGTTGTGGAAGGAAGACAGGACTCTGCCTTGTGTCGTGACTGGGAATGGAGACTTGATTTTCCTCCAGGGCTAGTCATGGCAGGTGGTGTTTGTTCTGGATCTTGAAAGAAAGCGAGGATTCCAGTGGGTAAGGATGAAATTACAGAGGAGGAAGTTTTACCTAGTGAGAGCAGGAGGAAGATGTCTTATTAGAGATCCAGTCAGGGGCCCAGACTGTCATGGAGGACATGTCTTGGGTGCAGCAGAGAGATGTGGGAACCTGGCTTCTCTTATCCAGGCTGCAATCTAGTTTATAGCCAGAGACTCTTGTCACTGTGTCCCCTCTTCAGTATGTGTGTGTTCTGTGCACAGTGTTTTCTCTTCTTCTAGATTCAAGGTATCAATTAGCTACTCAAAAATTTTTGATTGAAAAACGTTAAAAAGAATCCATTAAGTAGTACAGTGAGATCTGCAACACTGGCTTTATATACGAGGAAGTGGTGAAGGCGAGTCAGGACGACACACCTTTAATCCCAGCACGCAGAAGGCAGAGGTCAGGAGATCCCTGTGAGTTCAAGGCCAGCCTGGTCTACATAGCAAGTCTCAGGATAGCCAGGACTACATAAACAATGTGTCTCAAGAAAAGTGAAAAATTAAAAAAAACCAAAAACCCAGACCTTTGTGGTACATGCCTTTAATCTCATCTCTCAGAAAGAAGCAAGTGGTTCTCTGGGGTTTATGCCAGCCTGGTCTACAGAGCAAGATCCAGGACAGCAGGGCTACACAGAAAAGCCCTGTCTGGAAAAACAGAAAAAAGAAAGAAAGTCATTCGGTCAACAATGGGTAGGGGGTAAAGGCGCTGTTACCAAGCCTGATTACCTGAGTTTCTTCCCTGGTACCTAGGTGGTGGGAGCAGAGAATTGACTCCTCAAAGTTGTGTTCTGACAAATACATCCACCGTACGTGCCCATACACATGTGCATCAAAATTCAAAATAAATAAGTAAAATGTAATAAAAATATAAGCCTAAGAGAGGGTTCACTGGTTAAGCATACTCACTGGTTTCTCAGAAGACCCAGGCTTGCCTGCCAGAACCCACAGCCATCTGTAACTCCAGTTCCAGTGGACCCAATGCTCTCTTCAGTCACTCCAGGTACCTAGCACACACATGGTGTACATACATATATGCAAGCACACACAATATACATAGAATTAAAGAAATGAATCATTTTAAGTAATAAAAACAAAGAAAGGAAAGTAGGCTCGGGGCTTGGGAGAGCTCAGTCAGTGAAGGGCTTGCTGCACAAGTGTGGGAACTGATCGGATCCACAGCCACAGGGGTGGGACCTGCACCTGTCATCCTGTGCTGAGGAGTGAGGACAAGGGGGTCCCTGGACCACACAGTCTACCCACATCACCAGGTCCCGGGGTTAATGGGAAACTGTCTCAAAAATAAGGTGAGAGGGATTGAGGGAGAAACCAGATAGGTCTCTGTCGTGTAGCCCAGGTTAACCTGGAACTCTCTGTGTAGCTGTGGGTGACCTGGAACTCTTGCTCCTCCTGCCTCTGCCTTGTTAGTGCTGGCATTATAGGCCTGAGCCATCATACCCAACTGGTATTTTACTTTATACACTTCTGTATGGTTTGTATTTTTACAGCAAGAATACATAGCAAGACTGACACACTGTGTGTGTGTGTGTGTGTGTGTGTGTGTGTGTGTGTGCGCGCGCGCGCGCCTGCCTGCCTGCCTGCCTGTCTGCTTGCCTGCCTGTCTGTGTGTCTGTGCATGTGGAGGCCCAGGATGTCCTCAGGTGTCATTCCTCAGGAGTCATCTATTTACTTCTGAGACAGGGTTCTCTCACTGGCCTGGACCTTTTGAAGTAGCCTTGGCTGGGTGGCCAGAGATCTCCAGGGACCTGCCCAGTGCTAGGATTACAAGCACTCACCACCCTGCCTGGAATTTTCACCTGGGTTCTGGGGAGCAAACCCAGGCCCTGGCACTTACAAGGAAAGCACCTTACTGACTGAGCTGTCCCAGCCCTTTGTTGGATTTTATTTATTCACTTCTTACTTATTTACTTAAAGTTAATGGTGTTCTGTCTGAATGTGTATCTGTGTGTCATATGAATGCCTGATACCCATGGAATCCTAAAGAGTGGGTCAGATGCCTTGGAAGAGTCATTACATGTAGTTATGATCCACAATGATAACCTGGGTCTGTAGAAAGAGCAGCTAGTGCTCTTATCTGCTAAACCAGCTCTTCAGCAACCCCCACCCCAGTACTTTCATTTTTTAAACATAGACTCTCATTATATAGTCCTGGCTGGGCTGGAAATAGCTGTGTAGCCAAACTGGCCTAGAACTTGTGGCAATCTTCCTGCCTCTGCCTCAGTAGTGCTGGGATTATAGGCCTGGACCACCATGTCTGCTGTGGAAACACAACTTTACAAAGAAGAATAAAATGATACATACACATCAACAGTTTTATGTAAAATGCTGCACTGACCAGTCATGGCAGCACACACCTTTAATCGCAGCACTTGAGGAAGACGCAGGTGAATCTCTCTGAGTTCAGGCAGCCAGGGTTACGTAGAGTGTCCCTCAAAACAAAGTTGGCCTGGCCAGGGCAGAGACTGATTCTGTTGACAAGCTGGGGGGGGCACTTTACTCCCTCAGGTTAATTGTCACATCACCCCACACCCTGAATGACACCTACATCCTGTTTCTTCATAACACAGAGGCGTCACCTAGAACAGAGAAGTGTACAGGATAGCATGGATGTGAGTACACCCACCTACTCACCACCCCCACTCACACCTGCAGGTGCGCACACACACAATAACTAAATAAATATATAAATATGATACAAATTAATGTCTGTTTCTCAGAGGTGGTTTTGCAGTTAAGGGCACACACTGTTCTTCTCCAGGACTTGAGTTCAGACCCCAGCACTCTCTCAGATGGCTCATAACTGCCTGCAATTCCAGCTTCTGGGGATCTGACGCCCTCTTCTGTCCTGCACAGGAACCCACACTCACAGGCACATACCCTTCACAATACAATATGTAATAAATCATTTAAAACTTATAATATTTAAGCCGGGCGGTGGTGGCGCACGCCTTTAATCCCAGCACTCAGGAGGCAGAGCCAGGCAGATCTCTGTGAGTTCGAGGCCAGCCTGGGCTACCAAGTGAGTTCCAGGAAAGGCGCAAAGCTACACAGAGAAACCCTGTCTCGAAAAAACCAAAAAAAAAAAAAAAAAACTTATAATATTTAATTTTAGGCTGGGGAGATTGCTCATTAGTTAAGAGCACTGGCTGCTCTTGCTTAAATCATAGAATTAAATAAATAAATGATTAACTCTCAGCACCCACATAGAGGCTCATGACTCTGTGTAGCTGAGTTCAAGCTGGTCTGACACCATCTTTTGGCCTCCATGGGCACTAGGTATGCATGTGATATACAGACATACATGCAAGCAAAGTTGTATACACATAAAAATTATATAAATTAATTAATTTAAAAAGAAAATGTCATTCTGGCCAGGCATTGTGCTCACACCTATAAGAAGCACTCAGAAGACTGAAGCAAGAAATGTAAGAGTTCAAGACCTTTACATAGCAACATGTTGTATCAGGAGGGAAGGAAAGAAGGGAGGGAGGGAGGTAGGAAGGAGGGGAGGAAAGAAGGAAGGAAGGAAAGAAGGAAGGAAGGGAGCGAGGTATGGAGGGAGGGAGAAAGGATGGAAGAAAGGGAAAAAGAATCATTGTTCTGTGTCAAATGAGTCCATCATACAGAAACCCACAAGATTCCTCAGTTTTTCTGCCCAGACCACTCTTCCCCAGCATCTGCATGGCTGGTCCATCTCTTCTGCTTCTAAGACACAGCGGGTTCAGTAGAGAGGAAGGGCACAGTAACCTTCAGCAGGGCATTAGCAGAAGAGCTATGGTATTGGGGCCACAGACAGCCATGGGGGACTTAAAGGGAAAGAGCCTTCACTTTAGAAACACAGAGGGAGTTTCTGGCTCTTTCAGGTTTCCAGGATTCAGTTAAGGTTTTATATCACATGACCTGTGTGTTATAAGCCAAGAAAGCATGGGAAAAATAAATGTAGGGTCATATCAGTGTAAACATATACATTCTACTATAAATTCACATCAAGTTGAATTTAGCTCTGTGTCTCTGATTGGAACCCAGTCTAGCAGTTTAAAGAGGGAGAATTATTCTGGGCAACTAAAGAAAATAAATTTCTTCCATGGGAATTCAATGATTAAAATCAAGTACTGCATGCCAAGTTTGTATATTACAAGTAAAGAAAAAAAAAGAAGGATTACTAATGAGCCAAGGTTTGAGAGACTGTGGTTTCTCTGTTAGGTGAAAACTGGCTTGGAATTATGGGAGTACTGCACCATGCCCAGCCTTCCTCAGCCCTAAGGTTTTGTTGTTTTTATTGTTATCTTGTTTTAAAAGATTTGTTTGTTTGTGTGTGTGTGTGTGTGTGTGTGTGTGTGTGTGTGTGTGTTTTCCCTCATATATGTAAGTACATTTCACATGTGCCTGGTTCCAACTGTGTTGGGTCCCGGGAACTGGAGTTATGGATGGCTATATGTGGCGCGCTCCTCGGCCAGCGAGGAAGAAAGACCACCATGAGAGGATCCTTCTCAGAACACACTTTATTGGAGCGCCTCTTGATTAAGGGAGAGGGGGAGGTGAGGGGCCCCAAGGACTAAACTGCAGCTGCTTATATAGGGAATCAGGCAAACGTGCTGTACTGTGATTGGGTCCCGCCAGAATGCTAGCACGGGGAGCCACGGGATAGGCTGAGGACATAAGGCCAATTACCATACTCGTGCATCATAGCCAAATATGGAGTTGTTTACAGCTAGGCTACCAGGAAGCCAGCGCCATCTTAGAATGGCGGCTCCCTACATCTCCCCCCTCTTTATTAATTAAGCAGCAGGAGAGAGTATAGGTCTGATTTCTGCAGCACAAGTATTTCATCTGATCAGGTCCCCACCTCATGATGTGTTGACCGATCGAGGATGAGTTAACTGTGCATGATTGCCTGCATACCTTCCCGAGTGCAATGGACCAACCAGTCCCTGGGGTGCAAAGGCCATGCATGTAACAATTGTCCGCATACCTTCCCGTGTGCAATGGACTAACCAGTCCCAGGGGTGCAAAGGCTATGCGTGTAACAATGTTCCACATACCTTCCCAAGTGCAATGGACTAACCAGTCCTAAGGGTGCAAAGGCTATGTGACTCCATATGCAGTCAGACTTGCTCTCCTTGAAGGAAGGAAAATGTCCTACACTTCAAGTGCAGTGCACGAACCTGACATCCTGTGCTCAATGCAAGTATGTGAAAGCTGTCCACATACCTTCCCGCGTGCAATGGACTGCCAGTCCCAGGGTGCAAAGGCTATGTGGATATTAGTTGTTCTTTAAGGCAGAAAGCCAGATCTGGGGGGAGGAGCCACACTCCAAAGCGGCTAATGCTTGAGTGATAATGACCTTGTCCTTTTTTGTACGTGCTCGCAAACGGCAGACCAACCACAGACAAAACACGCATCCTCCAAGGCAGCATGCCAAAAATATACCCTACCCCCACCCATTCTAAACAGGGAAAAGGTAGAAGCGATCCAGGAGGACAGTCCCTCCGCCACGCTGAGATCCACTCGTGTGGAGTTGATGGTCACCACTGCCACTCTCAGCTTTTCCAGCGTCTCTTCAAATTCTCCGGACCAATTTCCTATAAGATAACTGGACAGTTGTTTAGACAAATTCGCTGCTCGGGAACCATTTTGGAATTGCACACTAGTGACACAAACCAGGCATCCTCCACTCACGGCCCAATTGGACCAGCTGCCAAAGGATGTCAACTTGTTCTTGTACCAAGTCAATGCACTGGTTAAGCACCATAAGGCCACCTTTCAACTGTGCATTTAGGGAAGTAGAGGTATGAAGGATGGTTTGGAGCCATCAACTCCTTCCACCTTAAGAGGCTGAAATGGCCAAGCCTGCATCTCTGGAGACAGGGACCAGCTGCAGCAGTTTGAACCTCCACTGCAAAGGTGATGCCTAGCACCTGGCCCCCAGCCAGCACAAGGATTCCCCATAACCTCTCTGAGAATGATTAGAATAACAAGTAATGTGTGAACACCACAATTCCCTCCTTGGAGCATAATTAAAGGAGCTACGTCAGAGCAGCTAGCATCCATTCGTGAAGCTCGTGTGGCTGCAAGGACTGCCACTGCTAGACCAGCATTACTTAACGGTCCCCCAAGTTCCCGACAGGCTTTTAGCCAAGCTTCTAATCCCTTTCCTTTCCACGGGGTAATAGCTCTATGACATTCTTTTGTGCTTTGCTCATATACTAATTGTTGAACCAGAGGCATAGCTGTTTCTACATCACCAAATATCTTTCCTGCTGCCTCCATCATTCTAGCTACAAAATCTGAAAAAGGTTCATTCGGGCCCTGAATGATCTTAGTCAAATTCCCTGATACTTCTCCTTTATTTGGTAATGATTTCCAAGCTTTAGAATAAATCTCATTTATCTGTTGATAAACTTCAATAGGATATGCCGTCTGATTTACAGTCCATTGTCCTTGACCCAGTAGCATGTCAGCCGTCCACTGTGGTCGGTTATTCTGAAGATTAATTCTAGCTTGTACCTGGGCTCTATCTGTAACTATAGATTTGAAATCCAGATACTGTCCTGTAGTTAAACATGCTCTGGCTATTTCGAACCAATCTGTTGGTGTCATAGCCTGAGTAGTGAGCCTAGTCAATAATGTTAAGGTATAACTGGCCGTTACTCCGTAGGCTCGAGCAGCCTCTACCAGGTCTCTTAATTGTTTATAAGCTGTTGTTTGTTTGCGGATCTTCAAAGACTGGAAACGCGGACGCTAGCCGCGCCCAGGTGTCTCTCCTGATAAAATGACAACCTCCACCTGTTTGCAGGCACGAAGGTGTTGCCGAGGGTGGATGTGGTCCCGAAGGCGCCGTTGGTTCCACATTCACCCCAGCAGAAACATTATAAGGAGGAGGTCGCCGCCGCCCATATCTCTCTTTTTTATATTCAGCGGCAGCTTCCTCTAAATTTTCCTCCTCATCTGAATCTAATTCATTATCAGCCTTTTTAGGCCTACTTAAGTTCTCCCCTTTAAAGTCTAATTCTGATAGACTATCCTGGTGCTTAATTAATGCCTTGCGTCCCTCTCTAATGATTTCCACATTGCGTTCTTCCTTGAGACATGCATGTACCATAAGAATGAACACAAGAGCAAGCACAAACGGATTTATCCCAGCAATCAGCATACCTGGAGAACTTACCGACGTCACCGCCGTTCCTGAAGAACTTACCGACGTCACCGTTCCTGGAGAACTCACCGACGTCACCGCTCCGTGTGCTGAGTTCTGAATCCTCCTCGACCCCTCACCTGGTGTCCAAAGTTTCCTTCCCGTCCAAAGTTTCCTTCCCGTCCAAAGTTTCCTTCCCGTCCCAGGTTTCGGCACCAGTTGGTGTCCGAAGTTTCTGTCCCGGGTTTCGTTCCCGGGTTTCTGTCCCGGGTTTCGGCACCAGTTGGTGTCCGAAGTTTCTGTCCCGGGTTTCGGCACCAGTTGTGGCGCGCTCCTCGGCCAGCGAGGAAGAACGACCACCATGCGAGGATCCTTCTCAGAACACACTTTATTGGAGCGCCTCTTGATTAAGGGAGAGCGGGAGGTGAGGGGCCCCAAGGACTAAACTGCAGCTGCTTATATAGGGAATCAGGCAAACGTGCTGTACTGTGATTGGGTCCCGCCAGAATGCTAGCACGGGGAGCCACGGGATAGGCTGAGGACATAAGGCCAACTACCATACTCGTGCATCATAGCCAAATATGGAGTTGTTTACAGCTAGGCTACCAGGAAGCCAGCGCCATCTTAGAATGGCGGCTCCCTGCAGCTATAAACTCCATGTGTGCATTGGGAACTGAAACTGGGTCTTCTGCAAGAGCAGCAGGTGTTCCTAACTGTTGAGCCATCTCTCTATCCCAAGCTTAAGTGTCCTGCTTTTCTGGCTAAAATGGAAGTTGATCTAATTTTTCTCAGATATTCATTTCTTTTCAGTCCTGGGGATTGAGCCCAGGGCCTCACATATGCTACACAAGCACTCTGCTATTAAGCTATGCCTTCAGCTGTATCTGTTTTTTTTTTTTTTGTCTTGTAGAAGTAACCGTCTTATTCAATAAGAAACACAGAACCAATGCAAAGAAGAAAGCCAAGAGGTCAGAGATAAGAGCTAAAAACCTTACCCTTCCTCTCGCGGTGATCCTACCTCTCTGAAAGAGACCTACTTCCTGTGTGTCTGTCTTTATAAAGACTTTTGGTTCTGCCTTCTCATTGGTTGTAAAGCCAACCACATGGCCGCCTCGTCATTGCCTGTCTATACAGACCTCCAGGTCTTCTATGGTTGGTATTGAGATTAAAGGCGTGTGTCTCCAATGTTGGATGTATCCCTGAACACACAGAGATCTACCTAGCTCTGCCTACCAAGTGCTGGGATTAAAGGCATGCACCACCACTGCCTAGCTTTCGCTATGGCTTGCTAATAGCTCTGACCCCTGGGGAACTTTATTTATTAACATACAAATAAAATATCACCATATTGTCTGTTATGTTTTTTTTTTTTTTTTTTTGATACAGGGTTTCTCTATAGCCAAGGTTAGCTAGGAACTCAGAAATCCACCTACCTTTGTCTCCCATTGCTGGGATTAAAGGCGAGCACCACCATGCCAGGTCCAGGCTAGATTTTCCCAAATGAATTGAAGGAGGGGTTTTAGAAGGAGGATGAGATGCAAAGTAGGGATTCAGAGGAGAGGGCAGTCTGGGTAGAGAGGTGTCCCCCAGAGGGGAAGTGGAGAAGATTCCAGACAGCTGTTGAGAGGTTCTGTGTACTTGACAGCTGTGAGGGGCCGGGGATGGGAATGAGAGCAGCAGAGTGCATGAGCTGTAGGAGGACAATGGCCTGCAGATTTGGGCTCCAGAAAGAACAAGGAATGCAAGTTGGGGAAGTTTAAGGCATCTGTGAGGTCAGAGACAGAGCTTGTGCTAGGGAAAAGTCGGTTAGGTGGAGTCTCATTGAGGAAACCCAGGCAGACTGGAGAGCAGGGAAAACAGTGTACTTTTAGGTTTGGGTAGACAGGCAGACCCAGCAGAGGCCTGTGGTGATTTGCCTGACAGAAAAGCTTGTGGTGAGACTGAGGAGGAACATCCAGCTGTCAGAGCTCTGTGGAGGAAGCTTGAAAGAGACACTGAGAGACACCCAGTACAGGGCTGGGTGGAGTGCTGTTCTCTCCTTCTCCTACGTGGGTCCCAGGGATGGAACTCAGGTCATTGTCTTGGCAGCAGGTGTCTTTACCCACTCCAGCACCATGCAGCCTTGTGTACTGGCTTCTTTAATTCCATATAGTGCATGAAGCCTAGAACTTTCTATGTAACCAGGGATACCCTTGATCTCCTGTTCTTGTCTCTACTGCCCAAGTGCTAGGAAACATTCGTGTCTTACTATGCCTGACTTATTTGATTTTTGAAGAAAGTGTCTCCTGTAGCCCAATTATCCCATATTTGATATGTAGCCAAGGATGACCTTTTTTCCTTTTTCTTTCTCTCTATTTTATTTTGTTTCAGTATTTATTTTAAGACAGGGTCTTCCTCTGTAGCTATATCTGTCTTGGAGCTCACTATGTAGTCCAGGCTAGCCTCAAATCTTTCATGATTCTCTTGTCTTTGCAGGGAGTACAGGAGCCTCAAGTCCATGGTCCCAAAGGTAACCTTGAACTTTCCAAGTTGTGGGGTTACAAAAAGTGCACAGCCCAGAGAGAGAGACACGAGGGAACATCCTGAAGGGTGGTGGGAGGTCAGGAGAGTTCAGTGTCCTTGATCCCAGTGGAAAAAAATATTCCCTGAAGAAGGAACATGCCCCCATGGGGTCCCAAGGCTGGGGAGGCCAAGGAAGGTAGATGACTGCAAGTTCATCTAATCACTAGTGAGATTCTAGTGAGTTCCTGCACACTCTGGAGTGATACCCCACCTCAGAAACTGACAAATAAACAACAACACACATCACCAAAACCCCACACCAGTGAAATAGGAAGAGAGCAGGTCAATGGACCACAGGTGGGCAGGTCCATCAGGAGCAGCCTGAGAACTGATATTTGAACTAGCCATCTCAAGATCTGTATCCATCTTGACAGAAACAGTTAGAGATTGATCTTTTTGGAATGAGTTAAAGAAAACCACAGAGAGGAGTTAGTCAGTGAATACGGACAGCTCTTGCAAGGCTGCTTCAGACCCCAGGGCTGGAGCCAGGCTCACAGAGGATGTGAGATGGATGCTGCCCTCTCCAGCACTCAGGCTGTCACTGAGCAGAGCTGTGTTGTTCTGGAATGTCTGCGGAGCAGGGTAAAGATTCACCAGAGCAGAACTGACATTAGAGTTTTAATGAAGAACAGACTCTGTGGACAGAGACACAGCAGGCTGGTTCTGAGAGAGAGAATTGCACCCAGCAGGAGTGGGGCACTTTCACCACAGTTGAGAACAGTTACCTGCCCCCCTTCATTTTTCCCTCTGTGTACTTGTTTGAGTGACAAGGTAGGCAGCTCACTATTTGTCCACAGTGACTCCTGTCACACCAGGTGTCCATTTGGGGTGCAGGCTCTTTAAGCTCTGATTGTTTGTAAAGCAGCACAGGTCACTCTGTCAGGATCTGAGAAGCAGAGGAGTTGGTTTTCACTTTAGCCTTTGCTTGTGTGTGCCTTGGTCCTGGCAATCCTCCTGCTTCAGTCTTCTGAGTAATGAGATTACAGATTTGTGTCAGCACAGCTGCCTCCTCCTTTGTTGTTTTTATTAATGTGATGAGCAGCCGAGAATAACCTTGACTTCTAATCCTCTTGCCTCTGCCTGCGAAGTACTGGGACCATATGAGTGCCCCCTTGCCCAGTTTATACATTCCTGCGGTCCTGCCTAGGGCCTGGTGCATGCTGGGAAAGTGCTCTATCAGCGGGAGCTACTTCTCCAGCCTCACATGGCCTTCTGCAGCTTGTTAGCACCTGACAGACAGAGCTACACAGGAAGTGTTCTTTTATCTGTTCCTGCTGAGGGGAAATTCATGGGACATCAGCTTCACCGTTTTCAGTGCCCAATTCGGTGGCCTTGAGCCTGTTCACCAGCTGAGGCAACCACAGCTTCTCTCTAGTTTCAGAACTGTGAGCACCAGGCAAACCTCCTCATGGGTGAAGTCATTGTTTCCTCCCCCTCCTCTCACTGCTGATAACCTCCCCCTATTCTCTGTGCCGTGGGGTTTCTTATTCTGGACACAACTGGTGAAGGTGTGGATAATTTATTTTTTTATGTGGGGTTATTGTAAGAAACATGCTTTGAGGTTGTAGCATGCGTTCTGGGCTTCATTCCTATTCATGGGTGAATAGTATTCCAGTGTGTGACTGAACCACAGGTTATTCATACAGTAATTAATGGACATTTGGGCTGTTTTTAACCTTTGCTATCACCACAATCCTGCTGTCAACATTTGTGTAAGGTTTTATCTCGATGTATGTTTACATTTTTCTTGTGTATAAATGTAGGAGTACAATTACTGGGTTATTGGATAATTACATGTTTAGTTACTTTTTAGGCAGTTCCATACTTTTCCACAGGGGTTGCATTGTTACTTTTCCACTGAAAACGGATAAGTGTTCCTATTTTCTTTTTAGCTTTAATTTTTTTTAATTTTATAATTTAATTTAATTTTACATATCAGCCACAGATTCCCTTGTTCTCCCCCCTCCCACCCCCCCAGCCTTCCCCCCAGCCCACCCCGCATTCCCATCTCCTCCAGGGCAAAGACTCCCCTGGGGATTCAGTTCAACCTGGTAGATTCAGTCCAGGCAGGTCCAGTCCCCTCCTCCCAGGCTGAGTCAAGTGTTCCTGCATAGGCCCCAGGTTCCAAACAGCCAGCTCATGCACTAAGGACAGGTCCTGGTCCCACTGCCTGGGTGCCTCCCAAACAGTTCAAGCTAATCAGCTCTCTCACTTATCCAGAGGGCCTGATCCAGTTGGGGGCTCCTCAGCTATTGGTTCATAGTTCATGTGTTTCCATTAGTTTGGCTATTTCTTTATGTTCTCAAAGTCTGTCTGGTCAGAATTAGAACTTTATTCTTTTATTTGCATTTCATTAAAGACTGATGGTCCTGTAGTCATTTCTGTCTTCTTGGAGACATGTCTTTTCATCCTTTCCCATTTCCTTCTTTATGTTTTTGGTTTGTTTGTTTGTTTGTTTTGAGATTTTGATGTTCTTAAAATTTATATATATTTATTTATTTCTTATGTATGAATGTTTTGCTTGTATGGTTGTCTGTGAACCATGTACATCCAGTACCCACAGAGGTCAGAGGAATGTTTTAGATTCTCTGGAATTGTTTCAGACAGCTGTGAGCTACAATGTGGATGCTGGGAGGAGCAGTCAGTCAGTGCTCTTAACCACTGCGCTATTTCTAGGGCTCTATTTATTTATTTTGAATGCCTCTGCCTCCTGAATATGAAAGAAAGGCATCCACCACCATGCATATTTAGTTACATTTTTTTCATTCCACCTGTAGAGGTAACTGGCTAGTCAAGAGCATTAGATGCTCTTGCAGAGGACCCAGGTTGGGTTCCCAGCACCCACATGGAAGCTTACAACTGACTGTGCCTCCAGCTCCAGAGGATGCACCCCCCTCTCCTTGACTCTTTGGGTACCAGGCACACAGGGAGTACACATACATCCATGTAGGCAAAGCACTCACACACAGAAAATAAAAAAAATCTTTCAACTTTAAAATGTATGTGTATGTATTTATGTGAATCTCTTGTATGCAGGTGCCCACGGAGGACAGAAGAAATAGTTGAACCCATAGTTGGAGTTAGAGGTGTTTGTGAGTCACCAGACCTTAGTACTGGGCTTGGGCCTCTGCAAAAGAGTAACATAAGTTAACCACTCAACCATCTCTTCAGTCCACCCCAACACATACACGCGCGCGCGCACACACACACACACACACACACACACACACACACACACACACACACTACATGCACGCACGCACGCACGCACGCACACACAGTTTCTTTCTTTTTTTTCTTCAAAGTTATTTTTAGTTAAAGAAAAACAAAACAAAACAAACAAACAAACAAACAAAACCAGGCTTTCCAAGGGTGATAAAATGAACTGCGGGTGAGAAGGGAGGTGTGTGTGGGCTTATCATAAGCTCTTCCTCCAAAGCCTGGAAATGAGAACTGACTGGATCACCAGACACACTCCTTGTTGGGGTGGGCAGAGCTACCACTGATCAATGGCATGGTCTATATGGGCTCTCGGACAACCACACTGTGCCCACTGGCATGATTAGCATTATTATTCTGGGGGACCTTAAGTTAAGGAAAGACACAGGAAGCCAAGACAGTGGCTTATTCGGTTATTCAGTTGGATTCTGAATCCCAATCAGGAAATAGTCTGTATCTGGTGCAACCATAATTTCATTTTTCTTGAAGCGAATTCAAAGGAAGGTTAGATCATTCTGGGGGTCAATTTCACGCACAGTGCTCCTTGCCTTCAAGATGAAGTTGTGCATTTGGTTAGTACATTGTGTAGTAGTGGGATTGTCCACGGTGCTCTTGATGGAAATGTCTTCCGTGTTCACCACAATGATTCCCTGCACTCGGTTCTGGCTCTGAAGTCTCTTGAGTGTTTCTTCCACCTCTGCCTGCCAGAAAAGGAAACCAATGTTAGCTCATTCATCTAACAAGGAAGGAGCACCCAGGTACTTGGCGCTGCCCCAAAGCTGCCCAGGCCAGGCACATGTAGAGTGCATCTTAGGCCACCACTGGCACCTAGAGCTTTAGCCCCAGCCCACACACTATTTCTTAATTTCACTATTTGTCTTGTTAAGCTGTAAGAATTCTTCATATCTTCTGAATGTTGAACTCAGACACATTCTCATTTTTTTCTGGAGCCTGAACCCATCCACAAGCTTCCAGCTTCTTATACTGTGGCATGAGACCCCATGGGGGATTATGTAACTGAATCTCGGTTGAGAAGATTGTGGCAGGAGTATTCTGAACCTACAATGATAAAACTTTAGTTCAATATCAAAGGTGAAGTGCATGGAGTCCTTCTGGCAGTGTGTGCATCTCCCGCTCCACTGCAGCCTTGGTTCTGAACCCCAAACACATGCACTTTGCGTTGTGCATGCTGTCCTGCGTGAGTGCCAGCAAATGCTGCCTCACCACTCTGCTCAGACTTCAGGCAACTGTATGTTATGAACTGTGATCTTTGATTGTTCATACTGTGTTTATGCTCTAATAGAAACAATGGTTTAATTACCAGAATCAAGGACTTTTAATATTTTCTTCAGTGTTTAAATACCAAGTTAATGTCTCTTTTTATTTATTGTGATTCAATGCTGGATTTTAGAATTCGATGTTGGTGGGGCTGGATAGATTGCTCAGTAGTTAAGAGCACTGGAGGACCTGGAATCAGTGCCCAGCACCCATATGGCAGCTTACAACAGTTTGTAACTTTAATTGCAGAGGACCTAACTCCTCTTCTGGCCTCTGTGGTTACTGCACTTAATGTTTTGCTTCATGAATTTTCATCATCGTTGCTTTTGTTGGCTAGAGGACCCCCTTGATACAGATGAAATGATGGCTGAAGTGGAAACAGCTCGAATTCACTTCTTACCCCAGGAGCTTTGGAAGAATGTGAAGGAGGTAACATGGCAGCTTGTTCCCTGAGACATTTGCTGAGGACTTTGTTTGTTTGTTTATTTTTTGGTTTTTCGAGACAGGGTTTCTCTGTGTAGCTTTGTGCCTTTCCTGGATCTCGCTCTGTAGACCAGGCTGGCCTCGAACTCACAAAGATCCGTCTGGCTCTGCTTCCCGAGTGCTGGGTTTAAAGGCGTGTGCCACCACCACCCAGCAAACATTTATTTATTTATTTATTTATTTATTTATTTATTTATTTATTTATTTATTTATTTATTTATTACTGGAGCTGAGGACCGAACCCAGGGCCTTGCACTTGCTAGGCAAGCGCTCTACCACTGAGCTAAATCTTCAACCCTTTGCTGAGGACTTTGATAAACAGTTCTATTTGAATGCTTAGCCTTACAGACCATAACCCCACTGGTTTTGTTTTATTTTTTTTTAGGGGGGAAGGGCTGCATGATTTTGCTATGTAGCCCAGACTACCCTGGAACTTGATCTCCCTGCCCCAGCCCCCTGAGTGTTGGCATTGCAAACATGTGCCATCCTGCTCATGACTCTGATGGAGACGGGTGGGTCTCACCCTGTATGAGTCACTTTTCTGTTGCTGTGAGAAAAACACCGTGATGAAAATCAAGTTACACAGAGTTTGTATGGACTTATGGCCCCAAAGGGATAAGAGTTCATCATGGCAGAAAGGCATGGCATCAGGAGAGGGAAGGTGAGAGAGCACAGCTTCCAGTGCAGACAGGAAGCAGGGAGAGCAACCTGGAAGTGAGGCAAGGCTGTGAGCACTTAAAGTCCACCCCAGTGATAGACTTCCTACAGCAAGGCTGCCCCTCCCACATCATCCCCAAACAGCACACCACCTGGGGACCATGTGTTTAAATATCTGAGTCTGTGGGGACATTCTCTTTCAAACCCTCCTTGAGACTTAAGTCAGTTCTCCTCTTAGAGCAGATGCAAGTTACCAACAGTCCCACCTTTGATTTCTCACTGCTCCCTTTTTAGGATATGGAGAATAACGACTTGAATGCCACTTCCAAAATGTGTTAGCTTCTTGCTAAGGATCCTAAATTTCAGCAAGGCTACATTGCTGTTACATTTTCCAAGGGAGTCTACATCTTGTAAGTATCATTCTATTCCATGGCAGCACTTACACAGAATTGATGTTCCCTCTATTCCAGTGAATTGACTGTAATGATTTGGATCCTCTTATAGAAATGAAAAGAAGTTACCTGTAAGATGTCCCTGTGGAAGCATGTGGATTTAATTAATTTTCCTTTTGGGCTTGAGTGCTTGTGTGTGTATGTGTGGTTGTGTGAGTGAGTGGGTAAACATGCTCCTCTGTGTGTGTGCACGAATGTGAGCGTGAGTGTGAAGGTTAGAGTTCAATGTTGGGTGATTTCCTCACTTGCTCTCTACATTAAAATTTTATAATATCAAAAAATCTATTTTTTATTAATTATGTGTTTATTAATTATGTATGTGGGGGGAGATTCGCAAGGCACATCTGCATGCAATGCCCATAGAAGCCAGAGGAGAGCATCAGATCACCTCAAGCAGGAGTTACAGGTGATTGTGTGCTACCCATGTGGTTGCTAGGAACTGAACTTGTGTCCTCTGCAAGGGCACAAACACACTTAAATAATGAACCATCTCTCCAGCCCTCTAGTTTAAAGTGTTTAAAGTACGTTTATTTATTTAGTGTGTGCATGGTGAGCAACATGATGGTGATGCTGGGATTATAATGCTCACCATGATGATGAGGAAGAGGAGGAGGAGAAGGAGGAGAGGGAGAGGGAGCATAAGAAAATGTCTCTTGGTTAACCTCGAGCTCATTATTATGCTAGACTGGCTGGTTGGAGCCCTGGAGATCCTCCTGTCTCTACCTCCCCAGATCTGATATCACAGATTGCTGCTCTGCCTGGATTTTTGTCTTTTTTCCAGGGAACTTGGAATCCAGGCTCAGTTGCTCACACTTTCATGACAAGCACTTCACTGATGAGCCATCCCTCAGCCTCTCTTGATTTATATTCTATGAGAGATTTGTGTCTGTATCCTTCCTTAGGGGAGCAAGATCCATAACTCTGTGGTTTGGGGTCCCATGGTGTATTAAATAGCTTAATCTGTGAAATGACTTTTGATACATTCCAATCTGACCTTCAGAGCTGACAGTCACCTTTGATTTCTCCAGGAAGAGATGCCCAATAACACTCTTGAAAGGCATCTAACTTTGTGGCAGATAAACATTAAGGTAATTCCATTTTTTTAAAATTTGTTTTTATTATTGCATGTGTATTGGTGTTTTTCGTAAGGCAGTTCTAAGAGAATGTCTGATTCTCTGAAAGTGGAGTTACAGACAGTTGTGAGCTGCCAAGTCAGTGCTGGGAATCGAACCGAAGACCTCTGGAATTTGACTATCTTAAGAACCTCAGCTCTCAACTGCGGAGCCTTCTCTCCAGCCCCTGCTTTCACTTCATTATACCATTGTTCCCTTTTTTAACCCACACCCAACTGATACTTTTATTTCTATTTTCTCTTTGAGATAAATCTTGCTTTGTAGCCCAGGCTGGCTTCAAACTCTCGCAACACTCCTTCATCAGCCTTCTGAACACTGGATTATAAGCTTGTGCCATCACGGCCAGTACTCACTCATTTAAAGACAAAAAATGATAGTTTGATTTGTACACTAAGTCAGATCCCCTGAAGCTGAAGTACGGGAATCTGAGAAGCAAGTGATGTGGGTGTTGGGATCCTAACTTGGCTCCTCTGGAAGAGCAGTGCACACTCAACTACTAAGCCATCTCTCCAGGCCCTAAAACTAACTTCCATTACACTTATTTATGTATTGTGTGTGGTCACACTTGTGCCATGGTGTGCTGTGGAGGTAGAGGACAATTTAAGGAAGTCAGTTGTGTCTTTCTCCCATAGGTACACAGGCACTGAACTCAGGTTGTGACACTTGGCAGCAGCTGCCTTTACCTGCTGTACCATCTCCACAGAGAGGAGTCAAGGATGACTCCAAGTTACCAGTTTGAGCAACTGGCTGAATAGTATTGTCATTTTAAAGACAAGGACAGGAGCTCTGGGGAGGAACAGAGGGCACGTGTGTTTGTTTAGGCAGGCAGTTTCATAGACTGACGAATTGGGCTGTTTTTTAAGCAATTTAAATTATGTGTCTAATATTCAAGATGGTGGGGCTGGACACAATCAGAAATGCATATATACATTAATATACATTACATATATAGTATATAATTAATTTTGCTTACTTTAACTTTTATTATGGGAAAATTATAAATATTTATAAAAGCAGAGAGTAAGAGAATGAATATCTCTGTGCTTAGTTACGTCTCTGCTTAACATTTGTTAGTTTTGGTCTGGTGAAATGGCTCAGTGGATTAAAAGGGATTGCCAGGCAAGCCTGACCAGCTGGCTTGGACTGTCAGATCCCTGTTGGAAGGAGACACCACCTCCAGAAAGTTGTCTCTGCCCTCCATACCTGGGCCATGGCACCCATGTTCACACTCAATCTTGTCCCATATCTCCACCTACTCTTCCAAGGGCCACAGTAGTTTAAAGCAATGTCCCATTCTGTGACCCATAAATACTTGTCATTAAAGAGAAGAAGCATTTAAACTGGTGTGATGGCATGTGTCCTTAATTCCAGCCCTCAGGAGATGGAGAGAGTAGGATCTGAAGCCAAGATTAGCCTTGGCTGCTTAGATAATTTGAGGCTAGCCTGGAACACATAAAACAATGACTCAACAAAACAGTAACTCCAACTCAGGTTTAGAAATACACTATTCTTGCTGGGTATTCGTGGCAGAGAGAGGCAGATCTCTGTGAATTTGAGGCCAGCCTGGTCTACAGAGTGAGATCCAGGACAGGCACCAAAACTACACTGAGAAACCCTGTCTCTCAAAAAACTATATATACTCTATTTTCTGGAGACCTTGAAGAACAGTCTGATCAAATGGGGTTCCACAGTGGCTGGAGAAGCTGGGTGGAGTGACAGAGGCTTTAATCACAGAATTTGGGAGGCAGAGGCATGCTGATCCATGAGTTTGAGGACAGCCTGGTCCACTCAGTGAGTTCTTGCACAGCTAGAGCTACACACCGAGACCCTGTCTTAAACAAAAAGAGGGCTGAGGGTCTGGAAGGTGAGCTAGAGAGATGCTCAGTTGCTAATAACCTCTAACTGCTCTTGCAGACTGAATAGGTGACTTTCTGCGATCTCAAATCCAGTGATTTGTCCCAACCCACAGAGAGTGCAAAGCATCATGAACACAGCAGTGCTCTGCACCCCATTGTGACTCTTGAGACACAACCTAATAAGCCAACCCTGTCTGCAAAGAAGAACTAGTCTCCTGCTTATGCACACAGCCCCCTTCCTCTCTCCTCCTAGCTTGGTGAAAGGTTCCTAGTCTGTGAGAGAGGCATGCTTGCTTAGTGTGAGCTCTTCTCAGGTTCTCTGAACTAAACCCGCCTGCATTTGAGTCCAGTCTCCTGACTTCTTTTTCCACATTATTTCTTAACATAGTACTCAATCCCGGAAGAGGACTTGGAGAAGGAGACCCCCCTAGCAACCCAGGGAGCAGGTGCAGCAGCAGGGCACCCAGGGCTAACCCTTGATCCTGAGGTGTCCCTGAGGCAGTTCCACCCTGTCTCTGAACCTCCCCTACTCCTTCCCACTCACCCTCCCTCTGCCAGCCCTCTGGATTGAGGATTGCAGATTGCCTTGGACCAAGGACCTGTTTATCCAGACTGCCAGGTCCTGGCATGGGCAGCTCTCCAAACACTTGGGCTTGTTTCTCTAATTGCTCCTTTGTTAATCCACCTAGACTTCCTCTTGTCTCTCTCTCTGTCCCCTCCCCTTCTTCTCCTACTGGCCCCAGAAAAAATGAGGGTTGTTCCTTACAGTCAGATACCCAACCCCTTACACTCAGACATCCAACCTGAGGCCAATCATGACCTGTGAGGTGATGGGTGTCTTCTGTCTGGATGAGTCTTTGGGACTGACTCCCTTATCTTCCCGGTGCTCCACACTCCTCTCCCCGATCCTCTAACAGACACCCTAGCTTCTCACCACTCCTGGCTTCTCAAAACTCACTTCCAGGGATTGAACTCAGGACTTCTTGCTTGGCTGCAGCTGCCTTGACCACTAAGCAGATTCTATTTCAGCGTGTGTGTCCTTGTGAGAAATTAGGTGAGGTCCACAGAGGCAGCAGCTCTTCAGCCCTGTGCTTCATGGAAGAAGAGGCTGTGGAAGGAAGACAGGACTCTGCCTTGTGTAGGGACTGGGGGAGGGAGACTTGATTTTCATCCAGGGCTAGTCATGGCAGGTGGTGTTTGTTCTGGATCTTGAAGGAAAGCGAGGAATCCAGTGGGTAAAGATGACATTACAGAGGAGGAAGCTTTAGCTAGTGAGAGCAGGAGTAAGGTGTCTTATTAGAGATCCAGTCAGGGATCCAGACTGTCATGGAGGGCATGTCTTGGGTGCAGCAGAGAGATGTGGGAACCTGGCTTCTTCTTATCCAGGCTGCAATCTGGTTTATAGCCAGAGACTCTTGTCACTTATGTCCCCTCTTTAGTTCCTGTGTGTTCTGTGCACAGTGTTTTCTCTTCTTCTAGATTCAAGGTATCAATTAGCTACTCAAAATTATTCTCTTGAAAAACATTAAAAAGAATCTGTTAAGTAGGATGTGTGCACGGTGCAGTGGGATCTGCAACACTGGCTTTATATAGGAGGAAGTGGTGAAGGCGAGTCAGGACAACACACCCTTAATCCCAGCACGCAGAAGGCAGAGGCCAGGAGATCCCTGTGAGTTCAAGGCCAGCCTGGTCTACATTCCAAGTCTCAGGATGTCTGGGCTACACAAACAATCTGTTTCAAGAAAAATAAAAACCAACCAACCAACCAGACCTTGATGGTACATGCCTTTAATCTCAGCTCTCAGGAAGAAGCAAGTGGTTCTCTGGGGTTAATGTCAGCCTGGTCTACAGAGCAAGTTCCAGGACAGCACGACTACACAGAGAAACCCTGTCTGGAAAAAACAAAAAAGAAAGAAAAACTGAAAGAAATCATTAGGTCAACCCAATGGGTCAGGGGTAGCTGCTACCAAGTCTGGTTTTGGGAGCAGAAAGTACATCCACCATACATGCCCATACACATGTGCATCAAAATTCAAAATAAATAAGTAAAATGTATAAAAAACATAAGGCTAAGAGAGGGTTCACTGATTAAGTATACTCACTGGTTTCTCAGAAGACCCAGGCTTGCCTGCCAGAACCCACAGCCTTCTGTAACTCCAGTTCCAGTGGACCGAATGCTCTCTTCAGTCACTCCAGATACCTAGAACACACCTGGTGTACATACATACATGCACACACACGTATACATAGAATTAAAGAAATGAATCATTTCAAGTAATAAAACAAAGAAAGGAAAGCAGGCTCGGGGCTGGGGAGAGCTCAGTCAGTGAAGGGCTTGCTGTACAAATGTGGGAACTGATCGGATCCACATCCTCAGGGGTGGGACGTGCACCTGTCATCCTGTGCTGAGGAGTGAGGACAAGGGGGTCCCTGGGGCCACACAGTCTACCCACATCACCAGGTTCCAGGGTTAGTGGGAAACTGTCTCAAAACTAAGGTCAGTGGGATTGAGAGAGAAACCAGATAGGTCTCTGTCATGTAGCCCAGGTTGTCCTGGAACCCTCTGTGTAGCTGTGGGTGACCTGGAACTCTTGCCTCTCCTAATTCTGCCTTGTAAGTGCTGGGATTACAGGCCTGGACCACCATACCCAGCTCATGTTTTACTTTCTACAATTCTGTATGATTTGTATTTTTATACCAAGGATACATAGCAAGACTCCCACAACACACACACACAGTGTGTGTGTGTGTGTGTGTGTGTGTGTGTGTCTGTCTGTCTGTCTGTCTGTCTGTCTGTCTATGTGGAGGTCCAGGATGTCCTCAGGTGTCATTCCTCAGGAGTCATCTACTTACTTCTGAGACAGGGTCTCTCACTGGCCTGGTACTTGCCAAGTAGCCTAGGCTGGGTTACTAGAGATCTCCAGGGACCTGCCTCCAGGGACCAGTGCTAGGATTACAAGCACTTACCACCCTGCCTGGAATTTTCACCTGGGTTCTGGGGAGCAAACCCAGGCCCTGGCACTTACAAGGCAAGCACCTTACTGACTGAGCTATTCCAGCCCTTTGTTGGATTTTATTTCTTTACTTCTTACCTATTTACTTAAAGTTAATGGTGTTCTGCCTGAATGTGTATCTGTGTGTCATATGAATGCCTGATGCCCATGGGATTCTGAACAGTGGGTCAGATCCCTTGGAAGAGTCGTTACATGTAGTTATGATCCACAATGATAACCTGGGTCTGTAGGAAGAGCAGCTAGTGCTCTTATCGGCTAAACCAGCTCTTCAGCAACCCCCACCCCAGTACTTTCATTTTTTAATCATAGACTCTCATTATATAGTCCTGGCTGGACTGGAAATAGCTGTGTAGCCAAACTGGCCTAGAACTTGTGGCAGTTTTCCTGCCTCTGCCTCAGCAGTGCTGGGATTATAGGCCTGGGCCACCATGCCTGCTGTGGAAACACAACTTTACAAAGAAGAATAAAATGATAATGTACACATCAATGGTTTCATGCAAAATGCTGTACCCACCAGGCAATGCAGCACACACCTTTAATCCCAGCACTTGAGGCAGAGGCAGGAGAATTTTTGTAAGTTCAGGCCAGCCTGGGCTACATAGTGAATCCCTCAAAACAAAGTTGGCCTGGCCAGGGCAGAGACTGGTTCTGTTGACAAGCCTGGGGGAAGGTGACACTTTCCTCCCTGAGTTTGATCGTCAAAATCACGCCACACCCTGAATATCACCTACATCCTGTCCCCTCACAACACAGAGGCATCACCTTCCAGAACAGACAGAGACGTGCACAGCACAGCATGGATGTCAACACACACACACACACACACACACACACACACACACACACACACACACACACTAAATAAATGAATATAGTACATGTTAATGTTAGGGTCTCAGAGGTGGTTTGGCAGTTAAGGGCACACACTGTTCTTCTCCAGGACTTGAGTTCAGACCTCAGCACTCTCCTCAGTTGGCTCACAACTGCCTGCAATTCCAGCTTCTGGGAATCTGACGCCTTCTTCTGTCCTGCACAGGAACCCACATCACAGGCACATACCCTCCACAATACAATATGTAATAAGTCATTTAATACTTAAAATATTTAATTTCAGGCTGGAAAGATTGCTTCTTGGTTAAGAGCACTGGCTGATCTTGCTGCCAGCCATAGAATTAAATAAATAAATGATTAACTCTCAGCACCTGCACAGGAGCTCATGACTCTGTGTAACTGAGTTTAAGCTGGTCTGCCACCATCTTCTGGCCTCCATGGGCACCTAGTATGTATGTGATGTACAGACATACATGCAAGCAAAGCCCTATACACATAAAAATTATATAAAATAATTAATTTAAAAAGAAAATGTCTCTCTGGTCAGGCACTGTGCTCACACCTATAATAGAAACACTCAGAAGACTGAAGCAAGAAATGTAAGAGTTCAAATTCCCTTACATGGCAACATGTTGTATCAGGAAGGAAGGGGGTAGGAAGGTAGGAAGGAT
This sequence comes from Peromyscus maniculatus bairdii, assembly GCF_049852395.1. Lineage (NCBI taxonomy): Eukaryota > Metazoa > Chordata > Mammalia > Rodentia > Cricetidae > Peromyscus > Peromyscus maniculatus. The sequence goes on along the minus strand of NC_134853.1, from coordinate 140,868,139 downwards.
GGAGGAAAGGAAGGGAGGAAGGGGGAAGGAGGGATGGAAGGAAGAAAGGTAGGAAGGACGGAGGGAAGGAAGGAAGGAAGTGGGAAGGAGGGATGGAAGGAAGAAAGGAAGGAAGGGAGGAAGGGAAAGTGGCAGAGACAAAGGGAGGGAGGGAGGGAGGGAGGGAGGGAGGGAGGGAGGGAGGAAGGGAGGGAGGGAAGGAGGGAGGAAGGTACTTGTTCTGTCATGAGTCCACCATACAGAATCCCACAAGATTCCCTCAGTTTTTCTGCTCAGACCGCTCTTCCCCGCCATCTGCATGGCTGGTTCACTGTAGTGGGTAGCCATTCCAGCTTTGAGCTGGAAGTTCCAACCCCCATTGAGGCTTTGGTAACTATCATGTCTACAAGGCAGGGCCAAGAGAGGGCCCTGAAGACCTGAGATCCAGATGCGCCATCTTTCTTGGTTACTGGACCCTGGATGCTAGAGGTTGGCTGAACAGAGTTCTCCAGAGAACACCGCCGGCCCAACACTCTGGCGCCTAACCATATTAGTGAAATTATTAGGACCACTCCATGTAGTTAAAAGGGAGGTTTATTTAGTGGCATAACTTACAATTGAAGGGATAGATAGGTTGCAGGGTCTGGGAAAGACGTAGCGCAGTCCGGCTAAACTGCAAGTTGTTCTAATTTTTCTCAGATGTTCCTTTCTTTTCACTCCTGAGTATTAAACCCAGGGCCTCACACATGCTAGGCAAGCACTCTGCCACTGACCCGTGCCCTCAGTCTTGTCTGTTTTGTTTGTTTGTTATGTTATGTGTTGTTTTGAGACTGGATTTCTCTATAGCCCTGGCTGGTCCGGAATTCAGAGATCCACCTACCTCTGTCTCCCATTGCTGGGATGAAAGGTATGCACCACCATGCCTGGTCCAGGATAGATTTTTCAAAAGGATTGAAGGAGGGGTTTTAGAAGGAGGTTGAGATAGTTATTCAGAGGAGAGGGCAGTCTGGCCAGAGGTGTCCCCCAGAGGGAATGTGGAGCAGATTGCAGACAGATGTTGAGAGGTTCTGTGTACTTGACAGCTGTGAGGGGCCGGGGATGGGAATGATAGCAGCAGAGTGAATGAGTTGTAGGAGGAGAATGGCCTGCAGATTTGGGCTCCAGAAAGAACAAGGAATGAAAGTTGGCAAAGTTTAAGGCATCTGTGGAGGTCAGAGACAGAGCATGAGCTGGGGAGAAGTCGGTTAGGTGGACTCTCACTGGGGAGACCCAGGCAGACTGGAGAGCAGGGGAGACTGTGGACTTTTAGGTTTGGGTAGACAGGCAGACCCAGCAGAGGCCAGTGGTAATCTGCCTGATTAAAAAGCTTGTGGTGAGACTGAGGAGGAACATCTGGCTGTCAGAGCTCTGTGGAGGAAGCTTGAGAGAGACAATGAGAGACACCCAGTACAGGGCTGGGTGGTGGGTGGTCCAGCTGATGGAATCTAGGAAGAGGTGCTGGCTGGGCAGTGGGTTGCTTGTCGGAGGTAGATGGGCAAAGGACATGGTTCCCAGCTGTGGGGACACAAAGTGAGTCATTATGACATAAAGATAAGGAGCCCAGGCCTTGTGCTAAGGAGTGGTTAAAATAAAAGATGTTTTCAAGTTTAGTTTAGAAGCCAGGTGCTGTCGTGTTCGAAGCACTCAGGAGGATGAGGCAGGTGGATCTCTGTGAGTTTGGGACCAGCCTGTCTACATGGCCAGTTTCAAGCCAGCCAGGGCCACACACACACACACACACACACACACACACACACACACACACACACACACACACAGAGAGAGAGAGAGAGAGAGAGAGAGAGAGAGAGAGAGAGAGAGAGAGAGAGAGAGAGAGAAAGAGAAAGAGTGAGGAAGGGAATGAGGGAGGGAGGTTGGCAGAGGGAGAGGGTGTTGAAATTGGGCTTCATACTGGGGACCATTTATCACCTCTTGGTCACCTGAAGTTTCTAGAATATGGGAGACCTAGGTCATGTAGGTGTGCAGGAGGATGAGGGACACAGATGGTCTGGAGTGGAGTGCCAGGAGCTTTTTAAAGGAAGCTTCCAAATGATGCCAGTGTTGCAGCCCTTATGGAAAGGATTACTTTGGATGAAAGGGACCTAGGGTCAGAGGGCAAATTTTAGTACTTCTACATGGAGGGGGTACAAACAAAATCGGAGCAAAGTCATTTCAAAGGAAGTGAGAAGTTGTCACAGAACAGACAGTTCTTCTCTACACAGCTGAGAGAGGTGGCACAGTTCAATTCCTTGATGACACTGAAATTGTCACCTCCATGTTCTTATGTATACAATGGGAGCATTGAATAAGATCAGTTGAAGTGCAGAAGAACAACTTCTGGTCTGTGGTAAGCTCTGAATAAGTCCGTGTCAGGAACGGTTTTCCTGCAGGGAATGCTCAGGCTGTGGCATCTAGCAGGGGCGTGGCCACCTAGGTCCCTGTAAGCACTTGTTGCCACCCAGGGACACAAGCACTTGTTGGTGTCACTGAGCTAAGATGGTGTTCCGTAGTTCCTGGTGGCTCCTGGCTGTCTGTCTTCTGTCCTGGTGTTGCAACACCTGGGGACAGAGTGGGGACTCAGAGACAGACACATCAATACCTCTGGTGATCTTTTATGAGACAGGTGAGTAAGAAGTAGATGGGTACAGGGCAGGTGACACTCTTCCTTTCCCAGTCTGGGTTCCAACTTGCAAAGCCAGAGCTGGAAGAGTGAGGATAGTGATTTGGGTTTTGAGGACCCCTCTGCACTGGAAGGAAGGGAGCCAGGTGTCTTTGGTGAGCGCTCAGGGAGAGCTGCGCACTGCGAGGGTTTATGCTGCCCTTGTTAAAATCCTAGCAGCTATGGCATCAGCCAGCAGCACCTGACATCAGGCCGGCGGTCCCTGCAGAGCTGGGCGGCACACTCACGCTTTCATTCCTCCACTCTCTGAATGGAGATCTACCAGTCACCTGTGCGTCCTTTATACAGTCATCACACAGCACGACTACACCTGAGCAGGAAACAGACTGAACTGTCTGCCCTTCCGGAACTCACTTTCCAGTGGGGAAACACTCTCTACAGAAATGGGGGAAACGTGTCAAATGGTGATGAGTGCAGTGTAGACAGACAGAAAGCCTGGAAGAAGACAGAGCTGGAGGTGTGAGCATGAGCTTGGAGAGAGCAAGGTTAGGAAAGGGTTCACCCCGAGAGTGACAGCAGAGTAGATCTGTAGTGGATGGGGGAAGTTGCCATATGGATGTGTGGTCAAAGGAACAGCAGAGGCAAAGGCCCTGAGCTGAGCATGTAGTGTCCAGATCAGTGTAGCAGGAGCAGAGGGAGCAGGGGAGAGAGGGTGGACGTGTCTGTTGGGGCTCTCAAGACTGGTGTGAGGACTGGGAATTGGACTGGGACGATTAGAAAGTGATTTACCAAGATGAGGATGCTTATAGGACGAGCACATCTGAGGAGTACTTGGTGTGTGTGTGTGTGTGTGTGTGTGTGTGTGTGTGTGTGTGTGTGTGTGTGTGCAGACACCCTTGTATGCACGAAAGCCCAGGTCAGCATATGTGGAGGTCTGACGACAATTTTTGGGAGTCAGTTCTCTCCTCCTAAGTGGGTCCTGGGGATGGAACTCAGGTCATTATCCTGAGAGCAGGTGTCTTTACCCACTCCAGCACCATGGAGCCTGTGTACTGGCTTCTTTAATCCCATACAGTGCATGGAAACCTAGAACTTTCTATGTAATCAAGGATGCCCTTGAAATTCTGTTTTTCATCTTTTACCTCTCAAGTGCTGGTATCACAGTCAAGCGTTACTATGCTTGGGTAATTTGATTTTGGGAGACAGTGTCTTATGTAGCCTTAATTTAATATGTAGCCAAGGATGACTTTTCCATTTTTCTGTTTTTTTTCCCCCTGAGACAGGGTTTCTCTGTGTAGCTTTGCTCCTTTCCTGGGTCTTGATCTGTAGACCAGGCTGGCCTCGAACTCACAAAGATCCGCCTGCCTCTGCCTCCCGAGTGCTGGGATTATAGATGTGTGCCACCACTGCCTGGCCCCTTTTTTTCTCTCTAGTTTATTTTGTTTCCGTATTTATTTTAAGACTGGACTTCACTATTTAGCAAGGCTGTCTTGGAGCTCACTATGTAGTCCAGGCTAGCCTCAATCTCCCTTGATCCTCTTCCCTCCACCTTCTGAGTGCTGGGATTACAGGAGCCTCAAGTCCAGGGTCCCAAAGGTAACCTTGAACTCCTGATCCTTCTTCTTCTTTCTAAGTTGTGGGGTTATGAAAAGTGGATCACTATGCTCAGCTCATTTTGGGAGAAGGGGGAGGGGCACTTTGTTTCAAAACCAGGCTCAGTGTATAGTCCAGACTGACTCTGAACTCAGGATTCCCCTGTCCCACCCGGGAGTTCTGGGCTTAAAGGCATTCGGTGGCACACCTGGCTTTGGATTTCGTAACTTTGATGCCCTTTTCACAGACCTGTGTTTTCAAGGATGGGGAATTTACTTCAGAGCCATTGGCCTCTGGCTTGAATTTCAAGTCCTGTCCTGGGGTAAGGTCACCCAGGAGTGACTGTGTCAGGAGTGGGGACACCTCAGCTTCTGGAGGTGGAGCTGACAGTGAGGAAACAGCCCAGGAGAGAGACATGAGGGAACATCCTGAGGGTGGAGGAGGTCAGGAGAGTTCAGTGTCCTGAAGTCAGTGAAGAAAACGTTCCTTGAAGAAGGAAACAAGCCAAGAGTGAGGGCTGACACCTGCAGTCCCAGGGCTGGGGGAGCAAAGGGAGGTAGATGGCTGCAAGTTCAAGGCCGGTGTGGATTTATTTGTCATTAGTGAGTTTCTAGTGAGTCCCTGCAACTTCTGCAGTGATACCCTAACCCAAAAACAAACAACATGAAATAGGAAGAGAGCAGGTCAATGGACCACAGGTAGAGGGTCCGTCAGGAGCAGCCTGGGAACTGATTATTGGACTCAGCCACCTGAAGACCTGTTTCCATCTTGACAGAAGCAGTTAGAGGCTTAAAGAAAACCCCAGAGAGGAGTTAGTCAGTGAATCCGGACAGGTCTTGCAAGGCTGCTTCAGACCCCAGGACTCAAGTCAGGCTCACAGAGGATGTGAGATGGATGCTGCCCTCTCTAGCTCTCAGGCTGTCACTGAGCAGAGCTGTGTTGTTCTGGAATGTCTGTGGTGCAGGGTAAAGATTCACCAGAGCAGAACTGACATTAGAGTTTTAATGAAGAACAGACTCTGTGGACAGAGACACAGCAGGCTGGTTCTGAGAGAGAGAATTGCACCCAGCAGGAGTGGGGCACTTTCACCGCAGCTGAGAACAGTTACCTGGCCCCCTTCATTTTGCCCTCTGTGTACTTGTTTGAGTGACAAGGTGGGCAGCTCACTATTTGTCAGCAGTGACTCCTGTCACACCAGGTGTCCATTTGGGGTGCAGGCTCTTTAAGCTCTAAGTGTTTGTAAAGCAGCACAGGTCACTCTGTCAGGATCTGAGAAGCAGGGGAGTTGGTTTTCACTTTTAGCCTTTGCTTGTGTGAGCCTCAGGCACTTCATGTACCTCATCCTGGTCCTGGCAATCCTCCTGCTTCAGTCTTCTGAGTGATGAGATTACAGATTTGTGTCAGCACAGCTGCCTCCTCCTTTGTTGTTTTTATTAATGTGATGAGCAGCTGAGAATAACCTTGACTTCTAATCCTCCTCCCTCTGCCTGCCAATGGCTGGGACCATATGTGTGCTCCCATTCTCCAATTTACACAGTCCTGGGGTCCTGCCAGGGGGGCCTGGTGCATGCTGGGAAAGCACTCTATCTGCCGTGCTCTGGCTACCTCTCCATCCCCACATGGCCTTCTGCAGCTTGTTAGCACCTGACAGACAGAGCTACACAGGGAAGATTCTTTTATCTGTTCCTGCTGAGGGGAAATTCATGGGACATCAGCTTTTCACCTTTGCTATACCCCAACACTCCTGTCAACACTTGTGTAAGGTTTTGTCTGGATGTATGTTTACATTTTTCTTGTGCCTCCATCTCCAGAGGATTCAGTGCCCTCTTCTTGACTTTTCCCGTACCAGGCACACAGAGTGCCCATACACACATGGAGGCAAAACACTCACAGACACAAATAAAAATAAAAGCATCTATATAATGTTCAAGTTTATGCATGTGTATTTGTGTGAATGTCTTGTATTCAGGTGCTCACAGAGGACGGGAGAAATAGTGGTACCCCAGAGTTGGAATTACAGGTGGTTGTGAGTCACCAGACTTTAGAGCTGGGACCTGGGCCCTCTGCAAAAACAGAACACAACTTAACCACTCAACCATCTCTTCAGTCTACCCAACACACACTCACACACACACACACACACACACACACACACACACACACACACACACACAGACTCACACACCATTTCTTTATTATACTATGTATTTCGCTAAGTTGTAAGAATTCTTTATATCTTCTGGATATTAACCTCAGAAATATGTTTCACAAATATTCTCTTTTATTCTGGAGACTGACCTCACCCACCTGCTTCTAGCTTCTTCTTCTTTCTTTAATTATTATTATTATTATTTTTTTGACAGGGTTTCTCTGTGTAGTTTTGGTGCCTTTCCTGGAACTCACTCTGTAGCCCAGGTTGGCCTCGAACTCACAGAGATCCACCTGCCTTTGCCTCCCGAGTGCTGCCATTAAAGGCGAGCACCACCACTGCCCGGCCGCTTCCAGCTTCTTATAGTGTGGGGTGAGACCCCATGGGGGATTATGTAACTGAATCTGGGGCTTGACAAACATGTGACAACAGTATTCTGAATGCACAATGATAAAAAATTAATTCAATATCAAAGGTGAAGTGAATGGCGTCCTTCTGGCAGTTGTGCATCTCCCGCTCCACTGCAGCCTTGGTTCTGGACCCCAAACACATGCACTTTGCACTGTGCATGCTGTCCTGCATGAGTGCCAGCAAATGCTGCCTCAACACTCTGCTCAGACTTCAGGCTACTGTATGTTATGAACTGTGATCTTTATTGTGCATACAATGTTTATGCCCTTATAGAAACAGTGGTTTAACTGCAAGAATCAAGGACTTTTAATATTTTCTCCAGTGTTTAAATACCAAGTTAATGTCTCTTTCTATTATATTGTGATTCAATGTTGGATTTTAGAATTTGCTGTTTGGTCGGGCTGGATTGATGTCTCTGTGGTTAAGAGCACTTAGGGTCTGGGTTCAGTTCCCAGCCCTCACATGGCAGCTTACAAATGTTGATAACTCCAGTTCCAGAGGACCTGAGCTCCTCTTCTGGCCTCTGTGGCTGCACACAAGTGGTACATAGATACATATAGGAAAAACACCCATACACACAAAATAAAAAAAAATCTTTTAAAAGTAACGTTTTGATTCATGATTTCATCATTGTTTTTCTTGGCTAGGAGACATGATAAACATGGACACCCTTAGAAAGGTTGTTGAAATGCTATTACCTGGAGTGTACGTTGTGCCTCTAGAGATTGGGAAGAATATAATGGAGGTAAGAAAGACATCAGCCAAAGTTTTGCTGCCAAGTTTGACAGACAAATGTCATTTGAACACTATGCCTTGCAGACCATATCCCCACTGGTTTCATTTGGTTTTAGAATGCAGGATTTTGCTAAGTAGCCCAGGCTAGCCTGGAACTTGATCTCCCTGCCCCAGCCCCTGAGTGTTGGCATTGCAGGCCTGTACCATCCTGCTCTTGACTCTGATGGAGACAGGAGGGTCTCACCCTGTACAGGTCACTTTTCTGTTGCTGTGATAAAAAGAAACTTATGTAGAGTTTGTATGGACTTAGGGTTGCTAAGGAATAAGAGTTCATCACGGCAGAAAGACATGGCATCAGGAGAGGGAAGGTGAGAGAGCACAGCTTCCAGTGCAGACAGGAAGCAGGGAGAGCAACCTGGAAGTGAGGCAAGGCTGTGAGCCCTTAAAGCCCACCCCAGTGATAGACTTCCTACAGCAAATCTGCACCTCCCGCATCATCCCCAAACAGGACACCAACTGAGGACCACGTGTTTAAATATCTGAGTCTATGGGAACATTCTCCTTCAAACCCCCAAACAACTTAAGGCAGTTCCCCACTTAGAGAAGATGCCGGTTACCAACAGTCCCACCTTTGATTTCTCACTGTCCACTCTTTAGGAAATGGAGAACAACGCCTTGAATGCCAGTTCTGAAGTGTGTCAGATTCTTGCTAACGATCCTAATTTGCAGCAAGGCTACATTTCTATTATATTATCCATGAGACTCCAGATGCTGTAAGTATCCTTCTGTTCCTTAGCAGCACTTACACGGAATTGAAGTTTTTTCCATTCCAATAAACTGACTGTAAGGATTTGGATCCTCCCATAGTAATGAAAAGAATTTATATTTATTCTTAAGATGTCCCTGTGAGAAGCTTTGTGGACTTAATTTATTTTCTCTCTCTGTGTATGTGTGTGTTCCTCTCTGTGTGTGCACATGTATGAGGCCAACATTGGGTGTCTTCCTCTGCCTTACCATTTTAGAATATTTTTAAAATTTTATTTATTTATTTATTTATTTTTGAGACAGGGTTTCTTTGTGTAGTTTTAGTGCCTGTCCTGGATATTGCTCTGTAGATCAGGATGGCCTCAAACTCACAGACCTGCCTCTGCCTGCCAAGTGCTGGGATTAAAGGCGTACACCTCCGTTGCTCAGCATAGTTTATTTTATATTAATCATGTGGGCATGTGCACATGTGTGCAATGTCACAGAGGCCAGAGGAGGGCATCGGATCATCTCAAGCTGGAGTTACAGGTGATTGTGGTTGCTAGGAACCGAATTTGAGTCCTCTGTAAGAGGAGCAAACACTTTTAATAGCCGAGCAATCTCTCCAGCCCTCTACTTTACTTTAAAAATTTAAACTTATATCATTTACTTAGTGTGTGCTTGCTACATAACATGATGATGATGATGATGATGATGATGATGAGAAGTAGAAGGAGGAGGAGGAGTAGAAGGAGGAGGAGGAGGAGAAGGAGGAGAAAAGTCTCCATGAATTTGTACCTCATTACTGAGATAGCTTGGCTGATTGAGAAGCCCCAGAGACCCTCCAGTCTCTACCTCCCTGGAGCTGATATTATCAAATTACTGCTATGCCTGGATATTTTGCTTTTTTGGTGGGGGGTTGGGGAGCATGCAATCCAGGCTCAGTTGCTCACATTGCATGACAAGCACTTCTCTGGCTGAGCCATCCGCCCAGCCTCTCTTGTTTTATTTTCTGTCTCACTTTTTAAAAATTTTTATATATTTACATATGAGTGTTCTGTTTGCATGTACACCTGCATGCCTGAGGAGGTTATTGGACCCCACTATAGATGGTTGTGAGTCCCCATGTGGTTACTGGGAATTGAACTCAGGACCTCTGGAAGAGCAGTCAGTGCTCTTAACCTCGGAGCCATCTCTCCAGTACTCACTTGATTGATTTTCTATGAAAGGTTTGTCATCAGCCTTAGGGGAGGAAGATCCTGTAACTCCGTGGTTTTGGGACCCATGGTGTATTAAATAGCTTAATTTGAGAAGTGACTGTTGATACATTCCAATCTGACCTTCAGAGCTGACAGCCACCTTTGATTTCTCCAGGAAGGACCTTGCTGAGAAATGCCAAATACCTACCATGATAGATATGATCTTAGTTTCTGGTGAAAAGTTTAAAAAGTAAGTTCTGCCTTTTAAAAATTTGTTTTTATTATTTTATGTGTATGGGTGTTTTCCCTGAATGTATGTCTAAGAGAATGTCTGATTCTCTGGAATTGGAGTTACAGACAGTTGTGAGTCACAAAGTCAGTGCTGGGAATCAAATTGAAGATCTCTGGAACTTAATTATCTTTTATTTTTTAAGGTTTTTTTGAGACAGAATTTCCCTGTAACAGCCCTAGCTTTCCTGGAACTAGCTCTGTAGACCTGGCTGGCCTCGAACTCACAGATATCTGCTTGCTTCTGCCCCCTCAGTGCTGGGATTAAAGTTCGTGTGCCACCACTGCCTGGAGAACTTAACTAAATTAAGAACCTAGGCTCTCAACTGCGGAGCCTTCTCTCCAGCTCCTGCTTTCAGTTCTTTATACCATTGTTCCCTTTTCTGACCTGTTTCCACCTGATACTTTGGATTTTTGTTTCCCTTTGAGAAAAAGCCTTGCTTTGTATCTCAGGCTTGTGTCAAGCTCGAGCAACACTCCTGCCTCAGCCTTCTGTGTGCTGGATTGTAAGCATGTGCCGTCACAGCCAGCACCCACTCATTTAAAGAAAAAACCTAGCAGTTTGATTGCATTTGAAGTCAACTGCCCTACTCAACACTCAAATTGTGTTTGAAGTCAACTGCATCACATAACAAACTGGCCATCACTCATGAGGAAGCAGCAAGTGTCTTGGGATTGCAAAGCTCTGTGGCACAGGAGAATCATTAGGTCTCTCTCTCTCTCTCCATATTAATTGACAGGATTTCATGGGGGTAAGATGGTTCCCACCACATGGCAGGCAGTACTTGGATAGTGTTTCTGTGTGTGTGCAGGTGTCTGCAGGTGCAGGGGAGGCCAGAAGCAGGCGTCAGATCCCCTGAAGCTGGAGTACAGGCATCTGTGAAGAGACTGATGTGGGTGCTGGGATCCTAACTTGGGTCCTCTGGAAGAGCAGTGTACATTCACCTACTAAGTCAACTCTCCAGGCCCTAAAAGTAACTTCCATTACAATTATTTATGTATTGTGTGTGGTCACACTTGTGCCATGGTGCGCTTGTGGAGGTAGAGGACACGTTAATTGAGTCACTAGTTTCTTTCTTCCATATGGTACTCAGGGACTGAACTGAGGTCACCAGGCTTGGCAGCTGCTGCCTTTACCTGCTGTACCATCTTCACAGAGAGGAGTCAAGGATGTCTCCAAGTTACCAGTTTGAGCAACTGGCTGAATAATATTGTCATTTACAGAAACTGGGAGCCACTGGAGAGGAACAGAGGGCATGTGCATTTGTTTAGACAGACAGTTTGACTGTGGTGTGAAGAGACAGGATGTTGACTTCATTTGTAAGCACAGTTTGAGATGGCAAATCAGTAGATTGGCAAACCAATGGCCTTTCAGTTTCAGGCCATTGAACACACGTGTCTGAAGTTCAAGATGGCGACAGGGCTGGACACATTCAGAAATGCATATATACAGTAATATACATTATATATACAGTGTATACATTACTCTTGTTTGCTTTAACTTCTATTATGGAAAATTATACACTTACATAAAAAGAGAGTAGTAGAGTGAATATTTTTGTGCTTACTTTCATCCCTCCTTAACATTTGTTAGTTTTGGTCTGGTAAGACGGCTCAGTGGATTACAACTGGTTGCCAGGCAAGCCTGACCAGCTGACTGAGACTGTCAGATCCCTGGTGTAAGGAGACACCAGCTCCAGAAAGTTGTCTCTGCCCTCTACACATGGGCCGTGGCACCCACATTCACACTCAAACTTGTCCCATATCTGCAACTCCTCTTCCAAGGGCCACAGTAGTTTAAAGCAAAGTCCCATTCTGTGACCCATAAATACTTGTCATCAAAGAGAAGAAGCCTTTAAACTGGTGTGGTGGCATGTGTTCTTAATCTCAGCCCTCAGGAGATGGAGGCAGTAGGATCTGAAGTTCAAGATCAGCCTTTGCTATAAAGTGAATTTGAGGCTAGCCTGGGATACAATAAATAGTGCCTCAAAAAAAAAAAAAAAAAAAACAAAAACAAAAACCCACTACACCAACAAAAACGAACCCAACTTGGGTTAAGAAATACACTATTTCATGGAAACCCTGATGCAAAATTTTAATCAAAATGTGTTCAAAAGTAACCGGAGAAGCTGGGTGTAGTGACAAAGGCATGTAATACCAGGATTTGGGAGGCAGAGGCAGAGGCAGGCTGATCTGTGAGTTTGAGGATAGCCTGGTCTAATCAGTAAGTTTTAGAACAGCTAGAGCTACATGGTGAGACCCTGTCTCAACAAAGTGGGGGTCTTGGGGATCAGGAATGTAAGCTAGAGAGATGCTCATTTGCTAATAACCTTTAATTGCTCTTGCAGAATGATGAGGGCACTTCTCACACGTTTAATACGAGGGCGATGGATCACAAGACATGTCCACAGCGAGCGCAAAGCATCGTAAACACAGCAGTGCTCTGCACCCCATGGTGACTCTTGAGACACAACCTAACTGCAAAAGGCCGACCCTGTCTGCAAAGAAGAACTAGTCACCTGCTTCAGCACACAGCTCCCCCCTTTACTCTCTCTTTCTCCTAGCTTGGTAAAAGGGTCCTAGTCTGTGAGAGAGGCATGCTTGCTTAGTGGGAACTATTCTCAGCTTCTCTGAAATAAACCCGCATGCATTCGAGTCCAGTCTCCTGACTTCTTTTTCCACATCATTTCCTAACACTGTACTCAATCCTGGAACAGTCGCTCTGAGCAGGAGACCCTCTGGCCACCCAGGGAGCAGGTGCAGGTGCAGCTCACCCAGGACTAACCCTTGATCCTGAGGTGTCCCTGAGGTAGTTCCACCCTGTGTCTGGGCCCCCTCTGCTTCCTCCCACTCACCCTCCCTCTTCCCATCCTCTGGATAGAGAATTGCAGATTTTCTTGGACTAAGGACCTGTTCACCCAGACTGGTGGGTCCTGGCATGGGCAGCTCTCAAAACTCTAGGCTTGTTTTACCAACTGCTCACTTGTTAATGCACTTGGCCTTCCTCTTCTCTCTCCCTCCCTCCCCTGAACCTCTGTCCCCTCCCCTCTTTTTCCCCCAGAATTAACCCCAGAAAAAATGAAGGTCATTCTCCCCTTGCAGTCAGACATCCAACCTGAGGATGGCCTGTGAGGTGATGAGTGTCTTCTGTCTGGATGAAATTTGGGGCTCCCTCCTCTTCCCTGTGATCACCCTTCTCTCCAGGAGAGGATCACCATCTCTGTTAGAGCCAGGGACCCCAATCCTCTAACAGACACCCTAACTTCTCATCACTCCTGGCTTATCAAAACTCACTTCCAGGGATTGAACTCAGGACTTCGTGCTTGGCTGCAGCTGCCTCAACCACAAAGCAGATTCTATTTCAGCATGTGTGTCCATGAGAGAAATTAGGTGAGGTCCACAGAGGCAGTAGCCCTTCAGCCCTGTGCTTTATGGAAGCAGAGGCTGTGGAAGGAAGACAGGACTCTGCCTTGTGTCGGGACTGGGAATGGAGACTTGATTTTCATCCAGAGCTAGTCATGGCAGGTGGTATTTGTTCTGGACATTGAAGGAAAGCGAGGATTCCAGTGGGTAAAGATGGCATTACAGAGGAGGAAGCTTTAGCTAGTCAGAGCAGGAGGAAGGTGTCTTATTAGAGATCCAGTCAGGGATCCAGACTGTCATGGAGGGCAAGTCTTGGGTGCAGCAGAGAGAGGTGGGAACCGGGCTTCTTATCCAAGCTGCAATCTGGTTTATAGCCAGAGACTCTTGTCACTCGTGTCCCCTCTTCAGTACATGTGTGTTCTGTGAACAGTGTTTTCTCTTCTTCTAGATTCAAGGTATCAATTAGCTACTCAAAAATTTTTTTATGGAAAAATATTAAAAAAGAATCTGTTAAGTAGGATGTGTGCACAGTGCAGTGGGATCTGCAACACTGACTTTATATAGGAGGAAGTGGTGAAGGCGAGTCAGGACGACACACCTTTAATCCCAGCACTCAGAAGGCAGAGGTCAGGAGATCCCTGTGAGTCAAAGCCAGCCTGGTCTACATTGCAAGTCTCAGGATGTCCAGGCTACACAAACAATGTGTCTCAAGAAAAATGAAAAATTAAAAAAACCAAAAACCCAGACCTTGGTGGTACATGCCTTTAATCTCAGCTCTCAGAAAGAAGCAAGTGGTTCTCTGTGGTCGATGCCAGCCTGGTCTACAGAGCAAGTTCCAGGACAGCAGGGCTACACAGAAAAGCCCTGTCTAGAAAAACAGAAAAAAGAAAGAAAGTCATTCGGTCAACAATGGGTAGGGGGTAAAGGCGCTGTTACCAAGCCTGATTACCTGAGTTTCTTCCCTGGTACCCAGGTGGTTGTGTTCTGACAAATACATCCACCGTACGTGCCCATACACATGTGCATCAAAATTCAAAATAAATAAGTAAAATGTAATAAAAACATAAGCCTAAGAGAGGGTTCACTGGTTAAGTAAACTCACTGGTTTCTCAGAAGACGCAGGCTTGCCTGCCAGAACCCACAGCCTTCTGTCATTCCAGTTCCAGTGGACCCAATGCTCTCTTCAGGTCACTCCAGATACCTAGCACACACATGGTGTACATACATACATGCACACACACGTATACATAGAATTAAAGAAATGAATCACTTTAAGTAATAAAAACAAAGAAAGGAAAGTAGGCTCGGGGCTCGGGAGAGCTCAGTGAGTGAAGGGCTTGCTGCACAAGTGTGGGAACTGATCGGATCCACATCCACAGGGGTGGGACGTGCACCTGTCATCCTGTGCTGAGGAGTGAGGACAAGGGGGTCCCTGGGGCCACACAGTCTAACCACATCACCAGGTTCCAGGGTTAATGGGAAACTGTCTCAAATATAAGGTGAGTGGGATTGAGGGAGAAACCAGATAGGTCTCTGTCATGTAGCCCAGGTTGTCCTGGAACCCTCTGTGTAGCTGTGGGTGACCTGGAACTCTTGCTCCTCCTGCCTCTGCCTCAGAAGTGCTGGGATTATAGGCCTGAGCCATCATACCCAGATGGTATTTTACTTTATACACTTCTGTATGGTTTGTATTTTTACAGCAAGAATACATAGCAAGACTGACACACTGTGTGTGTGTGTGTGTGTGTGTGTGTGTGTGTGTGTGTGTGTGTGTGTGTGTGTCTGCCTGTCTGTCTGTCTGTCTGCTTGCCTGCCTGTCTGTGTGTCTGTGCATGTGGAGGCCCAGGATGTTCTGAGGTGTAGTTGCTCAGGAGTCATCTACTTACTTCTGAGACAGGGTTCTCTTACTGGCCTGGACCTTTTGAAGTAGCCTTGGCTGTGTGGCCAGAGATCTCCAGGGACCTTCCCAGTGCTAGGATTACAAGCACTCACCACCCTGCCTGGAATTTTCACCTGGGTTCTGGGGAGCAAACCCAGGCCCTGACACTTACAAGGCAAGCACCTTACTGAGCTATCCCAGCCCTTTGTTGGATTTTATTTATTTACTTCTTACTTATTTACTTAAAGTTAATGGTGTTCTGCCTGAATGTGTATCTGTGTGTCATATGAATGAATGCCTGATGCCCATGGAATCCTGAAGAGTGGGTCAGATCCCTGGAAGAGTCGTTACATGTAGTTATGATCCACAATGATAACCTGGTCTGTAGGAAGAGCAGCTAGTGCTCTTATCTGCTAAGCCAGCTCTTCAGCAGCCCCCACCCCAGTACTTTCATTTTTTAATCATAGACTCTCATTATATAGTCCTGGCTGGACTGGAAATAGCTGTGTCAACCAAACTGGCCTAGAACTTGTGGCAGTTTTCCTGCCTCTGCCTCAGTAGTGCCGGGATTATAGGCCTGGGCCACCATGCCTGCTGTGGAAACACAGCTTTACAAAGAAGAATAAAATGATATATACACATCAACAGTTTCATGTAAAATGCTGCACTGACCAGTCATGGCAGCACACACCTTTAACCGCAGCACTTGATGCAGACGCCTGTGAATCTCTCTGAGTTCAGGCAGCCAGGGTTACGTAGAGTGTTCCTCAAAACAAAGTTGGCCTGGCCAGGGCAGAGACTGGTTCTGTTGACAAGCTGGGGGGGGGCACTTCCCCCCTGAGGTTAATTGTCACATCACCCCACACCCTGAATGACATCTACATCCTGTTTCTTCATAACACAGAGGCGTCACCTAGAACAGAGAAGTGTACAGGATAGCATGGATGTGAGTATACACCCACCTACTCACCACCCCAACTCACACCTGCAGGTGAGCACACACACACACACACACACACACACACACACACACTGAATAAATAAACATATAAATATGATACAAATTAATGTCCGTTTCTCAGAGGTGGTTTAACAGTTAGGGGCACACACTGTTCTTCTCCAGGACTTGAGTTCAGACCCCAGCACTCTCCTCAGTTGGCTCACAACTGCCTGCAATTCCAGTTCCTGGGGATCTGACGCCCTCTTCTGTCCTCCACAGGAACCCACACTGATAGGCATATACCCTTCACAATACAATATGTAATAAGTCATTTAAAACTTAAAAAATTTAATTTCAGGCTGGGGAGATGGCTCATTAGTTAAGAGCACTGGCTGCTCTTGCTTAAATCATAGAATTAAGTAAATAAATGATTAACTCTCAGCACCCACACAGGGGCTCATGACTCTGTGTAGCTGAGTTCAAGCTGGTCTGACACCATCTTCTGGCCACCATGGACACTAGGTATGCATGTGATATACAGACATACATGCAAGCAAAGCCCTATACACATAAAAATTATATAAAATAATTAATTTAAAAAGAAAATGTCATTCTGGCCAGGTATTGTGGTCACACCTATAATAGAAGCACTCAGAAGACTGAAGCAAGAAATGTAAGAGTTCAAGTCCCTTACATAGCAACATGTTGTATCAGGAGGGAAGGAAGGAAGGGAGGGAGGGAGGGAAGGAGGGAGGGAGGAAGAATGGTAGAAAGGGAAAAAAGAATCATTGTTCTGTGTCAAATGAGTCCATCATACAGAAATCCACAAGATTCCTCATTTTTTTCTGTCCAGACCGTTCTTCCCCGGTATCTGAATGGCTGGTCCATCTCTCCTGCTTCTAAGACACTGTGGGTTCAGTAGAGAGGAAGGGCACATTAACCTTCAGCAGGGCTTTAGCAGGAGAGCTATAGTATTGTGGTCACAGACAGCCATGGGGGACTTGATGGGAAAGAGCCTTCACTTTAGAAACACAGAGGGAGTTTCTGGCTCTTTCAGGTTTCCAGGATTCAGTTAAGGTTTTATATCACGTGACCTGTGTATTATAAGCCAAGAAAGCATGGGAAAAATAAATGTAGGGTCATATCAGTGTAAACATATACATTCTACTATAAATTCACATCAAGTTGAATTTAGCTCTGTGTCTCTGATTGGAACCCAGTCTAGCAGTTTAAAGAGGGAGAATTATTCTGGGCAGCTAAAGAAAATAAATTTCTTCCATGGGAATTCAGTGATTAAAATCAAGTACTGCATGCAAAGTTTGTATATTACAAGTAAAGAAAAAAAAAAAGGAAGGATTACTAATGAGCCAAGGCTTGAGAGACTGTGGTTTCTCTGTTAGGTGAAAACTGGCTTGGAATTATGGGAGTACTGCACCATGCCCAGCCTTCCTCAGCTCTAAGGTTTTGTTGTTTTTATTGTTATCTTGTTTTAAAAGATTTGTTTGTGTGTGTGTGTGTGTGTGTGTGTGTGAGTGTTTTCCCTCATATATGTAAGTACATTTCACATGTGCCTGGTTCCAACTGTATTGGGTCCCGGGAACTGGAGTTATGGATGGCTATAAACTCCATGTGTGCACTGGGAACTGAACCTGGATCTTCTGCAAGAGCAGCAGGTATTCCTAACTGTTGAGCCATCTCTCTATCCCAAGCTTAAGTGTCCTGCTTTTCTGGCTAAAATGGAAGTTGATCTAATTTTCTCAGATATTCATTTCTTTTCAGTCCTGGGGATTGAACCCAGGGCCTCACACATGCTACACAAGCACTCTGCTATTAAGCTATGCCTTCAGCTGTATCTGGTTTTTTTTTTTGGTCTTGTAGAAGTAACTGTCTTATTCAATAAGAAACACAGAACCAATGCAAAGAAGAAAGCCAAGAGGTCAGAGCTAAGAGCTAAAAACCTTACCCTTCCTCTCGCGGTGGTCCTACCTCTCTGAAAGAGACCTACTTCCTGTTTGTCTGTCTTTATAAAGACTTTCGGTTCTGCTTTCTCATTGGTTGTAAAGCCAACCACATGACCGCCTCATCATTGCCTGTCTATACAGACCTCCAGGTTTTCTATGGTTGGTATTGAGATTAAAGGCGTGTGTCTCCAATGTTGAATGTATTCTTGAACACACAGAGATCTACCTAGCTCTGCCTACCAAGTACTGGGATTAAAGGCATGCACCACCACTGCCCAGCTTTCACTATGACTTGCTAATAGCTCTGACCCCCGGGGAACTTTATTTATTAACATACAAATAAAATCACATTTCAGTACAAATAAAATATCACCATATTGTCTGTTATGTTTTTGTTTTTTTTTTTTTTTGATACAGGGTTTCTCTATAGCCAAGGTTAGCTGGGAACTCAGAAATCCACCTACCTTTGTCTCCCATTGCTGGGATTAAAGGCAAGCACCACCATGCCAGGTCCAGGCTAGATTTTCCCAAAGGCATTGAAGGAGGGGTTTTAGAAGGAGGATGAGATGCAAAGTAGGGATTCAGAGGAGAGGGCAGTCTGGGTAGAGAGGGGTCCCCCAGAGGGGAAGTGGAGCAGATTCCAGACAGCTGTTGAAAGGTTCTGTGCACTTGACAGCTGTGAGGGGCTGGGAATGGGAATGATATCAGCAGAGTGAATGAGCTGTAGGAGGAGAATGGCCTGCAGATTTGGGCTCCAGAAAGAATAAGGAATGAAAGTTGGGGAAGTTTAAGGCATCTGTGGAGGTCAGAGACAGAGCGTGTGCTGGGGAGAAGTCAGTTAGGTGGAGACTCATTGGGGAGACCCAGGCAGACTGGAGAGCAGGGAAAACTGTGGACTTTTAGGTTTGGGTAGACAGGCAGACCCAGCAGAGGTCTGTGGGTGATTTGCCTGACTGAAAAATTTGTGGTGAGATTGAGGAGGAACATCCAGCTGTCAGAGCTCTGTGGAGGAAGCTTGAGAGAGACACTGAGAGACACCCAGTACAGGGCTGGGTGGAGTGCTGTTCTCTCCTTCTCCTACGTCGGTCCCAGGGATGGAACTCAGGTCATTATCCTGGCAGCAGGTGTCTTTACCCACTCCAGCACCATGGAGCCTGTGTACTGACTTCTTTAATCTCATACAGTGCATGAAGCCTAGAACTTTCTATGTAACCAGGGATACCCTTGATCTCCTGTTCTTGTCTCTACTGCCCAAGTGCTAGGAAACATTCGTGTCTTACTATGCCTGACTTATTTGATTTTTGAAGAAAGTGTCTCCTGTAGCCCAATTATCCCATATTTGATATGTAGCCAAGGATGACCTTTTTTCCTTTTCCTTTCTCTCTATTTTGTTTTGTTTCAGTATTTATTTTAAGACAGGGTCTTCCTCTGTAGCTATATCTGTCTTGAAGCTCACTATGTAGTCCAGGCTAGCCTCAAATCTTTCATGATTCTCTTGTCTTTGCCTCCTGAGTCCAGGGAGTACAGGAACCTCAAGTCCACGGTCCCAAAGGTAACCTTGAACTTTCCAAGTTGTGGGGTTACAAAAAGTGCACAGCCCAGAGAGAGACACGAGGGAACATCCTGAAGGGTGGTGGGAGGTCAGGAGAGTTCAGTGTCCTTGATCCCAGTGGAAAAAAATATTCCCTGAAGAAGGAACATGCCCCCATGGGGTCCCAAGGCTGGGGAGGCCAAGGAAGGTAGATGACTGCAAGTTCATCTAATCACTAGTGAGATTCTAGTGAGTTCCTGCACACTCTGCTCTGGAGTGATACCCCACCTCGGAAACTAACAAATAAACAACAACACACATCACCAAAACCCCACACCAATGAAATAGGAAGAGAGCAGGTCAATGGACCACAGGTGGGCAGGTCCATCAGGAGCAGCCTGAGAACTGATTTTTGAACTAGCCATCTCAAGACCTGTATCCATCTTGACAGAAACAGTTAGAGATTGATCTCTTTGGAATGAGTTAAAGAAAACCACAGAGAGGAGTCAGAGTCAGTGAATATGGACAGCTCTTGCAAGGCTGCTTCAGACACCAGGGCTGGAGCCAGTCTCACAGAGGATGTGAGATGGATGCTGCCCTTTCCAGCTCTCAGGCTGTCACTGAGCAGAGCCGTGTTGTTCTGGAATGTCTATGGTGCAGGGTAAAGATTCACGAGAGCAGAACTGACATTAGAGTTTTAATGAAGAACAGACTCTGTGGACAGAGACACAGCAGGCTGGTTCTGAGAGAGAGAATTGCACCCCAGCAGGAGTGGGGCACTTTCACCACAGTTGAGAACAGTTACCTGGCCCCCCTTCATTTTTCCCTCTGGGTACTTGTTTGAGCAGACAAGGTGGGCAGCTCACTATTTGTCAGCAGTGACTCCTGTCACACCAGGTGTCCATTTGGGGTGCAGGCTCTTTAAGTTCTAATTGTTTGTGAAGCAGCACAGGTCACTCTGTCAGGATCTGAGAAGCAGGGGAGTTGTTTTCACTTTTAGCCTTTGCTTGTGTGTGCCTCAGGCACTTCATGTACCTCATCCTGGTCCTGGCAATCCTCCTGCTTCAGTCTTCTGAGTGATGAGATTACAGATTTGTGTCAGCACAGCTGCCTCCTCCTTTGTTGTTTTTATCAATGTGATGAGCAGCCGAGAATAACCTTGAACTTCTAATCCCCCCTCTGCCTGCCAAGGGATGGGACCATATGATTGCCCCCTTGCCTAGTTTATACAGTCCTGGGGTCCTGCCCAGGGCCTGGTGCATGCTGGGAAAGCGCTCTATCAGCGGGGGCTACTAATCCAGCCTCACATGGCCTCTGCAGCTTGTTAGCACCTGACAGACAGAGCTACACAGGAAGTCTTCTTTTATCTGTTCCTGCTGAGGGGAAATTCAAGGGACATCAGCTTTACCATTTTCAGTGCACAATTCGGTGGCCTTGAGCCTGTTCACCAGCTGAGGCAACCACAGCTTCTCTCTAGTTTCAGAACTGTGAGCACCAGGCAAACCTCCTCATGGGTGAAGTCATTGTTTCCTCCCCCTCCTCTCACTGCTGATAACCTCCCCCTATTCTCTGTGCCGTGGGGCTTCTTATTCTGGACACAACAGGTGAAGGTGTGGATAATTTGTCTTTTGTGTGGGGTTATTGTAAGGATCATGCTTTGAGGTTGTACCATGCGTTCTGGGCTTCATTCCTCTTCATGGGTGAATAGTATTCCAGTGTGTGACTATACCACAGGTATTCATACAGTAATGGGTATTTGGGCTGTTTTTACCGTTTGCTATCACCACAATACTGCTGTAAACATTTGTGTAAGGTTTTATCTGAATATTTGTTTAGATTTTTCTTGTGTATAAATGTAGGAGTGCAATTACTGGGTCATTGGATAATTACATGTTTAGTTACTTTTTAGCAGTGCCATACTTTTCCACATGGGTTGCATTGTTACTTTTCCACCAAAAATGGACAAGTGATCCTACTTCTTTTTTTTTTTTAGTTTTAATTTTTTTTAAAATTTTATAATTTAATTTAATTTTTCATATCAGCCACAGATTTCCCTGTCCTCCCCCCCCCCATGCCTTCCCCCCAGCCCACATCTATTCCCATCTCCTCCAGGGCAAAGACTCCCCTCGGGATTCAATTCAGCCTGGTAGATTCAGTCCAGGCAGGTCCAGTCCCCTCCTCTCAGGCTGAGCCAAGTGTCCCTGCATAGGCCCCAGGTTCCAAACAGCCAGCTCATGCACTGAGGACAGGTCCCGATCCCACTGCCTGGGGCCTCCCAAACAGTTCAAGCTAATCAACTGTCTCACTTATCCAGAGGGCTTGATCCAGTTGGGGGCTCCTCAGCTATTGGTTCATAGTTCATGTGTTTCCATTTGTTTGGCTATTTCTTTATGTTCTCAAAGTCTGTCTGGTCAGAATTAGAACTTTGTTGTTTTATTTGCATTTCATTAAAGACTGATGGTCCTGTAGTCATTTCTGTCTTCTTGGAGACAAGTCTTTTCATCCTTTCCCATTTCCTTCTTTATGTTTTTGGTTTGTTTTGAGATTTTGATGTTCTTAAAATTTATTTATATTTATTTATTTATGTATTTATTTAATATGTATGAGTATTTGCTTGTATGATTGTCTGTGAACCATGTACATGCAGTACCCACAGAGGTCAGAGAATGTTTTAGATTCTCTGGAATTGTTTCAGACAGCTGTGAGCTACAATGTGGGTGCTGGGAGGAGCAGTCAGTGCTCTTAACCGCTGCACTATTTCCAGGCTCTATTTATTTATTTTGAACGCCTTTGCCTCCTGAATATGAAAGAAAGTCACCACCACCATGCATATTTACTTACATTTTTTTCATTCCACCTGTGTCTGTAGAGGTAACTGACTAGTCAAGAGCATTAGATGCTCTTGCAGAGGACCAAGGTTGGGTTCCCAGCACCCACATGGCAGCTTACAACAGCTTGTGCCTCCATCTCCAGAGGATGCACCCCCCTCTCCTTGAGTCTTCAGGTACCAGGCACACAGGGAGTGTGCATACACACATGGAGGCCAAACACTCACACACAGAAAATAAAAAAAATATTCCAACTTTAAAATGTATGTACATGTATTTATGTGAATCTCTTGTATGCAGGTGCCCACGGATGACAGAAGAAATAGTTGAACCCATTCTTGAAGTTAGAGGTGTTTGTGAGTCACCAGACCTTAGTACTGGGCTTGGGCCTCTGCAAAAGAGTAACATAAGTTAACAACTCAACCATCTCTTCAGTCTAACACACACACACACACACACACACACACACACACACACACACACACACACACTGTTTCTTTTCTTTTCTTTCTTTTTTTTTTTTTTTGGTTTTTCGAGACAGGGTTTCTCTGTGTAGCTTTGCGCCTTTCCTAGAACTTACTTGGTAGCCCAGGCTGGACACACTGTTTCTTTCTTTCTTTTTTTTATTTCGAAGTTATTTTTAGTTAAAGAAAAAAACAAAACAAACAAACAACCAAAAAACAAAACAAAACAAAACAAAACAAAACAAAAAAAACCAGGCTTTCCAAGGGTGATAAAATGAACTGCGGGTGAGAAGGAAGGTGTGAGGTGTGTGTGGGCTTATCATAAGCTCTTTCTCCAAAGCCTGGAAATGAGAACTGACTGGATCACCAGAGACACTCCTTGTTGGGGTGGGCAGAGCTACCACTGATCAATGGCATGGTCTATATGGGCTCTCGGACAACCACACTGTGCCCACTGACATGATTAGCACTATTATTCTGGGGGACGTTAAGTTAAGGAAAGACACAGGAAGCCAAGACAGTGGCTTATTCGGTTATTCAGTTAGATTCTGAATCCCAATCAGGAAATAGTCTGTATCTGGTGCAACCATAATTTTATTTTCCTTGGAGCGAATTCAAAGGTAGGTTAGATCATTCTGGGGGTCAATTTCATGCACAGTGCTCCGTGCCTTCAAGATAAGTTGTGCATTTGGTTGGCACATTGTGTAGTAGTGGGATTGTCCACGGTGCTCTTGATGGGAATGTCTTCCGTGTTCACCACAATGGTTCCCTGCACTCTGTTCTGGCTCTGAAGTCTCTTGAGTGTTTCTTCCACCTCTGCCTGCCAGAAAAGGAAACCAATGTTAGCTCATTCATCTAACAAGGAAGGAACACCCAGGTATTTGGCGCTGCCCCAAAGCTGCCCAGACCAGGCCCATGTAGAGTGCGTCTTAGGCCACCACTGGCACCCAGCCCACACACTATTTCTTAATTTCACTATTTGTCTTGTTAAGCTGTAAGAATTCTTCATATCTTCTGAATGTTGAACTCAGACACATTCTCATTTTTTTCTGGACCCTGAACCCATCCACTAGCTTCCAGCTTCTTATTCTGTGGCATGAGACCCCATGGGGGATTATGTAACTGAATCTTGGTTGAGAAGATTGTGGCAGGAGTATTCTGAACTCATAATGATCAAAATTTAGTTCAATATCAAAGGTGAAGTGCATGGAGTCCTTCTGGCAGTTGTGCATCTCCCACTCCACTGCAGCCTTGGTTCTGAACCCCAAACACATGCACTTTGCATTGTGCATGCTGTCCTGCATGAGTGCCAGCAAATGCTGCCTCAACACTCTGCCCTGACTTCAGGCTCTGCATGTTATGAACTCAGATCTTTAATTGTACATGCAATGTTTATGCTCTAATAGAAACAATGGTTTAATTACCAGAATCAAGGACCTTTAATATTTTCTTCAGAGTTTAAATACCAAGTTAATGTCTCTTTTTATTTATTGTGATTCAATGCTGGATTTTAGAATTCGCTGTTGGTGGGGCTGGATTGATTGCTCAGTAGTTAAGAGCACTGGAGGACCTGGAATCAGTGCCCAGCACCCATATGGCAGCTTACAATAGTTTGTAACTTTAATTGCAGAGGACCTGAGCTCTTCTTCTGTGGTTACTGCACACAAGGGTGTGTGTGTGTGTGTGTGTGTGTGTGTGTGTGTGTGTGTGTGTGTGTGTGTGTGTATGAAAAACATCCATACACACAAAATAAAAACTTAATGTTTTGCTTCATGAATTTTAATCATCGTTTTTTGTTGTCTAGAGGACCCCCTTGATACAGATGAAATGATGGCTGAAGTGGAAACACCTCGAATTCACTTCTTACCCCAGGAGCTTTAGAAGAACGTGAAGGAGGTAACATAGCAGCTTGTTCCCTGAGACATTTGCTGAGGACTTTGTTTGTTTGTTTATTTTTTGGGTTTTTGAGACAGGGTTTCTCTGTGTAGCTTTGTGCCTTTCCTGGATCTCACTCTGTAGACCAGGCTGGCCTCGAACTCACAAAGATCCACCTGGCTCTGCTTCCCGAGTGCTGGGTTTAAAGGCGTGTGCCACCACCACCCAGCAAACTTTTTTTTTTTTTAACTGGAGCGGAGGACTGAACCCAGGGCCTTGCGCTTGCTAGGCAAGCGCTCTACCACTGAGCTAAATCTTCAACCCTTTGCTGAGGACTTTGATAAACAGTTCTATTTGAATGCTTAGCCTTACAGACCATAACCCCACTGGTTTTATTTTATGTTTTAGGGGGGAAGGGCTGCATGATTTTGCTATGTAGCCCAGGCTAGCCTGGAACTTGATCTCCCTGCCCCAGCCCCTGAGGGTTGGCATTGCAGACATGTGCCATCCTGCTCATGACTCTAATGGAGACGGGAGGGTCTCACCCTGTGTAAGTCACTTTTCTGTTGCTGTGATAAAAACACCGTGATGAAAACCAACTTATGTAGAGTTTGTATGGACTTATGGCCCCAAAGGGATAAGAGTTCATCACGGCAGAAAGACATGGCATCAGGAGAGGAAAGGTGAGAGAACACAGCTTCCAGTGCAGACAGGAAGCAGGGAGAGCAACCTGGAAGTGAGGCAAGGCTGTGAGTCCTTAAAGCCCACCCCAGTGATAGACTTCCTACAGCAAGGCTGCCCCTCCCCACATCATCCCCAATCAGCACACCAACTGGGGACCACGTGTTTAGATATCTGAGTCTATGGGGGACATTCTTCTTCAAACCCTCCTTGAGACTTAAGTCAGTTCTCCTCTTAGAGCAGATGCAAGTTACCAACAGTCCCACCTTTGATTTCTCACTGCTCCTGTTTTATACATGGAGAATAACGACTTGAATGCCACTTCCAAAATGTGTTAGCGTCTTGCTAAGGATCCTAAATTTCAGCAAGGCTACATTGCTGTTACATTTTCCAAGGGAGTCTACATCTTGTAAGTATCCTTCTATTCCATGGCAGCACTTACACAGAATTGAAGTTCCCTCTATTCCAATGAATTGACTGTAATGATTTGGATCCTCTTATAGAAATGAAAAGAAGTTACCTGTAAGATGTCCCTGTGGAAGCATGTGGATTTAATTAATTTTCCTTTTGGGCTTGAGTGCTTGTGTGTGCAAGTGTGTGTATGTGTGGTTGTGTGTGTGAGTGGGTAAACATGCTCCTCTGTGTGTGTGCACGAATGTGAGCATGAGTGTGGAGGTTAGAGTTCAATGTTGGGTGATTTCCTCATTTGCTCTCTACATTAAAATTTTATAATATCAAAAAATCTATTTTTTTATTAATTATGTGTGTATGTGGGGGGAGATTCGCATGGCACATCTGCATGCAATGCCCATAGAAGCCAGAGGAGAGCATCAGATCACCTCAAGCAGGAGTTACAGGTGATTGTGTGCTACCCATGTGGTTGCTAGGAACTGAACTTGTGTCCTCTGCAAGGGCACAAACACACTTAAACACTGAACCATCTCCTCAGCCCTCTAGTTTAAAGTGTTTAAAGTACATTTATTTATTTAGTGTGTGCATGGTGAGCAACATGATGGTGATGCTGGGATTATAATGCTCACCATGATGATGAGGAAGAGGAGGAGGAGAAGGAGGAGGAGAAGAGGGAGCATAAGAAAAGGTCTCTTGGTTAACCTCAAGCTCATTATTATGCTAGACTGGCTGATTGGAGCCCTGGTATCCTCCTGTCTCTACATCCCCAGATCTGATATCACCAGATTACTGCTCTGCCTGGATTTTTGTCTTTTTTCCGGGGAACATGGAATCCAGGCTCAGTTGCTCACACTTTCATGACAAACACTTCACTGATGAGCCATCTCCCAGCCTCTGTTGATTTATATTCTATGAGAGATTTGTGTTTGTATCCTTCCTTAGGGGAACAAGATCCATAACTCTGTGGTTTGGGGACCCATGGTGTATTAAATAGCTTAATCTGTGAAACGACTGTTGATACATTTCAATCTGACCTTCAGAGCTGATAGTCACCTTTGATTTCTCCAGGAAAAGATGCCCAATAACACTCTGGAAAGGTATCTAACTTTGTGGCAGATAAACATTAAGGTAATTCCATTTTTTTAAAATTCGTTTTTATTATTGTATGTGTATTGGTGTTTTTCGTACAGGCAGTTCTAAGAGAATGTCTGATTCTCTGAAAGTGGAGTTACAGACAGTTGTGAACTGCCAAGTCAGTGCTGGGAATCGAACTGAAGACCTCTGGAATTTGACTATCTTAAGAACCTCAGCTCTCAACTGTGGAGTCTTCTCTCTAGCCCCTGCTTTCACTTCATTATACCATTGTTCCCTTTTTTAACCCACACCCAACTGATACTTTTATTTCTATTTTCTCTTTGAGATAAATCTTGCTTTGTAGCCCAGGCTGGCCTCAAACTCTCATAACACTTCTGTCAGCCTTCTGAACACTGGATTATAAGCATGTGCCATCACAGCCAGCACCCACTGATTTAGAGACAAAAAATGATAGTTTGATTTGTACACTAAGTCAGATCCCCTGAAGCTGGAGTATGGGAATCTGAGAAGCATGTGATGTGGGTGTTGGGATCCTAACTTGGCTCCTCTGGAAGAGCAGTGCACACTCAACTACTAAGCCATCTCTCCAGGCCCTAAAACCAACTTCCATTACACTTATTTATGTATTGTGTGTGGTCACACTTGTGCCATGGAGTGCTTGTGGAGGTAGAAGACAAGTTAATGGAGTCAGCTGTGTCTTTCTTCCATATGGTACTCAGGGACTGAACTGAGGTCACCAGGCTTGGCAGCTGCTGCCTTTACCTGCTGTACCATCTCCACAGAGAGGAGTCAAGGATGTCTCCAAGTTACCAGTTTGAGCACCTGACTGAATAGTATTGTCATTTTAAAGACAAGGACAGGAGCTCTGGGGAGGAACAGAGGGTACGTGTGTTTGTTTAGGCAGGCAGTTTCATAGACTGACGAATTGGGCTGTTTTTCAAGCAATTTAAAATATGTGTCTAATATTTAAGATGGTGGGGCTGGACACAATCAGAAATGCATATATACATTAATATACATTACATATATAATATATAATTAATTTTGCTTACTTTAACTTTTATTATGGGAAAATTATAAATATTTATAAAAACAGAGAGTAATAGAATGAATATCTCCGTGCTTAGTTATATCTCTGCTTAACATTTGTTAGTTTTGGTCTAGTAAAATGGCTCAGTGGATTACAACTGGTTGCCAGGCAAGCCTGACCTGCTGACTTGGACTGTCAGATCCCTGGTGGAAGGAGACACCACCTCCAGAAAGTTGTCTCTGCCCTCCATACCTGGGCCATGGCACCCATGTTCACACTCAAACTTGTCCCATATCTCCACCTACTCTTCCAAGGGCCAGAGTAGTTTAAAGCAAAGTCACACACACACACACACACACACACACACACACACACACACACACTACATATATATATATATATATATATATATATATATATATATATATATATATATATTCTATTTTCTGGAGACCTTGAAGAAGAGTCTGATCAAACGGGGTTCCACAGTGGCTGGAGAAGCTGGGTGGAGCGACAGAGGCTTTACTCACAGAATTTGGGAGGCAGATGTAAGCTGATCTGTGAGTTTGAGGACAGCCTGGTCCACTCAGTGAGTTCCTGCACAGCTAGAACTACACACCGCGACCCTGTCATAAACAAAAAGAGGGCTGAGGGTCTGGAAGGTGAGCTAGAGAGATGCTCGGTTGCTAATAACCTCTAACTGCTCTTGCAGACTGAATAGGTGACTTTCTGTGATCTCAAATCCAGTGATTGGTCCCAACCCACAGAGAGTGCAAAGCATCATGAACACTGCAGTGCTCTGCACCCCATTGTGACTCTTGAGACACAACCTAACTGCAATAAGCCAGTCCTGTCTGCAAAGAACTAGTCTCCTGCTTACACACACAGCCCCCTTCCTCTCTCCTCCTAGCTTGGTGAAAGGTTCCTAGTCTGTGAAAGAGGCATGCTTGCTTAGTGTGAGCTCTTCTCAGGTTCTCTGAAATAAACCTGCCTGCATTTGAATACAGTCTCCTGACTTCTTTTTCCACATTATTTCTTAACATAGTACTCAATCCTGGAAGAGGAGTTGGAGCAGGAGACCCCCTAGCAACCCAGGGAGCAGGTGCAGCAGCAGGGCACCCAGGCCTAACCCTTGATCCTGAGGTGTCCCTGAGGCAGTTCCACCCTGTCTCTGAACCTCCCCTACTTTCTCCCACTCACCCCCCCACTGCCTGCCCTCTGGATTGAGGATTGCAGATTTCCTTGGACCAAGGACCTGTTTATCCAGACTGCCAGGTCCTGGCATGGGCAGCTCTCCAAACACTTGGGCTTGTTTCTCTAATGGCTCCCTTGTTAATCCACCTGGACTTCCTCTTGTCTCTCTCTCTGTCCCCTCCCCTTCTTCTCCTACTGGCCCCAGAAAAAATGAGGGTCGTTCCTTACAGTCAGATACCCAACCCCTTACACTCAGACATCCAACCTGAGGCCAGTTTCTGACCTGTGAGGTGATGAGTGTCTTCTGTCTGGAAGAGTCTTTCGGACTGACTCCCTTATCTTCCTGGTGCTCCACACTCCTCTCCCTGATCCTCTAACAGAAACCCTAACTTCTCATCTCTCCTGGCCCTCAAAACTCACTTCCAGGGATTGAACTCAGGACTTCAGGCTTGGCTGCAGCTGCCTTAACCACTAAGCAGATTCTACTTCAGCGTGTGTGTCCTTGTGAGAAATTAGGTGAGGTCCACAGAGACAGCAGCTCTTCAGCACTGTGCTTCATGGAAGAAGAGGCTGTGTGGAAGGAAGACAGGACTCTGCCTTGTGTCGGGACAGGGAATGGAGACTTGATTTTCCTCCAGGGCTAGTCATGGCAGGTGGTGTTTTTTCTGGATCTTGAAAGAAAGCGAGGATTCCAGTGGGTAAAGATGACATTACAGAGGAGGAAGCTTTAGCTAGTGAGAGCAGGAGGAAGGTGTCTTATTAGAGATCCAGTCAGGGATCCAGACTGTCATGGAGGGCATGTGTTGGGTACAGCAGAGAGAGGTGGGAACCGGGCTTCTTATCCAGGCTGCAATCTGGTTTATAGCCAGAGACTCTTGTCACTGTGTCCCCTCTTCAGTACGTGTGTGTTCTGTGGACAGTGTTTTCTCTTCTTCTAGGTTCAAGGTATCAATTATCTACTCAAAATTATTTTCTTGATAAACATTAAAAACATTAAAAAGAATCTGTTAATGAGGATGTGTGCACGGTACAGTGGGATCTGCAACACTGGCTTTATATAGGAGGAAGTGGTGAAGGCGAGTCAGGATAACACACCTTTAATCCCAGCACGCAGAAGGCAGAGGCCAGGAGATCCCTGTGAGTCAAAGCCAGCCTGGTCTACATTGCAAGTCTCAGGATGGCCAGGACTACATAAAGCAACCTGTCTTAAAACAAATTAAAAATTTTTAAAAAGCCAGATCTTGGTGGTACATGCCTTTAATCTCAGCTCTCAGAAAGAAGCAAGTTGTTCTCTGGGGTTGATGTCAGCCTGGTCTACAGAGCAAGTTCCAGGACTGCACGACTACACAGAGAAACCCTGTCTGGAAAAAACAAAAAAGAAAGAAAAACTGAAAGAAATCATTAGGTCAACACAATGGGTCAGGGGAGCTGCTACCAAGTCTAGTTGTGGGAGCAGAAAATATATCCACCGTATATGCCCATACACATGTGCATCAAAATTCATAATAAATAAGTAAAATGTAATAAAAACATAAGCCTAAGAGAGGGTTCACTGGTTAAGTAAACTCACTGGTTTCTCAGAAGACCCAGGCTTGCCTGCCAGAACCCACAGCATCTGTAACTCCAGTTCCAGTGGACCCAATGCTCTCTTTAGCTCACTCCAGGTACCAAGCACACACATGGTGTACATACATCCATGCAGACACACACGTATACATAGAATTAAAGAAATGAATCATTTTAAGTAATAAAAACAAAGAAAGGAAGGAGGCTCGGGGCTCGGGAGAGCTCAGTGAGTGAAGGGCTTGCTGCAGAAGTGTGGGAACTGATCGGATCCACATCCTCAGGGGTGGGACGTGCACCTGTCATCCTGTGCTGAGGAGTGAGGACAAGGGCGTCCCTGGACCACACAGTCTACCCACATCACCAGGTCCCAGGGTTAATGGGAAACTGTCTCAAAACTAAGGTGAGTGGGATTGAGAGAAAAACCAGATAGATCTCTGTCATGTAGCCCAGGTTGTCCTGGAACTCTCTGTGTAGCTGTGGGTGACCTTGAACTCTTGCCTCTCCTAATTCTGCCTTGTAAGTGCTGGGATTACAGGCCTGGACCACCATACCCAGCTCATGTTTTACTTTCTACAATTCTGTATGATTTGTATTTTTATACCAAGGATACATAGCAAGACTCCCACAACACACACACACACACACACACACACACACCGTGTGTGTGTGTGTCTGTCTGTCTGTCTGTCTGTCTGTCTGTCTGTCTGTGTGTCTGTGCATGTGGAGGGAGGAAGGTACTTGTTCTGTCATGAGTCCACCATACAGAATCCCACAAGATTCCCTCAGTTTTTCTGCCCAGACCGCTCTTCCCCGCCATCTGCATGGCTGGTTCACTGTAGTGGGTAGCCATTCCAGCTTTGAGCTGGAAGTTCCAACCCCCATTGAGGCTTCGGTAACTATCATGTCTACAAGGCAGGGCCAAGAGAGGGCCCTGAAGACCCGAGATCCAGATGCGCCATCTCTCTTGGTTCCTGGACCCTGGACGCTAGAGGTTGGCTGAACAGAGTTCTCCAGAGAACACTGCCGCCGGCCCAACACTCTGGTGCCCAACGATATTGGTGAAATTATTAAGACCACTCCATGTAGTTAAAAGGGAGGTTTATTTAGTGGCATAACTTACAATTGAAGGGATAGGTAGGTTGCAGGGTCTGGGGAAGACGTAACGCAGTCCGGCTAAACTGCAAGTTGTTCTAATTTTTATCAGATGTTCATTTCTTTTCACTCCTGGGTATTAAACCCAAGGCCTCACACATGTTAGGCAAGCACTCTGCCACTGAGCTGTGCCCTCAGCCTTATCTGTTTTGTTTGTTTGTTATGTTATGTTTTGAGACTGGATTTCTCTATAGCACTGGCTGGTCCGGAATTCAGAGATCCACCTACCTCTGTCTCCCATTGCTGGGATGAAAGGTATGCACCACCATGCCTGGTCCAGGATAGATTTTTCAAAAGGATTGAAGGAGGGGTTTTAGAAGGAGGTTGAGATAGTTATTCAGAGGAGAGGGCAGTCTGGGCACAGGTGTCCCCCAGAGGGAATGTGGAGCAGATTGCAGACAGATGTTGAGAGGTTCTATGCACTTGACAGCTGTGAGGGGCGGGGATGGGAATGAGAGCACCAGAGTGAATGAGATGTAGGAGGAGAATGGCCTGCAGATTTGGGCTCCAGAAAGAACAAGGAATGAAAGTTGGGGAAGTTTAAGGCATCTGTGGAGGTCAGAGACAGAGCGTGTGCTGGGGAGAAGTCGGTTAGGTGGAGTCTCATTGGGGAGACCCAGGCAGACTGGAGAGCAGGGGAGACTGTGGACTTTTAGGTTTGGGTAGACAGGCAGACCCAGCAGAGGTCTGTGGGTGATTTGCCTGACTGAAAAGCTTGTGGTGAGACTGAGGAGGAATATCCAGCTGTCAGAGCTCTGTGAGGATGCTTGAGAGGGACAATGAGAGACCCAGTACAGGGCTGGGTGGTGGGTGGTCCAGCTGGTGGAGTCTAGGAAGAGGTGCTGGCTGGGCAGGGGGCTGCCTGTCAGAGGTAGATGGGCAAAGGACACGGTTCCCAGATGTGGGGACACAACATGGGGTCAATGTGAGGCTAAAGATAAGGAGCCCAGGCCTTGTGCTGAGTAGTGGTTAAAATAAAAGATGTTTTCAAGTTTAGTTTAGAAGCCAGGTGCTGTCGTGTTCGAAGCACTAAGGAGGATGAGGCAGATGGATCTCTATGAGTTTGGGACCAGCCTGTCTACATGGCCAGTTTCAAGCCAGCCAGGGCCACACACACAGAAAGAGAGATAGAGAGAGAGAAAGAGTGAGGAAGGGAATGAGGGAGGGAGGTTGGCAGAGGGAGAGGGTGTTGAAATTGGGCTTCATACTGGGGACCATTTTTCACCTCTTGGTCACCTGAAGTTTCTAGAATATGGGAGACCTAGGTCATGTAGGTGTGCAGAGGGATGAGGGACACAGATGGTCTGGAGTGGAGTGCTAGTAGCTTTTTAAAGGAAGCTTCCAAATGAAGCCAGTGTCGCAGTCCTTATGGGAAGGATTACTTTGGATGAAAGGGACCTAGGGTCAGAGGGCATAATTTTAGTACTTCTACTTGGTAAGGCTACAAACAAAATCGGAGCAAAGTCATTTCAAAGGAAGTGAGAAGTTGTCACAGAACAGACAGTTCTTCTCTACACAGCTGAGAGAGGAGTCACAGTTCAATTCCTTGATGACACTGAAATTGTCACCTCCATGTCCTTATGTATACAATGGGAGCATTGAATAAGATCAGTTGGAGAGCAGAAGAGCAACTTCTGGTCTGTGGTAAGCTCTGAATAAGTCCGTGTCAGGAACGGTTTTCCTGCAGGGAATGCTCAGGCTGTGGCATCTGGCAGGGGCGTGGCCACCTAGGTCCCTGTAAGCACCCTGATCGCCACCCAGGGACACAAGCACTTGTTGGTGTCACTGAGCTAAGATGGTGTTCCGTGGTTCCTGGTGGCTCCTAGCTGGCTGTCTTCTGTCCTGGTGTTGCAACACCTGGGAGCTGAGCAGTGTGGACTCAGAGTCAGACACATCAATACCTCTGGTGATCTTTCATGGGATAGGTGAGTGAGGAGTAGATGGGCACAGGGCAGGCGACACTCTTCCTTTCCCCATCTTGGTTCCAATTTGCAAAGCCAGAGCTGGAAGAGTGAGGATAGTGATTTGGGATGTGAGGACCCCTCTGCACTGGAAGGAAGGGACCCAGGTGTCTTTGGTGAGCACTCAGGGAGAGCTGTGCACTGCGAGGGTTCATGTTGCCCTTGTTAAAATCCTAGCAGCTCTGGCATCAGCCAGCAGCACCTGACAGTCAGGCCGGCGGTCCCTGCAGAGCTGGGCGGCACACTCATGCTTTCATTCCTCCACTCTCTGAATGGAGATCTACCAGTCACCTGTGCGTCCTTTATACAGTCACCACACAGCACGACTACACCTGAGCAGAAACAGACTGAACTGTCTGCCCTTCCGGAACTCACTTTCTAGTGGGGAAACACACTCTAGAGAAATAGGGGAAACGTGTCAAATGGTGATGAGTGCAGTGTAGACAGACAGAAAGCCTAGAAGAAGACAGAGCTGGAGGTGGGAGCATGAGCTTGGAGAGAGCAAGGTTAGGGAAGGATTCACCCCGAGAGTGACAGCTGAGCAGATCTGAAGTGGATGGGGGAAGATGCCATATGGATGTGTGGTCAAAGGAGCAGCAGAGGCAAAGGCCCTGAACTGAGCATGTAAGTGTCTCCAGATCAGTGTAGCAGGAGCAGAGGGAGCAGGTGAGAGAGGGTGGACACGTCTGTTGGGGCTCTCAAGACTGGTGTGAGGACTGGGAATAGGACTGGGATGTTTAGAAAGTGATTTAACAAGATGGGGAAGCTTATATGATGAGCACATCTGAGGAGTACTTGGTGTGTGTGTGTGTGTGTGTGTGTGTGTGTGCGCGCGCGCGCGTGCGCGTGCTCGCACATGTGCATGCATGTATGCACAGGTCAGCATATGTGGAGGTCTGAGTACAATTTTTGGGAGTCAGCTCTCTCCGTTTCCTATATGGGTCCCAGGGATGGAACTCAGGTCATTGTCTTGGCAGCAGGTGTCTTTACCCACTCCAGCACCATGGAGCCTTGTGTACTGGCTTCTTTAATCCCATACAGTGCATGAAACCTAGAATTTTCTATGTAGCTAAGGATGCCCTTGAAATCTTGTTCCTTTTCTTGTATCTCTCAAGTGCTGGGATACAATCATTTGTCACCTTGCCTGGCTAATTTTATTTTGAGACACAGAGTCTCATGTAGTCCAGGTTGTCCTTAATTTGATATGTAGCCAAGGATGACTTTCCCCCCTTCTCTCTCTCTCTCTCTCTCTCTCTCTCTCTCTATATATATATATATATATATATATATATATATATATATATATATATATATATATATAATTTTGTTTCAGTATTTACTTTAAGACTGACTTTTACTATTTAGCAAATCTGTCTTGACCCTCACTATGTAGTCCAGGCTAGCCTCAATTTCATAATGATACTCTGGCCTCCACATTCTGAGTGCTGAGATTACAGGAGCCTCAAGTCCAAGGTCCTAAAGGTAACCTTGAACTCCTGATCCTCCTTCTTCTTTCTAAGTTGTGGGGTTATGAAAAGTGGACCACTATGCCCAGCTCATTTTGGGGGAAGGGTGAGGGGCACTTTGTATCAAAACCAGGCTCAGTGAGTAGTCCAGGCTGACTGTGAATCAGGATCTCTCTGTTCTTCCCTGTTGTGCTGTGATTACAGGCACTCAATGGCACACCTGGCTTTGGATTTGGTAAATCTGATGCCCTTTTCCCACATCTGGGAGGTATTACAGAGGTGTTTTCAAGGGTGGGGACTTCAGCTCAGAGCCATTGGCCTCTGGGTTGAATTTCAAGTCCTGTCCTGGGGTAAGGTCACCCAGGAGTGACTGTGCCAGGAGTGGGGACACCTCAGCTTCTGGAGGTGGAGCTGACAGTGAGGAAACAGCCCAGGAGAGACATGAGGGAACATCCTGAGGGTGGAGGAGGTCAGGAGAGGTCAGTGTCCTGAAGTCAGTGAAGAAAACGTTCCCTGAAGAAGGAAACAAGCCAAGAGTGAGGGCTGACACCTGCAGTCCCAGGGCTGGGGGAGCAAAGGAAGGTAGATGTCTGCAAGTTCAAGGCCAGGGAGGTGGATCAATTTGTAACTAGTGAGATTCTAATGAGTTCCTGTACACTCTGGTGTGATACCCCACTTCAAAAAGTAACAAAAATAAACGACAACAAAAACCCCACCACCACTGCTAACAACAACAAATAGAAGAGGGCAGGTCAATGGACCACAGGTGGAAGGTCTGTCAGGAACAGCCTGGGAACTGATTGTTGGACTAGACACATGAAGACCTGTTTCCATCTTGACAGACACAGTTTGAGGCTGATATTCTTGCAAGTGGTTAAAGAAAACCACAGAGAGTTGTCAGAGTCAGTGAATATGGACAGCTCTTGCAAAGCTGCTTCAGACCCCAGGGCTAGAGCCAGGCT